>NC_059203.1:5873415-6178415 GCF_020615455.1 Coregonus clupeaformis
GGAACAACTCTTGGTAACTATATACAAAGTCAATGTGTCACTCACTCTGAAAGGACACAGAAAACGCTATCCACTTTGTGACACAAACTGAAGAAGCTTCAACCCCTGCTTCACATTTCCCAAATATATATATATATATTTGAGTCTTGTTGGGGGAAGAGGGCATATCCTATGTTGATTTATGACAAGTTCATTGACTAGGGCCCTATAAAAATAGGCGCTGTCATGGACCAATCACGGAATCCAGACATTAAACCGAAATTCAACAATATTCAAACATTTATTGAACTTAGTAAGAAATCAACTAAATCTATTCAACTTGTTAGAAAACGCATTCATTTGCCCAAGTCAATCATAAGACCCATGAACAAAATGCATCAGTGATTCGTATTTCCACGAACTTTCTGAAACGGCACAGGAATGCCCCTGTCTGTGTGCATGTGTAAGCGGTAAGCATCGTATGCTCTACACTTTGTGTAGCCGTGCTAGCGATGATGCTAATGATAACCTTCTTCTGGTAGGGAAGGAATGGCTTTCCCCAAAACCTTCGCAAGCAAATGTTAACTACAAAGTAGCCTATGCCGCATGGCAGAATTATACCGTGATCATTTGCATCACTCCAGTTGCCATTTGTTCTACAGCAACACCGCTTAACCAAACAAAGGTCTCTTCCTGGTGCATGCTTGCATTTAAGGGTAACTACACCCCAACATCTAAATGTCTTACATTTTTCCCAGACCTCACAAATGGTCACCTGATAGGGTTTAAACATTGTTGTGGACATAGAACATCCAATTGTGCTGTTTTGCTATTAAAAAGGTGTACTTTTGAGAGCGAAAACCTGCCAAAACAGGGACAAACGGTCAACGGGGAAATCTAAACGGAGAAAAGGGAACTTGGGAATTAACGGAATCAGGCAAAACATTGAAGGGATTGTATAGTGCCCTAATGGACTACAGACATTGACTGTCTCCTAGACTAAAAACAAAGGCTGCATGTACTGCCCATATTTTGAGGGAAACGCACTGTCCATTATTTGATTTTATTTGATCAGGGCAGGGCAGCACACAAACTGCATTTAGTCCAATAACAATCCATGATATTATTAGGGTGATAAATAAAAAAGCAGTTGCTCCATGACACAAGAGCACGCTCTACTGGGACAAAAGCTTACAGCACCTGGTATTCCCAGGCGGTCTCCCATCCAAGTACTAACCAGGCCCGACCCTGCTTAAGCTTCCGAGATCGGACGAGATCGGGCGTATTCAGGCTGGTATGGCCGTAAGCGAGGGAACAACTCTTGGTACACTATATAAAGTCAATGTGTCACTCACTCTGAAAGGGACACAGAAACGTATCCACTTTGTGACACAAGCTGAAGAAGCTTAACCCCTGCTTACATTTCCAATATATATATATATATATTTGAGTCTTGTTGGGGGGGAAGAGGGCATATCCTATGTTGATTTATGACAAGTTCATTGACTAGGGCCCTATAAAATAGGCGTTACGGACCGAATCACGGAATCCAGACATTAAACCGAAATTCAACAATATTCAAACATTTATTGAACTTAGTAAGAAATCAACTAAATCTATTCAACTTGTTAGAAAACGCATTCATTTGCCCAAGTCAATCATAAGACATGAACGAAATGCATCAGTGATTCGTATTTCCATGAACTTTCTGAAACGGCACAGGAATGCCCCTGTCTGTGTGCATGTGTGCGGTGGCGCGTATGTCTACACTTTGTGTAGCCGTTAGCGATGATGCTAATGATAACCTTCTTCTGGTAGGGAAGGAATGGCTTTCCCCAAAACCTTCGCAAGTAAATGTTAACTACAAAGTAGCCTATGCCTGCATGGCAGAATTATACCGTGATCATTTGCATCACTCCAGTTGCCATTTGTTCTACAGCAACACCGCTTAACCAAACAAAGGTCTCTTCCTGGTGCATGCTTGCATTTAAGGGTAACTACACCCCAACATCTAAATGTCTTACATTTTTCCCAGACCTCACAAATGGTCACCTGATAGGGTTTAAACATTGTTGTGGACATAGAACATCCAATTGTGCTGTTTTGCTATTAAAAAGGTGTACTTTTGAGAGCGAAAACCTGCCAAAACAGGGACAAACGGTCAACGGGGAAATCTAAACGGAGAAAAAGGGAACTTGGGAATTAACGGAATCAGGCAAAACATTGAAGGGATTGTATAGTGCCCTAATGGACTACAGACATTGACTGTCTCCTAGACTAAAAACAAAGGCTGCATGTACTGCCTATATTTTGAGGGAAACGCACTGTCCATTATTTGATTTGATTTGATCAGGGCAGGGCAGCACACAAACTGCATTTAGTCCAATAACAATCCATGATATTATTAGGGTGATAAATAAAAAGCAGTTGCTCCATGACACAAGAGCACGCTCTACTGGGACAAAAAGCTTACAGCACCTGGTATTCCCAGGCGGTCTCCCATCCAAGTACTAACCAGGCCCGACCCTGCTTAGCTTCCGAGATCGGACGAGATCGGGCGTATTCAGGCTGGTATGGCCGTAAGCGAGGGAACAACTCTTGGTACACTATATAAAGTCAATGTGTCACTCACTCTGAAAGGGACACAGAAACGTATCCACTTTGTGACACAAGCTGAAGAAGCTTAACCCCTGCTTACATTTCCAATATATATATATATATATTTGAGTCTTGTTGGGGGGAAGAGGGCATATCCTATGTTGATTTATGACAAGTTCATTGACTAGGGCCCTATAAAATAGGCGTTGCGGACCGAATCACGGAATCCAGACATTAAACCGAAATTCAACAATATTCAAACATTTATTGAACTTAGTAAGAAATCAACTAAATCTATTCAACTTGTTAGAAAACGCATTCATTTGCCCAAGTCAATCATAAGACATGAACAAAATGCATCAGTGATTCGTATTTCCATGAACTTTCTGAAACGGCACAGGAATGCCCCTGTCTGTGTGCATGTGTGCGGTGCGCGCGTATGTCTACACTTTGTGTAGCCGTTAGCGATGATGCTAATGATAACCTTCTTCTGGTAGGGAAGGAATGGCTTTTCCCAAAACCTTCGCAAGTAAATGTTAACTACAAAGTAGGCTATGCCTGCCTGGCAGAATTATACCGTGATCATTTGCATCACTCCAGTTGCCATTTGTTCTACAGCAACACCGCTTAACCAAACAAAGGTCTCTTCCTGGTGCATGCTTGCATTTAAGGGTAACTACACCCCAACATCTAAATGTCTTACATTTTTCCCAGACCTCACAAATGGTCACCTGATAGGGTTTAAACATTGTTGTGGACATAGAACATCCAATTGTGCTGTTTTGCTATTAAAAAGGTGTACTTTTGAGAGCGAAAACCTGCCAAAACAGGGACAAACGGTCAACGGGGAAATCTAAACGGAGAAAAGGGAACTTGGGAATTAACGGAATCAGGCAAAACATTGAAGGGATTGTATAGTGCCCTAATGGACTACAGACATTGACTGTCTCCTAGACTAAAAACAAAGGCTGCATGTACTGCCTATATTTTGAGGGAAACGCACTGTCCATTATTTGATTTGATTTGATCAGGGCAGGGCAGGGCAGCACACAAACTGCATTTAGTCCAATAACAATCAATGATATTATTAGGGTGATAAATAAAAAGCAGTTGCTCCATGACACAAGAGCAAGCTCTACTGGGACAAAAAGCTCACAGCACCTGGTATTCCCAGGAGGTCTCCCATCCAAGTACTAACCAGGCCCGACCCTGCTTAGCTTCCGAGATCGGACGAGATCGGGCGTATTCAGGCTGGTATTGCCGTAAGCGAGGGAACAACTCTTGGTACACTATATAAAGTCAATGTGTCACTCACTCTGAAAGGGACACAGAAACGTATCCACTTTGTGACACAAGCTGAAGAAGCTTAACCCCTGCTTACATTTCCAATATATATATATATATATTTGAGTCTTGTTGGGGGGGGGGAAGAGGGCATATCCTATGTTGATTTATGACAAGTTCATTGACTAGGGCCCTATAAAATAGGCGTTGCGGACCGAATCACGGAATCCAGACATTAAACCGAAATTCAACAATATTCAAACATTTATTGAACTTAGTAAGAAATCAACTAAATCTATTCAACTTGTTAGAAAACGCATTCATTTGCCCAAGTCAATCATAAGACATTAACAAAATGCATCAGTGATTCGTATTTCCATGAACTTTCTGAAACGGCACAGGAATGCCCCTGTCTGTGTGCATGTGTGCGGTGCGCGCGTATGTCTACACTTTGTGTAGCCGTTAGCGATGATGCTAATGATAACCTTCTTCTGGTAGGGAAGGAATGGCTTTCCCCAAAACCTTCGCAAGTAAATGTTAACTACAAAGTAGCCTATGCCTGCATGGCAGAATTATACCGTGATCATTTGCATCACTCCAGTTGCCATTTGTTCTACAGCAACACCGCTTAACCAAACAAAGGTCTCTTCCTGGTGCATGCTTGCATTTAAGGGTAACTACACCCCAACATCTAAATGTCTTACATTTTTCCCAGACCTCACAAATGGTCACCTGATAGGGTTTAAACATTGTTGTGGACATAGAACATCCAATTGTGCTGTTTTGCTATTAAAAAGGTGTACTTTTGAGAGCGAAAACCTGCCAAAACAGGGACAAACGGTCAACGGGGAAATCTAAACGGAGAAAAGGGAACTTGGGAATTAACGGAATCAGGCAAAACATTGAAGGGATTGTATAGTGCCCTAATGGACTACAGACATTGACTGTCTCCTAGACTAAAAACAAAGGCTGCATGTACTGCCTATATTTTGAGGGAAACGCACTGTCCATTATTTGATTTGATTTGATCAGGGCAGGGCAGCACACAAACTGCATTTAGTCCAATAACAATCCATGATATTATTAGGGTGATAAATAAAAAGCAGTTGCTCCATGACACAAGAGCACGCTCTACTGGGACAAAAAGCTTACAGCACCTGGTATTCCCAGGCGGTCTCCCATCCAAGTACTAACCAGGCCCGACCCTGCTTAGCTTCCGAGATCGGACGAGATCGGGCGTATTCAGGATGGTATGGCCGTAAGCGAGGAACAACTCTTGGTACACTATATAAAGTCAATGTGTCACTCACTCTGAAAGGGACACAGAAACGTATCCACTTTGTGACACAAGCTGAAGAAGCTTAACCCCTGCTTACATTTCCAATATATATATATATATATTTGAGTCTTGTTGGGGGGAAGAGGGCATATCCTATGTTGATTTATGACAAGTTCATTGACTAGGGCCCTATAAAATAGGCGTTGCGGACCGAATCACGGAATCCAGACATTAAACCGAAATTCAACAATATTCAAACATTTATTGAACTTAGTAAGAAATCAACTAAATCTATTCAACTTGTTAGAAAACGCATTCATTTGCCCAAGTCAATCATAAGACATGAACAAAATGCATCAGTGATTCGTATTTCCATGAACTTTCTGAAACGGCACAGGAATGCCCCTGTCTGTGTGCATGTGTGCGGTGCGCGCGTATGTCTACACTTTGTGTAGCCGTTAGCGATGATGCTAATGATAACCTTCTTCTGGTAGGGAAGGAATGGCTTTCCCCAAAACCTTCGCAAGTAAATGTTAACTACAAAGTAGCCTATGCCTGCCTGGCAGAATTATACCGTGATCATTTGCATCACTCCAGTTGCCATTTGTTCTACAGCAACACCGCTTAACCAAACAAAGGTCTCTTCCTGGTGCATGCTTGCATTTAAGGGTAACTACACCCCAACATCTAAATGTCTTACATTTTTCCCAGACCTCACAAATGGTCACCTGATAGGGTTTAAACATTGTTGTGGACATAGAACATCCAATTGTGCTGTTTTGCTATTAAAAAGGTGTACTTTTGAGAGCGAAAACCTGCCAAAACAGGGACAAACGGTCAACGGGGAAATCTAAACGGAGAAAAGGGAACTTGGGAATTAACGGAATCAGGCAAAACATTGAAGGGATTGTATAGTGCCCTAATGGACTACAGACATTGACTGTCTCCTAGACTAAAAACAAAGGCTGCATGTACTGCCTATATTTTGAGGGAAACGCACTGTCCATTATTTGATTTGATTTGATCAGGGCAGGGCAGCACACAAACTGCATTTAGTCCAATAACAATCAATGATATTATTAGGGTGATAAATAAAAAGCAGTTGCTCCATGACACAAGAGCAAGCTCTACTGGGACAAAAAACTTACAGCACCTGGTATTCCCAGGCGGTCTCCCATCCAAGTACTAACCAGGCCCGACCCTGCTTAGCTTCCGAGATCGGACGAGATCGGGCGTATTCAGGATGGTATGGCCGTAAGCGAGGGAACAACTCTTGGTACACTATATAAAGTCAATGTGTCACTCACTCTGAAAGGGACACAGAAACGTATCCACTTTGTGACACAAACTGAAGAAGCTCAACCCCTGCTTACATTTCCAATATATATATATATATTTGAGTCTTGTTGGGGGGGGGGAAGAGGGCATATCCTATGTTGATTTATGACAAGTTCATTGACTAGGGCCCTATAAAATAGGCGTTGCGGACCGAATCACGGAATCCAGACATTAAACCGAAATTCAACAATATTCAAACATTTATTGAACTTAGTAAGAAATCAACTAAATCTATTCAACTTGTTAGAAAACGCATTCATTTGCCCAAGTCAATCATAAGACATGAACAAAATGCATCAGTGATTCGTATTTCCATGAACTTTCTGAAACGGCACAGGAATGCCCCTGTCTGTGTGCATGTGTGCGGTGCGCGCGTATGTCTACACTTTGTGTAGCCGTTAGCGATGATGCTAATGATAACCTTCTTCTGGTAGGGAAGGAATGGCTTTCCCAAAACCTTCGCAAGTAAATGTTAACTACAAAGTAGGCTATGCCTGCCTGGCAGAATTATACCGTGATCATTTGCATCACTCCAGTTGCCATTTGTTCTACAGCAACACCGCTTAACCAAACAAAGGTCTCTTCCTGGTGCATGCTTGCATTTAAGGGTAACTACACCCCAACATCTAAATGTCTTACATTTTTCCCAGACCTCACAAATGGTCACCTGATAGGGTTTAAACATTGTTGTGGACATAGAACATCCAATTGTGCTGTTTTGCTATTAAAAAGGTGTACTTTTGAGAGCGAAAACCTGCCAAAACAGGGACAAACGGTCAACGGGGAAATCTAAACGGAGAAAAGGGAACTTGGGAATTAACGGAATCAGGCAAAACATTGAAGGGATTGTATAGTGCCCTAATGGACTACAGACATTGACTGTCTCCTAGACTAAAAACAAAGGCTGCATGTACTGCCTATATTTTGAGGGAAACGCACTGTCCATTATTTGATTTGATTTGATCAGGGCAGGGCAGCACACAAACTGCATTTAGTCCAATAACAATCAATGATATTATTAGGGTGATAAATAAAAAGCAGTTGCTCCATGACACAAGAGCAAGCTCTACTGGGACAAAAAACTTACAGCACCTGGTATTCCCAGGCGGTCTCCCATCCAAGGACTAACCAGGCCCGACCCTGCTTAGCTTCCGAGATCGGACGAGATCGGGCGTATTCAGGATGGTATGGCCGTAAGCGAGGGAACAACTCTTGGTACACTATATAAAGTCAATGTGTCACTCACTCTGAAAGGGACACAGAAACGTATCCACTTTGTGACACAAACTGAAGAAGCTCAACCCCTGCTTACATTTAATATATAGATATATATATTTGAGTCTTGTTGGGGGGGGGAAGAGGGCATATCCTATGTTGATTTATGACAAGTTCATTGACTAGGGCCCTATAAAATAGGCGTTGCGGACCGAATCACGGAATCCAGACATTAAACCGAAATTCAACAATATTCAAACATTTATTGAACTTAGTAAGAAATCAACTAAATCTATTCAACTTGTTAGAAAACGCATTCATTTGCCCAAGTCAATCATAAGACATGAACAAAAATGCATCAGTGATTCGTATTTCCATGAACTTTCTGAAACGGCACAGGAATGCCCCTGTCTGTGTGCATGTGTGCGGTGCGCGCGTATGTCTACACTTTGTGTAGCCGTTAGCGATGATGCTTATGATAACCTTCTTCTGGTAGGGAAGGAATGGCTTTCCCCAAAACCTTCGCAAGTAAATGTTAACTACAAAGTAGGCTATGCCTGCCTGGCAGAATTATACCGTGATCATTTGCATCACTCCAGTTGCCATTTGTTCTACAGCAACACCGCTTAACCAAACAAAGGTCTCTTCCTGGTGCATGCTTGCATTTAAGGGTAACTACACCCCAACATCTAAATGTCTTAAATTTTTCCCAGACCTCACAAATGGTCACCTGATAGGGTTTAAACATTGTTGTGGACATAGAACATCCAATTGTGCTGTTTTGCTATTAAAAAGGTGTACTTTTGAGAGCGAAAACCTGCCAAAACAGGGACAAACGGTCAACGGGGAAATCTAAACGGAGAAAAGGGAACTTGGGAATTAACGGAATCAGGCAAAACATTGAAGGGATTGTATAGTGCCCTAATGGACTACAGACATTGACTGTCTCCTAGACTAAAAACAAAGGCTGCATGTACTGCCTATATTTTGAGGGAAACGCACTGTCCATTATTTGATTTGATTTGATCAGGGCAGGGCAGCACACAAACTGCATTTAGTCCAATAACAATCAATGATATTATTAGGGTGATAAATAAAAAGCAGTTGCTCCATGACACAAGAGCAAGCTCTACTGGGACAAAAACTTACAGCACCTGGTATTCCCAGGCGGTCTCCCATCCAAGTACTAACCAGGCCCGACCCTGCTTAGCTTCCGAGATCGGACGAGATCGGGCGTATTCAGGCTGGTATGGCCGTAAGCGAGGGAACAACTCTTGGTACACTATATAAAGTCAATGTGTCACTCACTCTGAAAGGGACACAGAAACGTATCCACTTTGTGACACAAACTGAAGAAGCTCAACCCCTGCTTACATTTCCAATATATATATATATATTTGAGTCTTGTTGGGGGGGGGGAAGAGGGCATATCCTATGTTGATTTATGACAAGTTCATTGACTAGGGCCCTATAAAATAGGCGTTGCGGACCGAATCACGGAATCCAGACATTAAACCGAAATTCAACAATATTCAAACATTTATTGAACTTAGTAAGAAATCAACTAAATCTATTCAACTTGTTAGAAAACGCATTAATTTGCCCAAGTCAATCATAAGACATGAACAAAATGCATCAGTGATTCGTATTTCCATGAACTTTCTGAAACGGCACAGGAATGCCCCTGTCTGTGTGCATGTGTGCGGTGCGCGCGTATGTCTACACTTTGTGTAGCCGTTAGCGATGATGCTAATGATAACCTTCTTCTGGTAGGGAAGGAATGGCTTTCCCCAAAACCTTCACAAGTAAATGTTAACTACAAAGTAGCCTATGCCTGCATGGCAGAATTATACCGTGATCATTTGCATCACTCCAGTTGCCATTTGTTCTACAGCAACACCGCTTAACCAAACAAAGGTCTCTTCCTGGTGCATGCTTGCATTTAAGGGTAACTACACCCCAACATCTAAATGTCTTAAATTTTTCCCAGACCTCACAAATGGTCACCTGATAGGGTTTAAACATTGTTGTGGACATAGAACATCCAATTGTGCTGTTTTGCTATTAAAAAGGTGTACTTTTGAGAGCGAAAACCTGCCAAAACAGGGACAAACGGTCAACGGGGAAATCTAAACGGAGAAAAGGGAACTTGGGAATTAACGGAATCAGGCAAAACATTGAAGGGATTGTATAGTGCCCTAATGGACTACAGACATTGACTGTCTCCTAGACTAAAAACAAAGGCTGCATGTACTGCCTATATTTTGAGGGAAACGCACTGTCCATTATTTGATTTGATTTGATCAGGGCAGGGCAGCACACAAACTGCATTTAGTCCAATAACAATCCATGATATTATTAGGGTGATAAATAAAAAGCAGTTGCTCCATGACGCAAGAGCACGCTCTACTGGGACAAAAATCTTACAGCACCTGGTATTCCCAGGCGGTCTCCCATCCAAGTACTAACCAGGCCCGACCCTGCTTAGCTTCCGAGATTGGACGAGATCGAGCGTATTCAGGCTGGTATGGCCATAAGCAAGGGAACAACTCTTGGTACACTATATAAAGTCAATGTGTCACTCACTCTGAAAGGGACACAGAAACGTATCCACTTTGTGACACAAACTGAAGAAGCTCAACCCCTGCTTACATTTCCAATATATATATATATATTTGAGTCTTGTTGGGGGGGGGAAGAGGGCATATCCTATGTTGATTTATGACAAGTTCATTGACTAGGGCCCTATAAAATAGGCGTTGCGGACCGAATCACGGAATCCAGACATTAACCGAAATTCAACAATATTCAAACATTTATTGAACTTAGTAAGAAATCAACTAAATCTATTCAACTTGTTAGAAAACGCATTAATTTGCCCAAGTCAATCATAAGACATGAACAAAATGCATCAGTGATTCGTATTTCCATGAACTTTCTGAAACGGCACAGGAATGCCCCTGTCTGTGTGCATGTGTGCGGTGCGCGCGTATGTCTACACTTTGTGTAGCCGTTAGCGATGATGCTAATGATAACCTTCTTCTGGTAGGGAAGGAATGGCTTTCCCCAAAACCTTCGCAAGTAAATGTTAACTACAAAGTAGCCTATGCCTGCATGGCAGAATTATACCGTGATCATTTGCATCACTCCAGTTGCCATTTGTTCTACAGCAACACCGCTTAACCAAACAAAGGTCTCTTCCTGGTGCATGCTTGCATTTAAGGGTAACTACACCCCAACATCTAAATGTCTTACATTTTTCCCAGACCTCACAAATGGTCACCTGATAGGGTTTAAACATTGTTGTGGACATAGAACATCCAATTGTGCTGTTTTGCTATTAAAGAGGTGTACTTTTGAGAGCGAAAACCTGCCAAAACAGGGACAAACGGTCAACGGGGAAATCTAAACGGAGAAAAGGGAACTTGGGAATTAACGGAATCAGGCAAAACATTGAAGGGATTGTATAGTGCCCTAATGGACTACAGACATTGACTGTCTCCTA
Organism: Coregonus clupeaformis; assembly: GCF_020615455.1. NCBI lineage: Eukaryota > Metazoa > Chordata > Actinopteri > Salmoniformes > Salmonidae > Coregonus > Coregonus clupeaformis. Next base: position 5,884,614 of record NC_059203.1, read on the forward strand.
GACTAAAAACAAAGGCTGCATGTACTGCCTATATTTTGAGGGAAACGCACTGTCCATTATTTGATTTGATTTGATCAGGGCAGGGCAGCACACAAACTGCATTTAGTCCAATAACAATCCATGATATTATTAGGGTGATAAATAAAAAGCAGTTGCTCCATGACACAAGAGCAAGCTCTACTGGGACAAAAAACTTACAGCACCTGGTATTCCCAGGCGGTCTCCCATCCAAGTACTAACCAGGCCCGACCCTGCTTAGCTTCCGAGATCGGACGAGATCGGGCGTATTCAGGCTGGTATGGCCGTAAGCGAGGGAACAACTCTTGGTACACTATATAAAGTCAATGTGTCACTCACTCTGAAAGGGACACAGAAACGTATCCACTTTGTGACACAAACTGAAGAAGCTCAACCCCTGCTTACATTTCCAATATATATATATATATTTGAGTCTTGTTGGGGGGAAGAGGGCATATCCTATGTTGATTTATGACAAGTTCATTGACTAGGGCCCTATAAAATAGGCGTTGCGGACCGAATCACGGAATCCAGACATTAAACCGAAATTCAACAATATTCAAACATTTATTGAACTTAGTAAGAAATCAACTAAATCTATTCAACTTGTTAGAAAACGCATTCATTTGCCCAAGTCAATCATAAGACATGAACAAAATGCATCAGTGATTCGTATTTCCATGAACTTTCTGAAACGGCACAGGAATGCCCCTGTCTGTGTGCATGTGTGCGGTGCGCGCGTATGTCTACACTTTGTGTAGCCGTTAGCGATGATGCTAATGATAACCTTCTTCTGGTAGGGAAGGAATGGCTTTCCCCAAAACCTTCGCAAGTAAATGTTAACTACAAAGTAGCCTATGCCTGCCTGGCAGAATTATACCGTGATCATTTGCATCACTCCAGTTGCCATTTGTTCTACAGCAACACCGCTTAACCAAACAAAGGTCTCTTCCTGGTGCATGCTTGCATTTAAGGGTAACTACACCCCAACATCTAAATGTCTTACATTTTTCCCAGACCTCACAAATGGTCACCTGATAGGGTTTAAACATTGTTGTGGACATAGAACATCCAATTGTGCTGTTTTGCTATTAAAAAAGGTGTACTTTTGAGAGCGAAAACCTGCCAAAACAGGGACAAACGGTCAACGGGGAAATCTAAACGGAGAAAAGGGAACTTGGGAATTAACGGAATCAGGCAAAACATTGAAGGGATTGTATAGTGCCCTAATGGACTACAGACATTGACTGTCTCCTAGACTAAAAACAAAGGCTGCATGTACTGCCTATATTTTGAGGGAAACGCACTGTCCATTATTTGATTTGATTTGATCAGGGCAGGGCAGCACACAAACTGCATTTAGTCCAATAACAATCCATGATATTATTAGGGTGATAAATAAAAAGCAGTTGCTCCATGACACAAGAGCACGCTCTACTGGGACAAAAAGCTTACAGCACCTGGTATTCCCAGGCGGTCTCCCATTCAAGTACTAACCAGGCCCGACCCTGCTTAGCTTCCGAGATCGGACGAGATCGGACGTATTCAGGCTGGTATGGCCGTAAGCGAGGGAACAACTCTTGGTACACTATATAAAGTCAATGTGTCACTCACTCTGAAAGGGACACAGAAACGTATCCACTTTGTGACACAAACTGAAGAAGCTCAACCCCTGCTTACATTTCCAATATATATATATATATATTTGAGTCTTGTTGGGGGGGGGAAGAGGGCATATCCTATGTTGATTTATGACAAGTTCATTGACTAGGGCCCTATAAAATAGGCGTTGCGGACCGAATCACGGAATCCAGACATTAAACCGAAATTCAACAATATTCAAACATTTATTGAACTTAGTAAGAAATCAACTAAATCTATTCAAATCAAATCAAATCAAATCAAATTTTATTGGTCACATGCGCCGAATACAACAGGTGCAGACATTACAGTGAAATGCTTACTTACAGCCCTTAACCAACAGTGCATTTATTTTAAACAAAAAAGTAAGAATAAAACAACAACAAAAAAGTGTTGAGAAAAAAAGAGCAGAAGTAAAAATAAAGTGACAGTAGGGAGGCTATATATACAATAGAATAAAGTGACAGTAGGGAGGCTATATATACAGGGGGGTACCGTTGCATAGTCAATGTGCGGGGGCACCGGCTAGTTGAGGTAGTTGAGGTAATATGTACATGTGGGTAGAGTTAAAGTGACTATGCATAAATACTTAACAGAGTAGCAGCAGCGTAAAAAGTATGGGGTGGGGGGCAGTGCAAATAGTCCGGGTAGCCATGATTAGCTGTTCAGGAGTCTTATGGCTTGGGGGTAGAAGCTGTTGAGAAGTCTTTTGGACCTAGACTTGGCACTCCGGTACCGCTTGCCGTGCGGTAGCAGAGAGAACAGTCTATGACTAGGGTGACTGGAGTCTTTGACAATTTTGAGGGCCTTCCTCTGACACCGCCTGGTATAGAGGTCCTGGATGGCAGGGAGCTTTGCCCCTGTGATGTACTGGGCCGTACGCACTACCCTCTGTAGTGCCTTGCGGTCAGAGGCCAAGCAGTTGCCATACCAGGCGGTGATGCAACCAGTCAGGATGCTCTCGATGGTGCAGCTGTAGAATTTTTTGAGGATCTGAGGACCCATGCCAAATCTTTTAGTCTCCTGAGGGGGAATAGGCTTTGTCGTGCCCTCTTCACGACTGTCTTGGTGTGTTTGGACCATGATAGTTCGTTGGTGATGTGGACACCAAGGAACTTGAAGCTCTCAACCTGTTCCACTACAGCCCCGTCGATGAGAATGGGGGGCGTGCTCAGTCCTCTTTTTTTTCCTGTAGTCCACAATCATCTCCTTTGTCTTGGTCACGTTGAGGGAGAGGTTGTTGTCCTGGCACCACACGGCCAGATCTCTGACCTCCTCCCTATAGGCTGTCTCATCGTTGTCGGTGATCAGGCCTACCACTGTTGTGTCGTCGGCAAACTTAATGATGGTGTTGGAGTCGTGCCTGGCCATGCAGTCATGGGTGAACAGAGAGTACAGGAGGGGACTGAGCACGCACCCCTGAGGGGCCCCCGTGTTGAGGATCAGTGTGGCAGATGTGTTGTTACCTACCCTTACCAGCTGGGGGCGGCCCGTCAGGAAGTCCAGGATCCAGTTGCAGAGGGAGGTGTTTAGTCCCAGGATCCTTAGCTTAGTGATGAGCTTTGAGGGCACTATGGTGTTGAATGCTGAGCTGTAGTCAATGAATAGCATTCTCACGTAGGTGTTCCTCTTGTCCAGGTGGGAAAGGGCAGTGTGGAGTGCGATAGAGATTGCATCATCTGTGGATCTGTTGGGGCGGTATGCAAATTGGAGTGGGTCTAGGGTTTCTGGGATTATGCTGTTGATGTGAGCCATGACCAGTCTTTCAAAGCACTTCATGGCTACAGACGTCAGTGCCACGGGTCGGTAGTCATTTAGGCAGGTTATCTTAGAGTTCTTGGGCACGGGGACTATGGTGGTCTGCTTGAAACATGTTGGTATTACAGACTCAGTCAGGGACATGTTGAAAATGTCAGTGAAGACACTTGCCAGTTGGTCAGCACATGCTCGGAGTACACGTCCTGGTAATCCGTCTGGCCCTGCGGCCTTGTGAATGTTGACCTGCTTAAAAGTCTTACTCACATCGGCTACGGAGAGCGTGATCACATAGTCGTCCGGAACAGCTGGTGCTCTCATGCATGCTTCAGTGTTGCTTGCCTCGAAGCGAGCATAGAAGTGGTTTAGCTCGTCTGGTAGGCTTGTGTCACTGGGCAGCTCGCGGCTGTGCTTCCCTTTGTAGTCTGTAATAGTTTTCAAGCCCTGCCACATCCGACGAGCGTCAGAGCCAGTGTAGTATGATTCAATCTTAGACCTGTATTGACTCTTTGCCTGTTTGATGGTTCGTCGGAGGTCATAGCGGGATTTCTTATAAGCGTCCGGGTTAGAGTCCCGTTCCTTGAAAGCGGCAGCTCTACCCTTTAGCTCAGTGCGGATGTTTCCTGTAATCCATGGCTTCTGGTTGGGGTATGTACGTACGGTCACTGTGGGGACGACATCATCGATGCACTTATTGATGAAGCCAGTGACTGATGTGGTGTACTCCTCAATGCTGTCTGAAGAATCCCGGAACATGTTCCAGTCTGTGCTAGCAAAACAGTCCTGTAGCTTAGCATCTGCGTCATCTGACCACTTTTTTATTAGCCGAATCACTGGTGCTTCCTGCTTCAGTTTTTGCTTATAAGCAGGAATCAGGAGGATAGAGTTATGGTCAGATTTGCCAAATGGAGGGCGAGGGAGAGCTTTGTATGCGTCTCTGTGTGTGGAGTAAAGGTGGTCTAGAGTTTTTTCCCCTCTGGTTGCACATTTAACATGCTGGTAGAAATTAGGTAGAACGGATTTAAGTTTCCCTGCATTAAAGTCCCCTGCTACTAGGAGCGCTGCATCTGGATGAGCGTTTTCCTGTTGATTAATGGCCTTGTACAACTCATTCAGTGCAATCTTAATGCCAGCATTGGTTTGTGGTGGTAAATAGACAGCTATGAAAAATATAGATGAAAACTCTCTTGGTAAATAGTGTGGTCTGCAGCTTATCATAAGATACTCTACCTCAGGCGAGCAAAACCTTGAGACTTCCTTAGTATTTGATTTGGTGCACCAGCTGTTGTTTACAAATATACAGAGACCGCCACCCCTCGTCTTACCCGAGTCTGCCGTTCTGTCCTGCCGATGTAGCGTATAGCCTGCTAGCTGAATGTTATCATTGTCGTCGTTCAGCCACGACTCCGTGAAACATAAGATATTACAGTTTTTAATGTCCCGTTGGTAGGATAACCGTAATCTTAAATCGTCCATTTTATTCTCCAAAGCTTGAACGTTGGCTAATAGGATTGATGGGAGAGGCAGTTTACTCGTTCGCCGTCGGATCCTTACAAGGCACCCCGACCTACGTCCACGATATCTCCGTCTCTTCCTCACGCGAATGACGGGGATCTGGGCCTTGTCGGGAGTCTGTAGAATATCCTTCGCGAACGCCTCGTTGAAGAAAAAGTGTTCGTCCAACGCGAGGTGAGTAATCGCTGTCCTGATATCCAGAAGCTCTCTTTGGTTATAAGAGACGATGGCAGAAACATTATGTACAAAATAAATTACAAATAACGCGGAAAAACACACATAATAGTACAATTGGTTAGAGGGCTGTAAAACGGCAGCCATCTTCTTCCGGCGCTGTTCAGATTCGGGCACTATACAACTTGTTAGAAAACGCATTCATTTGCCCAAGTCAATCATAAGACATGAACAAAATGCATCAGTGATTCGTATTTCCATGAACTTTCTGAAACGGCACAGGAATGCCCCTGTCTGTGTGCATGTGTGCGGTGCGCGCGTATGTCTACACTTTGTGTAGCCGTTAGCGATGATGCTAATGATAACCTTCTTCTGGTAGGGAAGGAATGGCTTTCCCCAAAACCTTCGCAAGTAAATGTTAACTACAAAGTAGCCTATGCCTGCATGGCAGAATTATACCGTGATCATTTGCATCACTCCAGTTGCCATTTGTTCTACAGCAACACCGCTTAACCAAACAAAGGTCTCTTCCTGGTGCATGCTTGCATTTAAGGGTAACTACACCCCAACATCTAAATGTCTTACATTTTTCCCAGACCTCACAAATGGTCACCTGATAGGGTTTAAACATTGTTGTGGACATAGAACATCCAATTGTGCTGTTTTGCTATTAAAAAGGTGTACTTTTGAGAGCGAAAACCTGCCAAAACAGGGACAAACGGTCAACGGGGAAATCTAAACGGAGAAAAGGGAACTTGGGAATTAACGGAATCAGGCAAAACATTGAAGGGATTGTATAGTGCCCTAATGGACTACAGACATTGATTGTCTCCTAGACTAAAAACAAAGGCTGCATGTACTGCCTATATTTTGAGGGAAACGCACTGTCCATTATTTGATTTGATCAGGGCAGGGCAGCACACAAACTGCATTTAGTCCAATAACAATCCATGATATTATTAGGGTGATAAATAAAAAGCAGTTGCTCCATGACACAAGAGCACGCTCTACTGGGACAAAAAGCTTACAGCACCTGGTATTCCCAGGCGGTCTCCCATCCAAGTACTAACCAGGCCCGACCCTGCTTAGCTTCCGAGATCGGACGAGATCGGTCGTATTCAGGCTGGTATGGCCGTAAGCAAGGGAACAACTCTTGGTACACTATATAAAGTCAATGTGTCACTCACTCTGAAAGGGACACAGAAATGTATCCACTTTGTGACACAAACTGAAGAAGCTCAACCCTTGCTTACATTTCCAATATATATATATATATATTTGAGTCTTGTTGGGGGGGAAGAGGGCATATCCTATGTTGATTTATGACAAGTTCATTGACTAGGGCCCTATAAAATAGGCGTTGCGGACCGAATCACGGAATCCAGACATTAAACCGAAATTCAACAATATTCAAACATTTATTGAACTTAGTAAGAAATCAACTAAATCTATTCAACTTGTTAGAAAACGCATTCATTTGCCCAAGTCAATCATAAGACATGAACAAAATGCATCAGTGATTCGTATTTCCATGAACTTTCTGAAACGGCACAGGAATGCCCCTGTCTGTGTGCATGTGTGCGGTGCGCGCGTATGTCTACACTTTGTGTAGCCGTTAGCGATGATGCTAATGATAACCTTCTTCTGGTAGGGAAGGAATGGCTTTCCCCAAAACCTTCGCAAGTAAATGTTAACTACAAAGTAGCCTATGCCTGCATGGCAGAATTATACCGTGATCATTTGCATCACTCCAGTTGCCATTTGTTCTACAGCAACACCGCTTAACCAAACAAAGGTCTCTTCCTGGTGCATGCTTGCATTTAAGGGTAACTACACCCCAACATCTAAATGTCTTAAATTTTTTCCAGACCTCACAAATGGTCACCTGATAGGGTTTAAACATTGTTGTGGACATAGAACATCCAATTGTGCTGTTTTGCTATTAAAAAGGTGTACTTTTGAGAGCGAAAACCTGCCAAAACAGGGACAAACAGTCAACGGGGAAATCTAAACGGAGAAAAGGGAACTTGGGAGTTAACGGAATCAGGCAAAACATTGAAGGGATTGTATAGTGCCCTAATGGATTACAGACATTGACTGTCTCCTAGACTAAAAACAAAGGCTGCATGTACTGCCTATATTTTGAGGGAAACGCACTGTCCATTATTTGATTTGATTTGATCAGGGCAGGGCAGCACACAAACTGCATTTAGTCCAATAACAATCCATGATATTATTAGGGTGATAAATAAAAAGCAGTTGCTCCATGACACAAGAGCACGCTCTACTGGGACAAAAGCTTACAGCACCTGGTATTCCCAGGCGGTCTCCCATCCAAGTACTAACCAGGCCCGACCCTGCTTAGCTTCCGAGATCGGACGAGATCGGGCATATTCAGGCTGGTATGGCCGTAAGCGAGGGAACAACTCTTGGTACACTATATAAAGTCAATGTGTCACTCACTCTGAAAGGGACACAGAAACGTATCCACTTTGTGACACAAACTGAAGAAGCTCAACCCCTGCTTACATTTCCAATATATATATATATATATTTGAGTCTTGTTGGGGGGGGGGGAAGAGGGCATATCCTATGTTGATTTATGACAAGTTCATTGACTAGGGCCCTATAAAATAGGCGTTGCGGACCGAATCACGGAATCCAGACATTAAACCGAAATTCAACAATATTCAAACATTTATTGAACTTAGTAAGAAATCAACTAAATCTATTCAACTTGTTAGAAAACGCATTAATTTGCCCAAGTCAATCATAAGACATGAACAAAATGCATCAGTGATTCGTATTTCCATGAACTTTCTGAAACGGCACAGGAATGCCCCTGTCTGTGTGCATGTGTGCGGTGCGCGCGTATGTCTACACTTTGTGTAGCCGTTAGCGATGATGCTAATGATAACCTTCTTCTGGTAGGGAAGGAATGGCTTTCCCCAAAACCTTCGCAAGTAAATGTTAACTACAAAGTAGCCTATGCCTGCCTGGCAGAATTATACCGTGATCATTTGCATCACTCCAGTTGCCATTTGTTCTACAGCAACACCGCTTAACCAAACAAAGGTCTCTTCCTGGTGCATGCTTGCATTTAAGGGTAACTACACCCCAACATCTAAATGTCTTACATTTTTCCCAGACCTCACAAATGGTCACCTGATAGGGTTTAAACATTGTTGTGGACATAGAACATCCAATTGTGCTGTTTTGCTATTAAAAAGGTGTACTTTTGAGAGCGAAAACCTGCCAAAACAGGGACAAACGGTCAACGGGGAAATCTAAACGGAGAAAAGGGAACTTGGGAATTAACGGAATCAGGCAAAACATTGAAGGGATTGTATAGTGCCCTAATGGACTACAGACATTGACTGTCTCCTAGACTAAAAACAAAGGCTGCATGTACTGCCTATATTTTGAGGGAAACGCACTGTCCATTATATGATTTGATTTGATCAGGGCAGGGCAGCACACAAACTGCATTTAGTCCAATAACAATCCATGATATTATTAGGGTGATAAATAAAAAGCAGTTGCTCCATGACACAAGAGCAAGCTCTACTGGGACAAAAAGCTTACAGCACCTGGTATTCCCAGGCGGTCTCCCATCCAAGTACTAACCAGGCCCGACCCTGCTTAGCTTCCGAGATCGGACGAGATCGGGCGTATTCAGGCTGGTATGGCCGTAAGCGAGGGAACAACTCTTGGTACACTATATAAAGTCAATGTGTCACTCACTCTGAAAGGGACACAGAAATGTATCCACTTTGTGACACAAACTGAAGAAGCTCAACCCCTGCTTACATTTCCAATATATATATATATATATTTGAGTCTTGTTGGGGGGAAGAGGGCATATCCTATGTTGATTTATGACAAGTTCATTGAATAGGGCCCTATAAAATAGGCGTTGCGGACCGAATCACGGAATCCAGACATTAAACCGAAATTCAACAATATTCAAACATTTATTGAACTTAGTAAGAAATCAACTAAATCTATTCAACTTGTTAGAAAACGCATTCATTTGCCCAAGTCAATCATAAGACATGAACAAAATGCATCAGTGATTCGTATTTCCATGAACTTTCTGAAACGGCACAGGAATGCCCCTGTCTGTGTGCATGTGTGCGGTGCGCGCGTATGTCTACACTTTGTGTAGCCGTTAGCGATGATGCTAATGATAACCTTCTTCTGGTAGGGAAGGAATGGCTTTCCCCAAAACCTTCGCAAGTAAATGTTAACTACAAAGTAGCCTATGCCTGCATGGCAGAATTATACCGTGATCATTTGCATCACTCCAGTTGCCATTTGTTCTACAGCAACACCGCTTAACCAAACAAAGGTCTCTTCCTGGTGCATGCTTGCATTTAAGGGTAACTACACCCCAACATCTAAATGTCTTACATTTTTCCCAGACCTCACAAATGGTCACCTGATAGGGTTTAAACATTGTTGTGGACATAGAACATCCAATTGTGCTGTTTTGCTATTAAAAAAGGTGTACTTTTGAGAGCGAAAACCTGCCAAAACAGGGACAAACGGTCAACGGGGAAATCTAAACGGAGAAAAGGGAACTTGGGAATTAACGGAATCAGGCAAAACATTGAAGGGATTGTATAGTGCCCTAATGGACTACAGACATTGACTGTCTCCTAGACTAAAAACAAAGGCTGCATGTACTGCCTATATTTTGAGGGAAACGCACTGTCCATTATTTGATTTGATTTGATCAGGGCAGGGCAGCACACAAACTGCATTTAGTCCAATAACAATCCATGATATTATTAGGGTGATAAATAAAAAGCAGTTGCTCCATGACACAAGAGCACGCTCTACTGGGACAAAAGCTTACAGCACCTGGTATTCCCAGGCGGTCTCCCATCCAAGTACTAACCAGGCCCGACCCTGCTTAGCTTCCGAGATCGGACGAGATCGGGCGTATTCAGGCTGGTATGGCCGTAAGCAAGGGAACAACTCTTGGTACACTATATAAAGTCAATGTGTCACTCACTCTGAAAGGGACACAGAAACGTATCCACTTTGTGACACAAACTGAAGAAGCTCAACCCCTGCTTACATTTCCAATATATATATATATATATTTGAGTCTTGTTGGGGGGAAGAGGGCATATCCTATGTTGATTTATGACAAGTTCATTGACTAGGGCCCTATAAAATAGGCGTTACGGACCGAATCACGGAATCCAGACATTAAACCGAAATACAACAATATTCAAACATTTATTGAACTTAGTAAGAAATCAACTAAATCTATTCAAATCAAATCAAATCAAATCAAATTTTATTGGTCACATGCGCCGAATACAACAGGTGCAGACATTACAGTGAAATGCTTACTTACAGCCCTTAACCAACAGTGCATTTATTTTAAACAAAAAGTAAGAATAAAACAACAACAAAAAAGTGTTGAGAAAAAAGAGCAGAAGTAAAAATAAAGTGACAGTAGGGAGGCTATATATACAATAGAATAAAGTGACAGTAGGGGAGGCTATATATACAGGGGGTACCGTTGCATAGTCAATGTGCGGGGGCACCGGCTAGTTGAGGTAGTTGAGGTAATATGTACATGTGGGTAGAGTTAAAGTGACTATGCATAAATACTTAACAGAGTAGCAGCAGCGTAAAAGTATGGGGTGGGGGGGGCAGTGCAAATAGTCCGGGTAGCCATGATTAGCTGTTCAGGAGTCTTATGGCTTGGGGGTAGAAGCTGTTGAGAAGTCTTTTGGACCTAGACTTGGCACTCCGGTACCGCTTGCCGTGCGGTAGCAGAGAGAACAGTCTATGACTAGGGTGACTGGAGTCTTTGACAATTTTGAGGGCCTTCCTCTGACACCGCCTGGTATAGAGGTCCTGGATGGCAGGGAGCTTTGCCCCTGTGATGTACTGGGCCGTACGCACTACCCTCTGTAGTGCCTTGCGGTCAGAGGCCAAGCAGTTGCCATACCAGGCGGTGATGCAACCAGTCAGGATGCTCTCGATGGTGCAGCTGTAGAATTTTTGAGGATCTGAGGACCCATGCCAAATCTTTTTAGTCTCCTGAGGGGGAATAGGCTTTGTCGTGCCCTCTTCACGACTGTCTTGGTGTGTTTGGACCATGATAGTTCGTTGGTGATGTGGACACCAAGGAACTTGAAGCTCTCAACCTGTTCCACTACAGCCCCGTCGATGAGAATGGGGCGTGCTCAGTCCTCTTTTTTTTCCTGTAGTCCACAATCATCTCCTTTGTCTTGGTCACGTTGAGGGAGAGGTTGTTGTCCTGGCACCACACGGCCAGATCTCTGACCTCCTCCCTATAGGCTGTCTCATCGTTGTCGGTGATCAGGCCTACCACTGTTGTGTCGTCGGCAAACTTAATGATGGTGTTGGAGTCGTGCCTGGCCATGCAGTCATGGGTGAACAGAGAGTACAGGAGGGGGGACTGAGCACGCACCCCTGAGGGGTCCCCGTGTTGAGGATCAGTGTGGCAGATGTGTTGTTACCTACCCTTACCAGCTGGGGGCGGCCCGTCAGGAAGTCCAGGATCCAGTTGCAGAGGGAGGTGTTTAGTCCCAGGATCCTTAGCTTAGTGATGAGCTTTGAGGGCACTATGGTGTTGAATGCTGAGCTGTAGTCAATGAATAGCATTCTCACGTAGGTGTTCCTCTTGTCCAGGTGGGAAAGGGCAGTGTGGAGTGCGATAGAGATTGCATCATCTGTGGATCTGTTGGGGCGGTATGCAAATTGGAGTGGGTCTAGGGTTTCTGGGATTATGCTGTTGATGTGAGCCATGACCAGTCTTTCAAAGCACTTCATGGCTACAGACGTCAGTGCCACGGGTCGGTAGTCATTTAGGCAGGTTATCTTAGAGTTCTTGGGCACGGGACTATGGTGGTCTGCTTGAAACATGTTGGTATTACAGACTCAGTCAGGGACATGTTGAAAATGTCAGTGAAGACACTTGCCAGTTGGTCAGCACATGCTCGGAAGTACACGTCCTGGTAATCCGTCTGGCCCTGCGGCCTTGTGAATGTTGACCTGCTTAAAAGTCTTACTCACATCGGCTACGGAGAGCGTGATCACATAGTCGTCCGGAACAGCTGGTGCTCTCATGCATGCTTCAGTGTTGCTTGCCTCGAAGCGAGCATAGAAGTGGTTTAGCTCGTCTGGTAGGCTTGTGTCACTGGGCAGCTCGCGGCTGTGCTTCCCTTTGTAGTCTGTAATAGTTTTCAAGCCCTGCCACATCCGACGAGCGTCAGAGCCAGTGTAGTATGATTCAATCTTAGACCTGTATTGACTCTTTGCCTGTTTGATGGTTCGTCGGAGGTCATAGCGGGATTTCTTATAAGCGTCCGGGTTAGAGTCCCGTTCGCTTGAAAGCGGCAGCTCTACCCTTTAGCTCAGTGCGGATGTTTCCTGTAATCCATGGCTTCTGGTTGGGGTATGTACGTACGGTCACTATGGGGGACGACATCATCGATGCACTTATTGATGAAGCCAGTGACTGATGTGGTGTACTCCCCTCAATGCTGTCTGAAGAATCCCGAACATGTTCCAGTCTGTGCTAGCAAAACAGTCCTGTAGCTTAGCATCTCGCGTCATCTGACCACTTTTTATTAGCCGAATCACTGGTGCTTCCTGCTTCAGTTTTTGCTTATAAGCAGGAATCAGGAGGATAGAGTTATGGTCAGATTTGCCAAATGGAGGGCGAGGGAGAGCTTTGTATGCGTCTCTGTGTGTGGAGTAAAGGTGGTCTAGAGTTTTTTCCCCTCTGGTTGCACATTTAACATGCTGGTAGAAATTAGGTAGAACGGATTTAAGTTTCCCTGCATTAAAGTCCCCTGTGTGGACAACTACAAATATCTAGGTGTCTGGTTAGACTGTAAACTCTCCTTCCAGACTCACATTAAGAATCTCCAATCCAAAGTTAAATCTAGAATCGGTTTCCTATTTCGCAACAAAGCCTCCTTCACTCATGCTGCCAAACATGCCCTTGTAAAACTGACTATCCTACCGATCCTTGACTTCGGCGATGTCATTTACAAAATAGCCTCAACACTCTACTCAGCAAATTGGATGTTGTCTATCACAGTGCCATCCGTTTTGTCTCCAAAGCCCCATATAATACCCACCACTGTGACCTGTACGCTCTTGTTGGCTGGTCCTCACTACATATTCGTCGCCAAACCCACTGGCTCCAGGCCATCTATAAATCACTGCTAGGCAAATCCCCGCCTTATCTTAGCTCATTGGTCACCATAGCAACACCCACCCGTAGTCTGCGCTCCAGCGGGTATATCTCACTGGTCATCCCCAAAGCCAACACCTCCTTTGGCCGCAATTCCTTCCAGTTCTCTGCTGCCAATGACTGGAACAAACTGCAAAAATCTCTGAAGCTGGAGACGCTTATCTCCCTCACTAACTTTAGGCATCAGTTGTCAGAGCACTTACCGATCACTGCACCTGTACACAGCCCATCTGAAATTAGCCCGCCCAACTACCTCATCCCTATATTGTTATTTATTTTGCTCATCTGTACCCCAGTATCTCTATTTGCACATCATCTCTTGCACATCATTCCAGTGTTAATACTAAATTGTAATTATTTTGCACTATAGCCTATTTTATTGCCTTACCTCCATAACTTGCTAAATTTGCACACTGTATATTAATTGTATTTCTGTTGTATTTTTTTGATTTTTGTTTTGTTTTACCCCATATGTAACTCTGTGTTGTTGTTTTTATCGCACTGCTATGCTTTATCTTGGCCAGGTCGCAGTTGTAAATGAGAACTTGTTCTCAACTGGTTTACCTGGTTAAATAAAGGTGAAATAAATAAAAAATTAAGAAGGAAATAAATTCCACAAATTAACTTTTAAGAAGGCACACCTGTTAATTGAAATGCATTCCAGGTGACTACCTCATGGAGCTGGTTGAGAGAATGACAAGAGTGTGCAAAGCTATCATCAAGGCAAAGGGTGGCTATTTGAAGAATCTTAAATATAAAACATATTTTGATTTGTTTAACACTTTTTTTGGTTACTACATGATTCCATATGTGTTATTTCATAGTTGTGATGTCTTCACTATTATTCTACAATGTAAAAAATAGTAAAAATAAAGAAAAACCCTTGAATGAGCAGGTGTTGCCAAACTCTTGACTGGTAGTGTACATACTTCACTCTAACTTGTAAAATAATAAAAACTCTAGTTTTCCAACTTTTTTCCTGCTTCAGACGTGCTTGTCATTTAGAAATCCCACAAAGACACACCATTCTGACGGGTAAAGACGGTCACAGAAGCACCAACTCATATTTCCAAGCCATGCAGTGACATGGTGGGGTGTATGTGTGTGATCTCAGGGAACTGGCGGGGGCTGCACAAAGCCAAGGCCAGCCATGCCAGCGAGGCCCAGGAGGATGCTTTGAGCAGGGAGACCCAGGCCAAGGAGGAGCTGGCTCTGACCCTTGTGAAGTCCCAGGAGGAGGCCCGCATACAGCAGGATGCTCTGGTCAATCAGGTGGCTGATCTACGGCTGGCTCTGCAGAGGGCTGAACAGCAGCAGGCCAGGAAAGAAGACTACCTGAGGGAGGAGATCAGTGACCACCCGCAGGTAGGAGACACTCACACATGCCTGTTCTCTTCATTACTTCTTTGGAGTTGACTGTAAGGCGCAGCCATGCTTGTGTGATAGGGGTCAAAGGTTACACACTGATGTGTTTACCGGTTGTGTCTATAGAGACTGCAGGGGGCGGAGACCAGGAACCAGGAGCTGAGTCAGATTGTTACCTTGGCAACACGGCCCCTGCTCAGACAGATCGAGAACCTGCAGGCTTCGCTGGGGAGCCAGACGGCGTCATGGGAGGAGCTAGAGAAGAGCATTTCAGATCGACTAGGTGAGAACAGATGTCTCTGATGTCAAAAGTTACTTTAGTTTGTAACAACAGCTTTCTAAGTCTTGTCAGGACCAGATTGCTCCCACCCTTTAACTCAACAGTGGAGGCACAGGCCCAGCTGGCCATTGCCTTGGAAAAGGAGCGAACAGCAACTGAGGAGCTTCTGGCCATTAAGGCCCAGCTGGTCTCACTGGAGTCCCAGAATTCCCTGCTTCGCCAGGAGAAAGGGCGTCTCCACGGTCAGCTGGACGCAGAGAAGATCAGGCGGGAGAAACTGGATGACAGAAGCAGGTAGTGGAGGTCTTCCTGAATACAAAGTGATATGTTTGGAGCAAATCCTATACAACCCATTACTGAGTACCACTCTCCATATTTTCAAGCATACAATGCCTTGCAAAAGTATTATCCCCTTTGTAGTTTTTTATTTTGTTGCATTACAACCTGTAATTTAAATGGATTTTTATTTGGATTTCATGTAATGGACATACACAAAATAGTCCAAATTGGCGAAGTGAAATTTAAAAAATAACTTGTTTCAAAAAATTCTAAAACATCAATAATGGAAAAGTGGTGTGTGCATATGTATTCACCCCCTTTGCTATGAAGCCCCTAAATAAGATCTGGTGCAACCAGTTACCTTCAGAAGTCACATAGTTAGTTAAATAAAGTCCACCTGTGTGCAATCTAAGTGTCACATGATCTGTCACATGATCTCAGTGGTATATATACACCTGTTCTGAAAGGCCCCCAGAGTCTGCAACACCACTAAGCAAGGGGCACCACCAAGCAAGCGGCACCATGAAGACCAAGGAGCTCTCCAAACAGGTCAGGGACAAAGTTGTGGAGAAGTACAGATCAGAGTTGGGTTATACAACAATATCCAAAACTTTGAACATCCCACGGAGCACCATTAAATCATTATAAAAAAAATTGAAAGAATATGGCACCACAACAAACCTTCCAAGAGAGGGCCGCCCACCAAAACTCACGGACCAGGCAAGGAGGGCATTAATCAGAGGCAACAAAGAGACCAAAGATAACCCTGAAGGAGCTGCAAAGCTTCACAGCGGAGATTGGAGTATCTGTCCATAGGACCACTTTAAGCCGTACACTCCACAGAGCTGGGCTTTACGGAAGAGTGGGCAGAAAAAAGCCATTGCTTAAAGAAATAAATATGCAAACGTTTGGTGTTCGCCAAAAGCCATGTGGGAGACTCCCCAAACATATGGAAGAAGGTACTCTGGTCAGATGAGACTAAAACTGAGCTTTTTGGCCATCAAGGAAAATGCTATGTCTGGCGCAAACCCAACACCTCTCATCACCCCGAGAACAACATCCCCATAGTGAAGCATGTCACTGGTGGCTGCATCATGTTATGGGTATGTTTGTAATCATTAAGGACTGGAGTTTTTCAGGATGAAAAAGAAACGGAATGGAGCTAAACACAGGCAAAATCCTGAAATAAAACCTTTTTCAGTCTGCTTTCCACCAGACACTGGGAGACGAATTCACCTTTGAGCAGGACAATAACCTAAAACCCAAATCCAAATCTACACTGGATTTGCTAACAAAGAAGACAGTGAACGCTCCGGAGTGGCCGAATTGCTTGAAAATCTATGACAAGACTTGAAAATGGTTGTCTAGCAATGATCAACAACCAATTTGACAGAGCTTGAAGAATTTTGAAAAGAATAATGGGCAAATATTGTACAATCCAGGTGTGCAAAGCTCTTAGACACTTACCCAGAAAGACACAGCTGTAATCGCTGCCAATGGAGATTCTAACATGTATTGACTCAGGGATGTGAATACTTTTGTATATGAGATATTTCTGTATTTCATTTTCAATAAATTTGCTAAAATTTCTAAAAACATGTTTTCACTTTGTCATTATGGGGAATTGTGTGTAGATGGGTGAGATGTTGTATTTATTTAATCAATTTTGAATTCACGCTGTAACACAACAAAAGGTGGAATAAGTCAAGGGGTATGAATACAAAGCTTTGAAGCCTTTCCATTAATGGCCATTTTTTGTAATCCTGATGGTGTAGGGAGCATGTGGAGCTGGAGAATCTGAGGGGAGAGCACATTCGAACACAGAAGGAGGCCAAGAAGGAGAAGGTATGTTCCTTCCCCTGCCCTACTCACCCTGCAGTAACGTAACAACACTCCTCACACATCCTCAGAGCCTGGTTTCTTCCTAGTTTCCTGCCTTTATAGGGAGTTTTTCCTAGCCACTGTGCTTCTATATCTGCATTGTTTGGGGTTTTAGGTTGGGTTTCTGTATAGCACTTTGTGACATCTGCTGATGTAAAAAGGGCTTTATAAATACATTTGATTTGATTTAACCTCCTCTGTTCCTCCCACCAGCTACTCCTGACCAATCAGCTGGAGATGGAAAAAATGAAGGTGGAGCAAAAGAAGAAATGCTATCTAGCACAAGAGGCCCTCAAGGAAAAGATAGATCTATTTATTGATTTATGTTCTATATCAATGACCAGCCTTGTATGTCTGTTCTTAAATCAGTCTGTGTTGAAAGAAAATGACATGATGTGTATGTTTCTCTGTCATAAGGAGCGGAAGTCATTAGTTCAGTCTGTGGGTGAGCCCCCAGCCTTATCTACCCCCTCCCTGTCCCATTCCAGCTCCATCAGTGGGGTAGACCACACCTGCCTGCACTCCTCCTTCCCTCAGGTACTCGCCACAGGCACACTGTTTACCCTTTCGCACCCAGCCAACCTCCCATTTTTTGCCCAGAATTAGGGCTGGTGACCTCAGTAAAATGAATAGGGAACTTATGGCAAAGGGCCTAATCAGAACTAGTTTGCATATTTGTCTCTCTTGAGGTTGGATGGTTAACAAGAGAGACCTGTTTTGTATTTATAATAATAAATATATTGTATTTCATCAGCAGGACTCTCTGGATCAGTCATTGGGGACGATGACCATGTCCATGTCTTTGAGTGGGACCAACCTGTATGAGACGGCTCGGCTCAGTGGAGGCTCCAACATCATCGAGAACCTGCAGTCCCAGCTTAAACTCAGAGAGGGAGAGAGCGCAGCTACAGGTACCAGCTGCCTGCCTGACACTGCTTTGACATTGCTTTGAGGACTACCATTGGAAGAGTGTCCTACGTGCATTTCTTCAAATGCCTTCTAGTTTTCGATTAAGTGTCTGATTTACAAATATACTTTCTGATGGTTGTTGAAAAACTATGCTTGCCAGGATCTTACCTCTTTCTTTCCCTCGCTCTCTTTCTTTCTCTCTCGTCACCCCCCTCAGCTGGAGATCTCTAGTCTGGAGAGGACTCGCTCTTCCATGGCTGAGGAGATGGTCAGATTGACCAATCAGATTGAGGAGATGGAGGTCAGTGCGAAGGAGAACCCCAAACTGAAAGTGCAACTTCAGGTGAGGAGAGGATAAATTCATACAAGTACCACTAAGCCAGTTGAATCGTATTAGGGTAAATCCCTGTTGTGATTATTTAGCTTAAAACCAAGATGTTATGTGAGAACTAACATCTCACAAGATAAATTGCTGGCCAGAGATTTATAATCATCTAGTCACAGATGAAGGAAAGTCCACTAGAGTAAACCTTCTTGAGACTAGAGATCTAGTGTTGACCTCTGAGCCTGTGTTGTGTGACTGACTGTGTTTTAGGAGCTGGAGCAGAGACACAACACCATCCTCCAGATGTATGGAGAGAAGGCTGAGGAGGCAGAGGAGCTGAGTCTTGACCTGGAGGACGTCAAGAACATGTACAAAACCCAGATTGACAAACTGCTCAAAAAACAGAAATAGACTGATCTATCTATTTAGCGTCCATACACTAGAGACAGATACAATAAACTGATTTTTGTAGAAGTGCATTCACTGTAAAGGATGGGAAAATAGGAGTTCATGCCCCTTTTAGTTTTGATTAAAGAATAGTATTTTTTTTATTACATTCCATCGCTGTTTTTAAATGAAATGGGATTTGAGAATCTGTGATTTATTGTATTATTTTAATGATCCAAATCTAAGTATTTAAGAAGGAAATTATGAGAACATGTGTAACAAATAAATATCTTAACATTTATTTCTCCTTAACTCCAGCATCCTAATTGGCATCAGTATGTACCGGTATTTTTCTGAATACTGTACATCTTACATCAGGATGAAGGAACAGAAATGGTAGTAAAGATAGTATTTATTGCTTGCTTGCGTTTTTCTTCAGAGGTATTACATGTTGACAACCAAACCCTGCCCTTGGTGTTACTGTGTATGACTGGACTAGGAAATCTGTTGAATTGAAAGTTGTGTTGAGAGGCATTGCAAAGGTCACATGCAGATATCTCAGATGAGGCATTTTCCTTGGAATTAAAAAAGAAAGCTATGATTTCATCTCATGTAAACATGAATAATTTACAAGATGCTTCAATACCTATTTGGGGTTTAACATTTCTAACGAAATAAAATGTATTGGGATAGGTGGTGATTTATTGTTATTTTTTCAGAATTGAATGCAAAACCAACTGCAGATACTGCACTTCTCCAAGTCGGAACTACATCCTACAACTCCACCTTGTGACTAATAATATACTGCATGCCGGTGTTACCGGTGTTTCCGATGTTATGGCGACCTGGAGCGTCTATATTTTAGTTTGCAGAAGGTAAGCGCCAGGTTTAATAAATGTGCAGGTTATTCTTCCGATCGACCACAAACTTTTTATTATTCCCGATAAGTTTATTTTCGAAGTTAGAACCTTCAAACACTCACTTTTCTCGGAATGCATTTTACTGTATACCAGCCAAAGCAGTGCCACCAAAAAGTTACAACTGATATCTGGGAAGCCGGGCCGGGATGATTTGTCGACAAATGCGAAGCTACTAATCCAGAAATTGTATTAGGGGCGATTTGTAATGGTCGTGTAATAACATTGGTGCAACTTCGTAAGGAGCTCTAGAGCAGTGATAGTCGTACCCCGTAAGCTACAGATAATTATATATTGGTGAACTAGTGAAAATCGGACAATGTGTCAGTCACTGCGCGTATGGGCCATAGCGTGGGTTACATTGTAGCAATCAATAGAACTAGTGTGTTGTGGAAGCAGCAATTTATTTATTTGATACAGTAGCCGGCCTGGTACCGGAACACCCTGAGAAAAAAGGTGTCAAACGCAAAGTAGCAGCCAAGTAGCCTACTATCTATGGTGGTGAAACGGACAGCACTCTCAAGGTGCTAATTAGGGGTTTACACAAGTGCGAATTTCTTATAGCCTAATTTTCTAGACATCAATGTACAGCAACATTTTTAGACGACACTGCAGAACACCCACCATATGCACACATACTCAGCTGTGGGGTTTACAAGACCCGAATTTCATATAATTTTCAAGACATCAATGTAGCAGTAGAACAAATATCACCATATCGGAATATAACGTCAAATAAAATAAGTCAATGTAGGCTACAGCAGAACACGTATGAGAATATACACTGCTCAAAAAAATAAAGGGAACACTTAAAAAACACATCCTAGATCTGAATGAATGAAATAATCTTATGAAATAGTTTTTTCTTTACATAGTTGAATGTGCTGACAACAAAATCACACAAAAATTATCAATGGAAATCAAATTTATCAACCCATGGAGGTCTGGATTTGGAGTCACCCTCAAAATTAAAAAGTGGAAAACCACACTACAGGCTGATCCAACTTTGATGTAATGTCCTTAAAACAAGTCAAAATTAGGCTCAGTAGTGTGTGTGGCCTCCACGTGCCTGTATGACCTCCCTACAACGCCTGGGCATGCTCCTGATGAGGTGGTGGATGGTCTCCTGAGGGATCTCCTCCCAGACCTGGACTAAAGCATCCGCCAACTCCTGGACAGTCTGTGGTGCAACGTGGCGTTGGTGGATGGAGCGTGACATGATGTCCCAGATGTGCTCAATTGGATTCAGGTCTGGGGAACGGGCGGGCCAGTCCATAGCATCAATGCCTTCCTCTTGCAGGAACTGCTGACACACTCCAGCCACATGAGGTCTAGCATTGTCTTGCATTAGGAGGAACCCAGGGCCAACCGCACCAGCATATGGTCTTACAAGGGGTCTGAGGATCTCATCTCGGTACCTAATGGCAGTCAGGCTACCTCTGGCGAGCACATGGAGGGCTGTGCGGCCCCCCAAAGAAATGCCACCCCACACCATGACTGACCCACTGCCAAAACGGTCATGCTGGAGGATGTTGCAGGCAGCAGAACGTTCTCCACGGCGTCTCCAGACTCTATCACGTCTGTCACGTGCTCAGTGTGAACCTGCTTTCATCTGTGAAGAGCACAGGGTGCCAGTGGCGAATTTGCCAATCTTGGTGTTCTCTGGCAAATGCCAAACGTCCTGCACGGTGTTGGGCTGTAAGCACAACCCCCACCTGTGGACGTCGGGCCCTCATACCACCCTCATGGAGTCTGTTTCTGACCGTTTGAGCAGACACATTCACATTTGTGGGCTGCTGGAGGTCATTTTGCAGGGCTCTGGCAGTGCTCCTCCTGCTCCTCCTTGCACAAAGGCGGAGGTAGCAGTCCTGCTGCTGGGTTGTTGCCCTCCTACAGCCTCCACGTCTCCTGATGTACTGGTCTGTCTCCTGGTAGCGCCTCCATGCTCTGGACACTACGCTGACAGACACAGCAAACCTTCTTGCCACAGCTCGCATTGATGTGCCATCCTGGATGAGCTGCACTACCTGAGCCACTTGTGTGGGTTGTAGACTCCGTCTCATGCTACCACTAGAGTGAAAGCACCGCCAGCATTCAAAAGTGACCAAAACATCAGCCAGGAAGCATAGGAACTGAGAAGTGGTCTGTGGTCACCACCTGCAGAACCACTTCTTTATTGGGGGTGTCTTGCTAATTGCCTATAATTTCCACCTGTTGTCTATTCCATTTGCACAACAGCATGTGACATTTATTGTCAATCAGTGTTGCTTCCTAAGTGGACAGTTTGATTTCACAAAAGTGTGATTGACTTGGAGTTACATTGTGTTGTTTAAGTGTTCCCTTTATTTTTTTGAGCAGTGTACATTATAAGCCTCCTGCCTATGTGATAGTATGAAGCACATATTCAGATTACCAGAAAAAAAATCCTACCTTGGTTTTCAAAACATCCCACAATGACTCTCCCCATGTCAAGTCCATTTAACTCCTGAGAGTCAACTTTTTGCTCAAAGCCAGGAGCGGGACTGTGGCTGTGATGTTTAGCCTCCTTCTAAGGCTGTTCTGAAGACTGGCTGTAGTGTCTGTTATTATAATTTTCTTGAGTGTTAACCTGGGTGTCCTCTTTAGCCTTGTCTACGAGGCTTGCTGCCACCAAATACGCCTTTTTTTTTTTAGGGCTCGTTGTTGTTGTTTTTTGCGTCTGATGCATAGGATGTTAATTTACTGTACATTCCACCCACTCTTTTGCTAGTTTAATCCCTCCAGTCCTTTCTAGACCCAAGCTCCCTACCTTTTTGCATGTTGTATAGCCCAATTTTGAATTCAGCATGACAAACTAGGGTTATACGTTTGCTTGTTCTTGAACTGCAAGTTGCACCTGCTCCAATCACTTCGTAGGTGGATGCACTGTCCCCCTCCCCCCCAGCTCCCCATCTCCCTCTCCCGCTGAGTCTGAGTCGCTAGAAGGCCTACTAGCTAGTGGAGGTGCCGGTGGTGATGTTGAACTGGCGGGATTAGCATCGCCATCAGGAACAGTTTGCCCCTCACTCCTCTCCTCCATCACTGACAGTTCTCTGGCTCGTTCTGGGTTCGATTCACCATCTTTCTCTGGATTTTTGGACTTTAAATGAAAAAGGTCACTAATATTTCCTGCAACAGGACTACTACTATATGGAGTTCAGATCTGCCTCAAGGCAGGTTCCCACACTACAGTGGGGAAAAAAAAGTATTTAGTCAGCCACCAATTGTGCAAGTTCTCCCACTTAAAAAGATGAGAGACCTGTAATTTTCATCATAGGTACATGTCAACTATTTTGTTTCTGGTGTCCTTTGACAGCTCTTTGGTCTTGGCCATAGTGGAGTTTGGAGTGTGACTGTTTGAGGTTGTGGACAGGTGTCTTTTATACTGATAACAAGTTCAAACAGGTGCCATTAATACAGGTAACGAGTGGAGGACAGAGGAAATCTTGCTTGTTTGTAGGTGACCAAATACTTATTTTCCACCATAATTTGCAAATAAATTCATAAAAAAATCCTACAATGTGATTTTCTGGATTTTTTTTTCTCAATTTGTCTGTCATAGTTGACGTGTACCTATGATGAAAATTACAGGCCTCTCATCTTTTTAAGTGGGAGAACTTGCACAATTGGTGGCTGACTAAATACTTTTTTCCCCCACTGTATAGTCTATACCCACACACTTGTAAACTGCGGTATCCATCTCTTACCCTAGATTACAGGACTACTACTATATGGAGTTCAGATCTGCCTCAAGGCAGGTTCCCACACTATAGTCTATACCGACACACTTGTAAACTGTGCTATCCATCTCTTACCCTAGATTACAGTGTGTAGTAGTCCTGTAATCTAGGGTAAGAGATGGATACCGCAGTTTACAAGTGTGTGGGTATAGACTATAGTGTGGGAACCTGCCTTGAGGCAGATCTGAACTCCATAAAGTAGTAGTCCTCTTGCAGGAAATATTAGTGACCTTTTTCCTACCATTGTTAGAGCAATCATGGCTGGTATAGGGGAAATTGACATAAAAAAACAAGTGCAGGACCAGTATGACCAGTGCTTAATTTGAGCCGGATCCTGCCGGAACTGGATTCGGCACCTCTCAGATTTGACTTTGTTTGTTCCGGCACCTACAGTTGAAGTCCCTCCCTCCCTCCCTCCCTCCCTCCACAGAGTTTGCGCTGTGCTGTGAGGTAAGCCAAGGCTGGTAGAACTGACTATGCTGCGGCTGGTAGCACTGGTCATGGTCTGTACTTACACTGTGGTAGCTGCTGAGGAAGCTGAGAACACCAGCCACAGACCACCACTCCACTACAGCAGCCTCATGCTGCCACAGCACCATATCTCCTACTTCCTCCACAATAACAAGAGAGTGGCCAGGCTCTGTCGAGAGGACCCGCGCTGCCCTTTAAAGTAAGAACTGTACTTTCATTGGTTTTTAATAATACACGGTGAGTGTTATTATTAATTGTACCCGCCTACCTGTCAGACCTACTCTACCCCTATGAACCTCCACGCACCCCACGTTCAAGCCACGCAAAACTCATCCATGGGGGACTGTGCCTTTTCCTCCAATGCACCACACCTATGGAACTCCCATCCTTATAATCTCAGCGCTGTTCAGACTATTGTTTTTTTAAAAGCAGGCCTTAAAACTAATCTCTATTGGCTGGCCTACCATTATGTCCTTCCTCCTAGACTTTGAATGTTGCTTTCATGATATGGTTAGATATACTGTATTTATTTTGTTTTTTAAACTGTTTTTATGTTTCTATTTTATTTTATGCACTTTGGGATTATTCTTGTATAATGAAAGTGATTTGCAAATGTAATATATTATTATTATTAATGTCAGTAATAGGGCCCTTAGACTACCATGTTGGTTATCGTCATACACAGTGTGGAGGGGGATTAGCTCATTTTAACACTTGAATTTTCGTCAAGGTAAATGTCTTGGCTAAGCAGCCATAGTCTTGTGGACAGAAAGTAACACTTAATTTTAGAGCTTAAGTCTAAAACAATTGAAGCTTCCTGTGTTGGACAGTGACCACGTAATTATGTTTTGTGTGTCACGGTGGTACAAGAAAGCTGTTTTTAGTGGGGTCTTTTAAGTTCCATCCAAGTGTTTAGCACATCTTTAGTTTTTGCCTCCCCCTTCCCCACCCTTTAATGTTTTACAACAGGATGCTCTGCTGGATGTGTCGGCCTGCTGGGGGTATGAGAAGAACTGTGCCCCAGAGAACTGCTTTGGCTATCCTCTCTGCACACGGGTTGACTCCGGATGGTACAATACAATCCCCCTCTCTGCATTCACTAACAAGAATATTGTTTCCTTTTATTCATTAGCATAATGTGTCAAGCTCTTGTCATACATGTGGATGTGCATAATTTATTTCTGCCACTGGTTTGGCCTAACAGAGCTCTTCGTCCTCCCTATGGCCAGCTCATTGGAGGTAGCCCAGGAGCTGTTCTGGAAACAGGCAGACTTTGGTTACGTCAGGGAGCGCCTCAGTGAGATGAAGACTCTCTGCAAGGTCACCAATTCTGTAAGCCTTTCCTCTAGTGCAGCTGCACACAGGACTCATGAATCCACACAGATAAACAGAAAAGGCATTTGCTAAACGCTCACATTTTATTTCTAGGGAGACTCGTCTCTGAAATGCACCAGCCACACTCGCTTCTGCAGGGCAACCAATCTGTACTTGGACCTGCGGAACCCTCGCAGGGGTCATGTGAGGTCAGTGCACCCTGGGGGACACGTCTTGTCTAGAGCCCCATCTGGGTTCCTTGTTTTCCTGTGTGGGAAGAATCCTAGTAGTTTAGTTTTTATTGGGTCTTTCTTTAGTGTTTCTTACATTTGCTTGTCTCTTCATCGTCATTGACCTGAAAGGCGGGATAGGTGAAAGCAGTATGACAGACCCTCTTGGCCTAATGAAATAAATTATGATAAAATGAGAACTGTGGGACTCACCTGTGTTTTCTCTGCAGGTATAAGGAGGACTTTCTCCAGGAGGGGGAGATTGGGGGGCGTTGCAGTCTGAACAGCCGAGCGCTGGCTGCAGAAGGAGAGCACAAGAGCCCTCTGCAGTCCTGGTGAGACAAAACATAGACTCCTTATGACCCTCCCTGAACTGTCTGATTCATATCAAGGTTTCTTCTTACTAAGGACATTTCTCTCTGTAACAAAAGTAAAAAGGTTCAATTTGATTGATTGATGGTCACGTCTGTGAATATGAATAACACAGGCATGATATACAATGAAACACACTTGTTTTCCCTCCCAAGGTATGCTGAACTACAGACATAGCTGAACTTCAACCCCACAGGTGAAGAGCACTGTGACATCATCTTTGAGAAACCTACTGTATTCATGAAGCTTGATGCAGGTGGGCACGGTCTTCATGCCTTTTTAGTACAATGTCAAATAACACATTTTGTTTGTGTACAGTGTAGTGACAATATAGATAAAATAAATAGAACATGCTTGGAACCCTGGCAATTTGACTGGAAACTCATGGGTACACTCGCAATGGCTGCCTGGTATTGTGATGCAATAATTTCCATGATATTTTGGAATGTTCTATCAACTGATGCTGGATTGCCAAGGTAATGTAGAATGTTCATTCAAATGATGCTAACTGTTGTGGCTTATGCAATGGAATGTATTTTTTGCCATGTCAGTTGAGTTGTCTCAACAAATCACAGCACAGATTGAAGGGTAAACTTCCAGCTTTTACTTTCTGGCATGGGTCTAGGTTGAAGATTGAGAAGGTTAAGACAATGTAATATTTCCATGCAGAAGCGTTCTGAAATAAACAAATTCATTGGACCAGCACCGGAGCGAAAATAACTGGAAGTGAATGTTAGCAGTACAGAAAGTTTGCCATGAAAGTGGAAAATACACACAATCGTAGTGAATTTCAGCCAACTAGTCAGCAAACACATAGCCTAACTGTTTTAATGTCGTTCTATTTAAATGTCTTTCAAATGATCTACAGCCACTTTATTAATTGATTTCCCGACCGCATGTAATGTTTTCAATGCTAATCCTGTAGTATTAGCAATGGCACTGGTTCAATTAATGTGTTTATTTTCTAACGCTGATGAATTAAATTATAACGTTGTCTTAACCTGTATTGTTTCGACCTAGGAATGGGTACACTCAAAATGGCTGCCAGTCCACCCATTATGCCATCATTGACTTGAATGGAGATGGCCTATCTATTCATTCTATTGCTATTGTAGTGACACAGGAAAGCCGAGGTCACACGAAGCAATCTGGACAGTTGATGTTGTTGCATCTGGGTTGCTCCGTGTGTCACCCCCCAAACAATAGCCTGCAACTTAGTTGCATTGCATCGCAAGAGATGGAATCAATCCTATTTCACGCAACTGACTTTATACAATGTCCAATCAGTGAGCAGAAAAAAGTTGACATGACTTGTCAAATTGTTCCGTTCAGAACTTCGACCCAGTTGTCATGTCAACACAGCTGTCAGTGCTGCTGCAAACTGCGACAAAAGAGACATGCCAAATGGGAAATGCATAAAAAATTATAGATATCATGACTAGTCATGTATATGGTCTGCCAGTCAATAAACATTTTAAAAAGTGAACCCAGACCTTTCTCTGTCTAGTTTCAACTGAAATTGTCCAACATTAACTGCATTATCTAGCTAGCTTATTAGCTTGTCGCTAGCTTGGTTAGCTATCTAGCTAGCTTGGTAAAACTTGGTTGGAAAATAGGCAACCTTTTGCTAGCTAGGTAAATTGTACAGCCAGCATTTTGTCTATGTCGATGCTGTTACAATTAACAAACGTTTGGATAAACAAATCATTTATGAAACCGTGATGTATGACAGGATTGGATGTTGCATGCAATTTCAATTACGTTTGAATTGCTTTGTGTATCTGCAAACCTGCCTGAGATGATGTCACTTGCAACTTGCATCTGCAACAGAAATTGCATCCAAATTGCTTCGGGTGACACAGCCTTAATAGAGGTACTGACTGAGATGTGATGAGGCAACCTGAATGTGTCTTTTTGGCAGGAGTTAACATGTACCATCATTTCTGTGACTTTGTCAACCTGTACATCTCCCAGCACATCAACAACTCCTTCAGCAGAGACATCAACATCCTCATGTGGGACACGGTAAGTACAATATTCTGCAGCCCATCTCCATTTCACTGATCTGAGACGACTGAATAAGTGCAAGACATATGGTGATGGCTTAGCTGGGCCCTCCAATAGGCTACTTAAAGATTCCACCATGTTGCTGTCACCTCGCAAGCTGAATGTTTTGTCCAAAGCTGTTTGTACAAAAAGAAGCAAGAGTATGGTTGTTTACCAGTGTTGTGTATCGATGTGTTGTGTTTCACATTTGACCACTTGCTTGCGGAGGGGATTAAGGTGAAGCAGTAGGTGTAAAACAGAATGATTTATGGGAAACCTTATCCTGTCCAGTGTTCCCACCTCTGTCTGTGGAGGTGAAGGATAAGGGTAAAGAAAAAGGGGGAGAGAGAGAAAATGACAGCGAGAAGGAAAGGAATGGCCTTTCATCTGACAATAGTGTTGAGCGAGGTCTGTTCGGTTTCGGTTCGCACATTTTTGTTTTATCACGGTTTTCGATTTCGGTTTAGATTATTTTTTTAAACATTAAATGCACTGTGCATTATGTGGGTTGAATGCTGTAACAACACAGAATAAAACAATAATATTAAGTCCCGTGATGATAAGTGGTGGTAGTGATTGCCCATTACTGCTTATCAATTATTAACCATAAATTATTCACATTACTTTACTTTAATAAAATATTTCAGTTGTTGTGTATATTACATTTGTTTTCTTTGATGACCTTATTATTTCATTCCAAGTTATCATCTCATCTAGAGAACTGCTGCCTATGCTGTCTGACAAAATAACTTTTTTAGTAGTTCTTCAAAGTAAATAAGGCATACTTTTATGACTGCTGAATACCAAATATCAATCACTTAGATCATGTCTTTTCAGGTAGAGATACTTTTGTAAATATATAGTGTATGTGGACACCCCTTCAAATGAGTGGATTCGGCTATTTCATCCACACCCGTTGCTGACCGGTGTATAAAATCGAGCACACAGCCATGCAATCTCAATAGACAAACATTGGCGGTAGAATGGCCTTACTGAAGAGCTCAGTGACTTTCAATGTGGCACCGTCATACGATGCCACCTTTCCAACAAGTCAGTTTGTCAAATTTCTGCCCTGCTAGAGCTGCCCCGGTCAACTGTAAGTGCTGTTATTGTGAAGTGGAAACCTTTAGGAGCAACAACGGCTCAGCCGCGAAGTGGTAGGCCACACAAGCTCACAGAACGGGACCACAGAGTGCTGAAGCGCGTACCGTGTAAAAATTGTCTGTCCTCGGTTGCAACACTCACTACCGAGTTCCAAACTGCCTCTGGAAGCAACGTCAGCACAAGAACTGTTCGTCGGGAGCTTCATGAAATGGGTTTCCATGGCCGAGGAGTCTAAGATCACCATGCGCAATGCCAAGCGTCGGCTGGAGTGGTGTAAAGCTCGCCGCCATTGGACTCTGGAGCAGTGGAAACGAGTTCTCTGGAGTGATAAATCACGCTTCACCATCTGGCAGTCCGAATGACGAATCTGGGTTTGGCATATTCCAGGAGAACGCTACCTGCCGAATGCATAGTGCCAACTGGAAAGTTTGGTGGAGGAGGAATAATGGTCTGGGGCTGTTTTTCATGGTTTGGGCTAGACCCCTTAGTTCCAGTGAAGGGAAATCTTCACGCTACAGCATACATTGACATTCTAGACGATTCTGTGCTTCCAACTTTGTGACAACAGTTTGGGGAAGGCCCTTTCCTGTTTCTGCATGACAATGCCCCCGTGCACAAAGCCAGGTCCATACAGAAATGATTTGTTGAGATCATTGTGGAAGAACTTGACTGGCCTGCACAGAGCCCTGGCCTCAACCCCTTCTAACAACTTTGTGATGAATTGGAATGCTGACTGCGAACCAGGCCTTATTGCCCAACATCAGTACCCGACCTAATTAATGCTATTTTAGCAAGTCCCACAGCAATGTTCCAACATCTAGTGGAAAGCCTTCCCAGAAGTGTGGAGGCTGTTATAGCAGCAAAGGGGGGACCAACTCCATATTAATGCCCATGATTTTGGAATGAGATGTTCGATGAACAGGTGTCCGTGTACTTTTGGTCATGTAGTGTACCTTGTGAAGCAACTGCTCTCAATTCCTCTCAATCTCACATTCCACTAGAAGAGAGTTCTAAACCTCTCTGCCAATAACAGCTAATTTTCAGTTTTCCCCTCCCCTCTCAGACCACTCACAGAAAGTCTTAGCAAAATTCTTGCTTGATAATTTGCTCTTTGCTAAGAAGCTATTTTTGTTTCTTTTTGACAATTTTAATTTAAAACAACCACAGTAAGGTACTTAATAGTTACCCAGAAATTATTTGATATTCAGATAAAATCGGGTGCATTAGACCTTTAAACAAGTGGCTGACTGTTGGTCAAGTACAGTTCTAATGAAACATATACCATAATACAAACAGTGTTTCGTAATACTCTCCATGAAATCTGAAATTAAGTTTAGCCAGTTCGATGAAACAACTCAATTTCAAAGTAATCTTTCTGATGTATTTTTCTTGGATGGATCTGTTCAGTGAGACCTGGAAGGCTTGCTCTGACTATGACATCATCCATCTGAAAACTTTTGACACTAAAAGGGTAAGAGTGTGTGTGTGGCCGTACATGGTTGTATAACGTATCCATTACCTTGAAACAGGTGTGCTTCAAAGATGTCGTGTTCTCCCTGCTCCCCAGGATGAGATATGGGTTGTTCTATAACACACCTTTGGTTCGTATTCTGTCTATCTCTTTATGTGTAATGGAAATATAGAGATAGGATTGCGCCGCCTATGAGGAAATCTGAATCCATTTGAACTGCTTGGGATGTCCCTGCCTTTCTGACTCCATGCCTTTTCTAATTTTGATCACACAGGCTTTATGTCCGTGTTTTCTTTTCATGCTTCTCGCCTCATCATGCCGTTTTCCTTTATCATCTGATATCCAGCTTGGTCATGACTCAAAACATGCCATTTGGGTCAAATATTTATGCTATGTACTCATCATGTCCAGCTCTTAAGTTATTTAAATGATCATTTCAATGAGATTTATGTAAAGATGGTATCATTTAAATACGTAGGTCTAGGGGGTCAGCCTTGAGGTGTGAAATATTGATAGGTTAGCCTCATATCTGATGCCTTGGATTGCTCCTGCTGCTTATATCATGTTTATATTCATGTGCTTATATTTATGACTGCTGTGCTCTGGCCTGTAGGAGTGAATCGTAGACTTGTGCTAGGCATGGATTTAAATTATGTGTCTTTCCATGTGGGTATGGAATGTGTTTGGATTTGGCAGAGTTATATCAAATTACGATTTTCACTGTGTGTGTGTACGTGCGTGTGTGTGAGGAACATTGAGTGTGTGTGCGTGCGTGGGTCAGACAGATAGAACTGATGGATTTTTCTTGGTGTGTTAATGGCAGATATCTGACTGCCACAGTGAAGGGTTGTTCAGGGCCTTCTCCCAGCATGTTCTATATCGACTCAGCATTCCACAGGATGGACCCAAGGTAAGGAATACTTACCACACACATGCACACACACCTTTCCTCATTGGTCTGTAACTCACCGATACAGGCTTTACTGGTCTTTACGACCCCAGACTAAGTACATTTGGCTATATCTTTACGACCACTGAAGGCGGTTGCGAGGATGCAGCTCATTGTGTATTCACGGCTGATGCTAAGAATATGCTAACAGCCTTCCTGTGAGATGGCAGTGCTTGCGATACCGTCTCCCAGCTGAATAAGAGGTGTGCCCGGCCCTGACCGCCTCTCAGCTCCTCTCCTCCTTTCATCCCTCTGATTAATGGTTCAGGGAGACACCAGTCTGCTCCTCTCTGCCATTGTGTTCTACTCATCAGAATATCAGCTCTCCTTATGTACACACTGCTGTTTCATGTCATCCATCTAATATGCTTTTATAGTTGGGTAAATGCATTTATTTGGCATTATGTGGTGGAGTGTTCCCTCTGGGTTTCTCCTGACAGTCTGTGTGGCTTGTGATTGACCACTTCCACAGATTCTCTGTTTTTAGCATTAGGAGTTGTCTTCCTCAGGCTATTTTCAACTCAGATGGTACAATGCCAGTGAGACTGAAAGGGAGTTTTGTAGGACTTTTAGCCACTAGATGGTGATGCTGTATAGTATATTTGCTCTCTCACTTGTTATATCAACCCTCTGTGCTGTAGCTCAATCATCAAACAATATTTGTAAAAAATGTAGGGAGCCTGCCCCTTATTGGTCGTGGTCGTTTTCTACAAGTACATAACGTTGAGATTAAGGTCCTTGAAAAGCTATGGATGGGTTTACAGTTTTTCTCAATCATGTAAAAGCATCTTTGGGATCTGTGTTGAAACGTGTCTATAGCAGCAATGATCAAATGCTCAAATACTTTTACAGATCATTTTCTTGCCTTTGTACCTGAGTTGCATATCTTAGACCCACTTTTGCTCAACTTTAAATACAAATGTCATCATTGAATACAACATTGTTTTAATTGGAAGAGAAATGTGTGCAATTGTGTTCACTGTTTCCAGCAATCAGTGTCATACCATGTACTAGGGAAAGATCTAGGCAATGGGGACTAAGTTATATGATTTTTTACAATATTGTGGACATGCAAATATTCCCAATGGTGGAACAAGCTCCCCCACGATGCCAGGACAGCGGAGTCACTGACCAACTTCCAGAGACACTTGAAACCCTACCTCTTTAAGGAATACCTGGAATAGTATAACAGTAATCCTTCTACCCCCCTCCCCCACCCCCATAAATATTTTTTTTTTAAAGGTGGTTGTCCCGCTGGCTGTCCTAAGTTCAATGCACCAATTTGTAAGTTGCTCTGGATAAGAGCGTCTGCTAAATGACTTAAAAATGCAAAGATGGGACCTTCCATTATAGAGCTTTGATGTGGATTGAGGCCTATACATTCATATCAGCTGTGTTCTTCTGTTGTATTCACCTTTTCTTATTTCTATTGTGGATTGTGTTTCTGTGCGCCAATGAAAAGTCTACAAAACAATGAGCAAACCAACCTTTTGTATTGAATACATGGAATTGGATTGTGATAATACCGATGGATGAATCCTGCACACAATGTGCTTATTCTTTTCCACTTTTTATCAGGAATAATATTTGATTTGATTTATATGAAATTGTTTAGTCAAATATGCATAAAAGGAGAGTAATTGCCCATAATTCTACACCTTTGGATAGTTGTATTTCCAATGTTGATCATCATGATTAAGTGACTGCAAATAAAATGTATTGATCTATTGGGATTCTAAAAAGACAGACTAACTTTCTGTTTTGTGTGCTTGGACTCAAGAGATCTTTTTTCAGGCAGTCGTGTTCTTTTTATTAATGTATTTGCAGTTTTGATGGTGGGATATAATTTTTATGAATGTACTGTATTCATGTTTTGAGAAGGCAACTACATTTTGAAAGTGCATTTACTGTTTTGCAAAAGGACACAGAGTTCTGTGTCTTGTCGACTCTGTTTTGAAAATCAACAAAATTGTTCCAAGAAATGCTTGTACGCGATTGAAAAAAACGGTATTATGTGAAATGCTGGAGTTCATCTTCTGCAATTCCTGTTAATGGACCATATTCAATATACATGTCATATTTATATAATGTCAAGTATCGTAAGTATCATCTCACTACACCTGATCCTTATGCTCCTGTTTTCAGGAGGGGAGGATTCGTGTCACATTGTTGGCACGCAGCACAGACTACCGTAAGATATTAAACCAGGAGGAGGTGAGTCCAGTCTGAGGCAGCACTGCCCACTCTCTGCTCCTTTCCTTCCTCCCTCCCTCCATTGATTTACTGCCTCCTCCAGCTCTTAACTGGCCATTTAAAATCTTATTTCAACTGGCGGAGTAAAATACCTGTGATTTATGCGGCCAGTGTCTGTGTTTGTTCCTCTCATTGATCAGAGAATCCATCTCACTGTGTTCATACAGCTCATAAATGCCCTGAAGACCGTGCCTTTACTCGAGGTCAGAGTGGTGGATTACAAATACAAGTGAGTGTGAACAGTTTGTATTCTTTAGACGCATATAAAGGGGAGTATTGGTGGAGGAATCATATGGTACTGCTGGAGGACCTAAGGCTGCAGCACAAAGGGAATTGAGTAACAGGTGTATTTTATTGTCTGACACCTCTATTAGAGTGGGGTAAATATTGAATGTACAGTGAATGGTATAGTATGTTGGAGTGAAGTCAGTAGGGGCATTATGAGTTAAGTAGTAAGTTAAATAATTTAGCATTTGATGTGAGGGCTGCAGGTGCTAGGTGTGTGACATCTATCTATCAGTCTATCTGTCTTTTCTTGTCTTGTCTGTAGGGATGTCCCGTTCCTGGAACAGCTCAGGATTACCCACAACTCTGACATCTTCATCGGGATTCATGGGGCGGGACTTACTCACCTGCTCTTCCTCCCTGATTGGGCCGTCATCTTTGAGCTGTGAGTGACACTGTTCAGTCTGCCTGTGTGTGTCTAAAACAGCTTTATGTCTTTGGGTTTTTCTGTGTCTGTGTATCTGTCTGTTCCACTGGATCCTTGTCTGTCTGTCCCTCCATGCTCTGTGGACGGTGTAGTACGGGCGAACAGGGCAGAGCGCTCCCTGTGCCGTTTGTGCTGGATATAGTGATATCTGTGTGATGGGTCTGGCAGCGTGCTGTGCTCTGTAAGAGCTGTTAGCCCTTAGCCATTAAGTGCAGCAGTGAAATACGGCCTAATTAAACAGGCATTCCTCAGGCAGGGCCAGGCAGGGCTGGGAGGCATACTGAGAGAAGAGAGCAAGAGCAGGAGATAAAGTGTCTGCAGCTGTTCTCCACAGATATAACTGTCAGGATGAGAGCTGCTATCGAGATCTGGCTCGGCTGCGGGGGATCCAATATGCGACTTGGCAAAAAAGGGACAAAGTGCTCCCAGAAGATAAGGTGGGAAACTCTAGTGCCGCTCCTGCCACCTCCACCTAACTCACTGCCCCAGATCCCCAGAGACACCTTACCAATCCTCACCTGTAGCTGCAGCATGTATCACCAGACTCATCTGTCATTTTTATTTTAGTATATACACTCACGTTGCCTCGCACACACACTCACAAATCGCAGACCTGCAGTTCCCCCCCCCACACACACCTCACACACAGGGTCACCATCCCTCCCTGGGGGAGCATCCTAAGTTCACCAACTACTCCTTTGACGTGGAGGACTTCATGCGTCTGGTGCTGGAAGCAGCAGACTACGTCCTGAACCACCCCAAGTGGAAGCCCCAGCCCAGGCGTGATGAACTGTAAGCCCCAGCAGCAGAAGGAACACAGGACAGTCAAACCCCGGACTCAAACACAGCCATCTTAGAAATCTAAAAGTAAATTTGAACACTTAAGATGTTGAATATTGTCAAGGTTAAATGTAAGTTTACAACATCGCTTTTCAGTTATTTATTATCTGCCAACACAGCCCAGGGTACATCTCAATAGCGATAATAAGGACAAATCAAATGGCCTTGGCAAACCTTGTTAGAGAAACGTATGCACTCCTTACAACAATTGCCTATTTGTATTACATGCTGCCACTGGTATGGTTGCCAGAAAGATAATTTGTTTCATTTCTAAACAATGTGCTTATTTTCTGCATTTTCTGTTCAAAGTTATGTGTTGTAGACAGGCAGGGATGGAACTTTCAGCATGTTGTGTATGTGCCAATTTGATCAACACTTCAGAATCGTCTTTGCAAGTATTTTGTAGACACTGTCGCACATAAACTATCGAATGAATCTAAAGCTTGATGTTTTATTTATGAGAAAGGGAGTCAGACCTTTTGGTCAATGTTTTGCAAAGACTTGTAAGTCATTTTATATTTCAAGGCCATGGAAACATTTTGAATAAATATTTTCAAAAAAGCTGACACATCTCTTTTTTGTGTGCAATTTAACCCTAAAAGTGGCAACATATTTTTAGCTTAAAAGCACCAACTGGGGTCATTTTTGATGACCAAATTGGTAATGATTGCAAAGAAACACTGTCTGTCAAGCTGTAAAAAAATTATAAAAATGTAACCATTTGTAACACACTTAGATGGTTTTAATTCTGCAAAACAAGCATATATTTGACATTTTTCACACATTTATAGTCAAGTTTTATGTTTAAAAATATGTTTTTGTGTGTTTTCTATGTTTTTAACAGTTATTTTGATACATTTCACCCATAGCAACTGAACATGTTTCTGTTATTAATTCAAAGTGTTGTGTTTCTGTGATATTCGATGGCTGAGAAATTGCAGATTGAGCCAATCTGACATACCGGTATGACCTAAAATGGCAGCCGATATGGGCGATATGATCCGAATTTTTGGAAAGCTATGGGCTATCAACTCAGTTCCAATTGCATCTGAAAGATGAGACTCTCACCTTGGTATAGAGACATTGACTGGAAGCTAAATATGTATTTAAAAAAGTTAAAGTGACATTTTTGACATGTGTTTTTCTGGATTTTTTTGTTGTTCTGTCTCTCGCTGTTCAGGTGAGCCTACCATTAGAATTGTGGACTGGTTGTTTCTTTGTCGGTGGGCAGGTGTGCAGAATCAGCAGGGGATCAAATGCTTTTTTCCCTCACTGTATTTTTTTCTGTGATATTAATGACTTCTGCTGGAAGGTCAACGTGAAGCTTATGAATGTCTGCTGCTATTCCCATTAACCCTGAGGAGCTAAGGGACAGACACTGTTCATCCAATTTGTATGTCGCTCTGGATAAGAGCGTCTGCTAAATGACTTAAATGTAAATGTCAAATTTTAAATTTTTCTGTTTTAGTGACTGCCACTCCCCCCAGGGGCCAAATCTGGGGTGGCTCCATATCTATATATTTTCAGGGTACATGCATCTACTTCTGTGCTAAATGTGATGCTTTTATGACAAAGTGCGCACTTGAGTCAGATATATTTTTTTTATTTCTTCCATATTAACACAGAAATCATAGTAAATTGTGTTTATTTTTGTCGGTAACTAGTTGCTTGACAAAGTCTTACAGTTTCGGAAGGTTTCGAAATTATGATGTTTTTGACACTTGGGGTCAAAATGTACTCGTGGGCGCTATGCAACAGTGATTTTATTAATCACAATTTGAAGAATCTTTGATGGTGACCATGAACAGAAACACTCTTAACTTTTCCAAAATAATTGCTGATCTCAAACAGTTATTTTCTGTGGGTTTCATTGTTTTTGTTAGCTGGGGACTGGGGAGGAATGGCTCCCCACAAAGGGGCACTGGTTCAGATCTTTCTGTAATAATCATACATCTGGCTGACCTCAAAACCACCACGGCTGTGCTGTCGGTGACACCTGTTCACCGCTAGATGGCAGTAGAACACCACACATCTTTATATAGTCTGTTAAAATCCTGTGTAATCTGGGTCAGGTTTTATTCAGTTGATGCATCATATGAGAATGATAGATATGCTAGCTCTTAAATATGAAGCAGGCTACATAGCTAATGTTCTAAAGAGTTGTCAGCAGTTGTACCCCATTCAAAACACTACCACAGCAAATATCATGTAGGCAGGCCTATCTGAGCTGCTCTTGGCAGATGTTGTGGCTGAACTTTCCCAATATTGACAGACTGTCTGGGATGGACACTATTTATGGGTCGGCTCAGGTTACAGCCAGTGACCTCAAATAATATAAGAATCTCTATGCAGGGGATCAAAAGTAGCGAAACCAAGATGTCTTCCCTCATTAACCTTCATCGCAGCAGAGAGCAGAGGGGTTTCCTGTGAAGCTAGCTAGATCTACTCAGGGTTTTCTAAAGCTAACCAGCTTCAGTTAGCTTCACACTCAAGCACAGTCTTCATCTGCCTACGATGATGGGGTTATTGCTCCTCCACCTGCCACTAACTCTAGCAGGCTTGGAACTGCATGTACATGTCGCATGGCTAATCGAATGTGAACTCTTCATTGAGGGAATGTTGAAACATCAATCCATGGGCGAGTCAGTGCCACATTTTCATTTGTGCTGAAAAAAAGAAAGTTGTCTTGCAAATTCAACAGGCTATATGATGTGAAATAGGATTTTAGAAGTGCTGTCTTTATTTTATTAGTATATGAACATGGGAAAACAAAGTACCAAGAGCTATTGCAATTGATTGTCAATTAACTCAGAAAGTCAAAAATATCAGTAGTGTGTGTGTGTGTGTGTGTGAGAGAGAGAGAGCGAGCTCTGCCCCTTGGAAACCTGCGGTGGTCCATTCAGTGAGTAGTGTGTGTGTGCCCACCTCCTGTGTGTAATTAGGAAGGAAGCATGTGCTGGGTGATTTATGGTCTTACGGTCCAGTTGTGTCCCCAATCGTTATCTATGAGCTTTAGCCATTAGCGCTTATGACAGCAACTTTTGGATCTTTTCTTCAGGTGTCCCACGTGGTGCTTTCTAAACAGGGCTGCTTGGGTGGCCTTATTTCGTGTTAGAAGTAATGGTGTGTGTCTACCCTGGAGGTGTTGAATTATGGCCTCTTCTGTCGCTCTTAATGTGCGCCATATGGGGGGAGAAATGAGCTTGAAATATGCAAGGAGAGGGAGTGCTCCTTCAAAGAGAGCCTATGGCTTAATCATGGTGAAGTGTGATGGGCGTAAAGTCATTACGGCACATCTCATCCAGTGATTCAGACTAGATTAGGGAGAATTATTAAATTGCAGCTTTTGAGGATTGTGGTTTCACTGCCAATGCAAGGGAAATACACTATCTATACAAAAGTATGTGGACTCCCCTTCAAATTAGTGGGTTTGGCTATTTCAGCCACACCCGTTGCTGACAGGTGTATAAAATCAAGCACACATCCATGCAATCTCGATAGACAAACATTGGCAGTAGAATGGCCTTACTGAAGAACTCAGTAACTTTCAACGTGGCACCGTCATAGGATGGCACCTTTTCAATAAGTCAGTTCATCAAATATCTGCCCTGCTAGAGCTGCCCCGGTCAACTGTAAGTGCTGTTATTGTGAAGTGGAAACCTCTAGGAGCAACAACGGCTCAGCCGCGAACTGATAGGCCACACAAGCTCACAGAACGGGACCACCTTGTGCTGAACCGCGTAGTGCGTAAAAATTGTCTGTCCTCTGTTGCAACACTCACTACCGAGTTCCAAACTGCCTCTGGAAGCAACGTCAGCACAAGAACTGTTCGTCTGGAGCTTCATGAAGTGGGTTTCCATGACTGAGCAGCCACTCACAAGCCTAAGATCACCATGTGCAATGCCAAGCGTCGGCTGGAGTTGTGTAAACCTCGCCGCTATTGGACTTTGGAGCAGTGGAAACGCTTTCTATGAAGTGATGAATCCAGTGGAGGCTGCTGAGGGGAGAACGGCTCACAATAATGGCTGGAACGGAGCCAATGGAATGGCATCAAACCATGTGTTTGATGTATTTGATGCCATTCTACAGATTCCGCTCCAGCTATTACCACGAGCCCGTCCTCTCCAATTAAGGTGCCACCAACCTCCTGTGAATGAATCACGCTTCACCATCTGTCAGTCCGATGGATGAATCTGGATTTGGCAGATGCCAGGAGAACGCTACCTGCCCCAATTTGCATAGTGCCAAGTGTAAAGTTTGGTGGAGGAGGAATAATGGTGTGTGGCTGTTTTTTATGGTTCAGGCTAGGCCCCTTAGTTCCAGTGAATGGAAATCTTAACGCTACAGCATACAATGACATTCTAGACGATTCTGTGCTTCCAACTTTGTGGCAACAGTTTGGGGAAGGCCCTTTCCTGTTTCTTCATGACAATGCCTCCGTGCACAAAGCGAGGTCCATACAGAAATGGTTTGTCGAGTTCGGTGTGAAAAAACTTGACTTGCCTGCAGAGAGCCCTGACCTCGACCCCATCAAACACATTTGGGATGAATTGGAACACCGACTGCGAGCCAGGCCTAATTGCCCAGCATCAGTGCCTGACCTCACTAATGCTCTTGTGGTTAAATGGAAGCAAGTCCCACAGCAATGTTTCAACATCTGGTGGAAAGCCTTCCCAGAAGAGTGGAGGCTGTTATAGCAGCAAAGGAGGGACCAACTCCATATTAATGCCCATTATTTTGGAATGAGATGTTCGTAGAGCAGGTGTCCACATACTTTTGGTCATGTAGTGTGTATAGGCCTAATGCCACCCTAGTTCTCATTGCAGTTCAAACTTTATGCACAGAGATCATTAAAATAATCGGCATTGCATCCCTTGTTTTGCCAGTTAACTTGTCATATCATCCTCATGTCTTTTCTACCCAGGCCATAGATTTGATTTAGTCTTCATCATCTATCTCCTCTCTCATCCATTTCCCCTGGTCTTTTTGCACAATATCCATCAAATGTATGTTATAAAAAATATGTCTCACCACTGAATGGAGATAAATCATTTACAGTGTGCTCAACTTACATCACCACTTCTACAGGCGTCCAACAAAGCAGGAAAACCTTCTCTTTCAGGGGATAAATGTGGAAATATTGATTGAGTGGGAAGAAATATTCTTCAAGTTATGACCAGATATTTCCATCATGTTTCTCTCTCCGAGGCAACGATTATGGGGGGAAATAGTTCCAGAAGGGATCCTATTAACCCGAGACGTCTGGCCCTTTACTCCAATCTTACCCATTCAGCAGAATTTCCTCCATAAACCCTGGCATGCCAAATGAGATATTTGAAGTTGAAAGATATTATAAATATAAAACATGTGTCTTTATGATAACCTTGGCTTGGTCTCTTTGAAAATCACTGCTCTGGCTGAAAATACCCGTTTGTCTACCGCGCCATGCACCAAGACGACATAGGCCTAAATTGAATTTCACATTTAACCTCATACCTTGATGCCCAGCAAAGTTTGTTTTCCTCTCAAATTGGTTTGTTCCAATACAACCTGGCCGTTTGCGGAAGATGAGATAAGTGCTTTTGATGAAATAATATTAACGGAATGGTCAGCAGTTCGAAATGAACCCATTAGCCGTTTTCACACTTGTGCTAAAAGGCCCCACATCCACATCGCTGAACGCTGGGTTCATATTCCTCAAATCACATTAGCTCTCCCGTGGAGTTTCACACATTTATGTCAAAATATCTTGACATCATCCAGCTGGAGTTCACGTGGTTCTACTCTTACAACCGTTTCAGTTGAATCAAACAACATTTGGCGGCTGATCTGATCTGATCTGACAACTGAGCCAACGCAAACAACAGCGGGTTTGGAGTGTTCACGCGGGAGCTGTCCATGGTGCTGAAGTCCTATCGCGCGCCTCTGTCCTTTTCCGCGTTCCTAAATTCGGTTCATTTCTGTAGGCTGCCTCTGTTGGAAGTAGTAGAGCCAGCCCTCTGTTGAGTCAGTGAGGCAAAACTGCAACATTAGCTGACAAATCAACCATTTGAAGCTTGTAGTGTTTGGTGTTTCAGCACTTCCCATGGTTATTTTCAAAGTAGCACATGCTATATCTTCTTAGGCATATCGAAAATTATATTTTATGGAGACAGGTAGATTCATAAATGTAGGCCTAGTTTTAGTCCAGGTTAGCCTATAACCTCATCAGACCGAGATAATAAGTGGCCATGAGACAATTAGTGATCATGAGACTAGGTGATATGTGAAGACAGAGATAGCCTACACGTTGCTTCAACTGCAACCTTACAGCTCACATTCTAGATAAATGTCTGGGCAGGGGATGTGTAGACTACTCGATGATGGAAAGTAATCCCCACGAGAGAGAGATTGTACTGGCTGAATTGCACCGGCCGGGCCTAGCCACGTGTTTATCTGAGCACACTCAAAACATATTTTATTTCATGCTCTCTCCATCAAAGCTTCAGAATTGCAACATACAGTGCCTTGCAAAAGTATTCATCCCCCTTGACGTTTTTCCTATTTTGTTGCATTACAGCCTGTAATTTAAATTGATTTTTATTTGGATTTCATGTAACGGACATACACAAAATAGTCCAAATTGGTGAAGTGAAATAAAAAAAATAAGAAGACACAGTGAACAGATAGACAAGGCCCTCCATATATGATATGCCCTCGAATCCCTGACATGTGGAAAACATCTGAACACATCAGATCCTGCAGCCGATCCTCCTCACCTTGGGTCGTTTCGGACATCAACCTGTCCAAAGCCTAATGACTATAAATACTGCGCTAAGCAATCAATCGCAAAGCCTTCATAGAATATTCTTTGGGATCAAATAATTGATAAAATATGCCTATATCTTGGAGCATATCTGTGAGACGGAGGTGATTGAGTTTTTTAACATCACCTTGGGGGGTTACATTTACACACCTACGCACTTGGGCACAGAATCAAGTAGGCCTAGGCTGTTGATATTTATGCACCGTTTGTAATATGATGATCGAAGTGTAATCGATTCAATCGGTCAGTTGAGCAGCTGCCAATCTGTCTAAAACGGTTAGAGAGACTTTTGGATCGCATTCATCTTGTCATCGTCTCTTGCCTCTTGGTTTTCTCCTTGGACTTGCCGATGCATTTCAGCACATCCCTCACTTGGCTAATTGTAAACTATGACATCACTGAACGTAGACTTCAGACATGGCAAATGGGGCGGGTGCAGCGCAAGTGTTCAGAATGGGGAAGACTGCCTCACAATTCTCATGTCAAATCGATCCCAGCTCCGGAGGAGCGCGCGGGGGGAGCGCAACTATCATTCTACCATCACCATCACTCTCGCATCTCCAGCCGCTAGCGGACCCGTCTGACGGGCATTGGCGGGTGACCATTGCCAATAACACAATTAACTTGTGTGGAACGTTTAGAAAACAAGAGTCTGTGTTAGAGTCTTTGGATTTAATCACTTTTGATGACTTTTTTTTTATGCCATGAATGAGTTACCTTCCCATGTCTATGCCACTGTCCTCTTTTGGTTCTCTCTATTATGGGACTCAGTATGATAACTAGAGGCTGGATCCAGTCGATAACCAAACTCAGACAGCTCACCCGGCACCGGTGCGGTGGCACCCCGGCTTTAACCCACTCCGCTGCCCGAGTGTGGCCGGCTCCGCTAGATGGACAGGGAGCTGGAAGGATTGCCTAGTAGTCGGAAACCGGATTCAGTGGAGGGAAGAAAAAGCAATACACAGCAAGCGTGCTATCCCGGATTCCTAAACAATTTGATTATGCCATCGGTTTTATAGATATAGGTAAGGTGGTATTTTTCATTCTTAATTCCTTGCATTGATTTGAATAGATTACCTGCTTTCCTGTTTGTTCCGTGACTGTTCCATGGACTCGGACGCACACGGTCAATGATACACTAATGAAATAGGACCAGGGTCAGGAGAAGACTTTGCTTTTAGAAGGTGTAGGCACTATGCAGGCTACCATTTTTCATGCAGCACAGAGGAGGGTTGGTGACTGGTAAGGGGAAAATAACTTTGATGTTCTCGGTCTCTACAGTGTGGCCAATTTGTCAAATGACCACTCCGTGAGAGGACGTTTTAAAGAAAAGTACAGGAATTAAACAAATTATCCTCAATCTCTGACCATCAAAGTCACTTTGGATGGCTGTTTTCTTTAGATTGCTTAATCTAAATCGTTGCACTGAATTGCAATAGACTGTCTTAAATTAAAACGAGGGACCTTCAGAAAAATCCAATCCACTGTTCTTTGAATGTGTTCTCATTAAGGGCAGAGGGTGCGAGACGGAGAAGATTGAGGTGAGACTGATGCAGTGTTCACTGCAAGGTTAAATAAGCGATTGGTCGGGTCTTTGTGCTGCTTAGCACCTATTGAGTGGTCCGCGAGGCTGATCCGCTGATCTGGCTCTTTTACACGGGGCTACGAATGGATCCTGATCAGGTGGGAATAAAGAGGGGGCAGAGACCCGAACGGGCAGGGAGAATGCGCTGCTGAGTGCTGTCTACTCACAGCAAGGCTGGATTGAAGTGAGAGATATGTGCAGAAACAGACATCCTGCAACAGAGAAGAAATATTGAAATATTATTCACACACACACACACACACTCTCTCTCTCTCTCTCTCTCTCTCTCTCTCTCTCTCTCTCTCTCTCTCTCTCTCTCTCTCTCTCTCTCTTACACAAACACACACAGACACACACACACACACACACACACACACACACTAAGAGGAAAATGACTTGGTGCATGTTAATAGGAGCAGTAATGAGAGCCAACCCCTATTATGTTGTAATTGATAGTCATCCCACCCTCCTCCCCCCACCACCTCCTCTCCACTCTTCTCTCTCTTCTGCTCTGCAATTTGTACAGTATAGACAGTGTAATTATTTCCCCATTGTTTCTCTGTGCGGTAGTGGCACTCTGCAGAGACCGTGTCATTAGTGCAGAGCAGAGGATGAGATGGAGAGGGCCCCAGAGAGAGGAAAGGTTTGGGGACTTAATTCTCATTGACAGTGGATGGCCTGTCTCCCTGCCTCCCTGCCTGCAGCACACTCTTAATGTGCAGCACTCTCTTAATGTGCAGCACTCTCTTAATGTGCAGCACTTTCTTAATGTGCAGCACTCTCTTAATCTCTTAGTGATCTCAAGGAGATTACTCTAGCAAACCTGGCCTCCTCTTTCACTGAACCGTCATCAACACACCACACACACACACACACACACACACGCACGCACGTACGCACGCACACAGACACACACACACACACACACACAAGTTGTATCATTTCCTTGAGGGAAAGCGATACAATGAGGATTCTTACCAGCATATCTCCATGCTCCTTGCAGTGTGTGGCTTCCCCTCTGTCTCTATCAGCCTCTGTGGTCCCAT
Source organism: Coregonus clupeaformis (assembly GCF_020615455.1). Classification (NCBI taxonomy): domain Eukaryota; kingdom Metazoa; phylum Chordata; class Actinopteri; order Salmoniformes; family Salmonidae; genus Coregonus; species Coregonus clupeaformis. Next base: position 5,929,270 of record NC_059203.1, read on the forward strand.
TTCATCTTTTAAACCCCCTCCCCAAACCACCTCCCACATCCAGACTCATCACCGCCCTCTCAGGACCCCCACCAGACAGGGATAAGGCCTACACACACACCCCCATCCTTTCCCTGCAGGGGATTTATCTGGCTGAGTGATTGTGAATGATGAGGAGTGTATTGTGTGCATTTGTGATGAGTACAAGGCTGAGCAGGCAGGGAGGGAGACAGGCCATCCACTCCTGGATGATCCGCTAGATAAATAACACAGGAATCATGGGTAGCAGTGCGACATATCTGAGATCAGCTCTACACTGGCATTAGCAGATTCACTGTGAGCCCCTGTGATTGATGCAGTGCAATCCAGAGAGGAGGAGAGGAGGAGAGGAGAGATCATCCCAGCAGGAAGGCAGAAAGAGAGAGTGAGAGCGGGAGGCCTCTCATTTGTAAGTGAGATTGGTCCTGATGGCCATTCATCCTTTCCTCTTCTGCCCGAACTATACCATACTGTACTGGGTAGACTCCAGAGAGAGATCAGAGTCAAGCACAGCCTAATGCAGAACAGGAGCTGCACAAAACCTTCCATTAGAGTTTCCATAGAGGCCAGGCTGAGATGGAGGGTGCAGCCAGAGAGCAGTGTCACCTCTGGAGGAAGGTAGGACAGGGCAGATTAACATTAGAGGAAGTCTTTGTGCCTGTGCCATGAGCAGCAGGAGGCAGAGGAGGACACAATCCCTGTCATGAAGAGGGGCCATGGTAAGGGTAAAGGTCAAAGGGTACAGCAGTCAGAAGAAGCCTTGTTAACTGTGCACCAGGGTGACTGTGTCGTGTCCAGCAGTGTGATGTGTGAGTTAGAGTGAATAGTTAAGGAATCCAGTTGAAGAAAGATTGAATCCCCTGTGTTCTCTCCTCTCTCTCTCTCTCTCTGCTACTATCTCTCCTTATCTTCCCCCTCTCTCTTTCTTTCTGTCTCTCTCTCTCTCTGCTACTATCTCCCCTTATCTCCCCCCCTCTCTCTCCCTCTCTCTCTCTTTCTCTCTCTCTCTCTCTCTCTCTCTCTCTCTCTCTCTCTCTCTCTCTACTACTCTCTCTCCCCTTATATCCCTCCCCCTCTCGCTCTCTGCTATTCTCTGTCTCTGTGCCCCAGGAGGCTGCAGTAATACAGTTAGGGAGATGAAAATGTGTGGTGTGCAACAGCTTAGAAAATAAGTGTGTGAATGAGGAAGGCGAGCCCTGGAGGACAGAGGCAGAACAGAGGGAGGAGAGAGATATTGCACCGTGGTCCATTGAGCTGGTTCTCCTTCGTTTCTCCTGCATGTGTTCCACTTCTTCCCAGGGTTCTGTGTCTGCCCTCACACTACATAATGGAGTCGGAGGTGCTGTTGTCTCAGGCAGGGCTGTTTGGCTCAGGCCAATCTAACAGGGCTGGCCTTGATTTAGAAAAAGAAAGCACGAAGGTAGATTTGTTTGTGCAGGTAATGTATTTTGGTAAGTGTGAGTTTTGAGGTTGAAAGAAAATAACAACTTCCTAAATGTATTCAGTCCAGATCTTGGCTGATCACAGAATCAACCCACTTCCCTCAACATTTTCTCCACAAATCTCACATTGGTACAGACTTTCTTATCAGCAAAGTCTATGAAAGTCTTTCTCTGTAATTTCACATCTCCCTCAGAAAATAGCACAAATTTCATCGTATTATACTTTTTTGGACTCAAAGTAAAAAAAATATCCTTGTGCACTGATAACATTCATTGTGATGATGACAGATCCCCTGTAATGATTATAATTGAACAGACACAGCTTCTACCCATGGTGCAGTATATATCACCCAGGATGCAATCTGCCGCTGTGGCAGCTGGCAGATGTGCAGGTACGCGTGAGCGACATTGTGTGTGTGGGTGATTATTAAAGGCTCCCAGTGTAGGCCTACCACGGGGCCACTGTGAAGGGCTGCAGAGCAGACTAACTCCACTGGTAGTCAGCCACAACAGCACCCAGAGTAACACTACATGCTGTTGGGGGATTTAGCTCTGTGGGACTAAAGACTGAAATGGAAAGATGGAGGGTGGTTTATTCTTCCTCTGTTGGTGAGTATGTGTGCGTGTGAGAGAATGTGATGGGTGTTGTCTATTGTGTGTGCATGCATGAAGGAGGTTGGTACTGTATGTGTGCGTGTGTGTGTGTGTGTGTGAGAGTGAGTGCATGAGAAGGAGATTCGTTTTTGTGTGCGCGTCTCACTCTCTCTCTCTCTCTAGAGATCTCTCTGAGTATTGCGGCAGTGTGTTTGAAGTGATGGCTTTGTAATGAGAGCTCCAGACTGCCACTGGTCAGGAGACTGTCTCTGAGGAGGACTGATGTCACTCACAGGATCAGTGGACAATGCCCTGCTCGGGGGATGTTAGAGGATGAGACGTAATTTAATGTGTTTGTGTTTGTGTGTGGTGTTTTTGTTTCTGTGTGTGTGTGTTTGTGTGTTGTGTTTCTGTCTCTGGATGTGTGTGTGTGTGTGTGTGTTAGCATACACAATGTGTATGTGTATGAGTGTGAGGGTTAGCGGCCTCTTGTCTCGAGGGGAACAGAGCAATATGGTGTCATGCTCTGGAGACCCACAGACAAATTAATTCACTTATTGACACCACTGACATGTCTCAGTGACTTTGTAAAATGAAGATTGATCAGTCTCTCTCTCTTTCTCTCTCCAACCCCCCCTCCCCTCTCTCTCTCTCTCTCTTTTTTCTCTTTCTCGCTCCCCCCCCTTTCTCTCTATCTCTCTCCTATCTCTTTCTCCCCCCAACTCTCCACGCCTCTCTCCGACCTCTCTCTCTCCCTGGCCCGCCCATTTGCACGCGTGGCACGTTTGGTCATTAATATAATTATGTGCTAGCCGGCACCAGCCTGGTCATTAGCAGCAGAGGGGCCTGAAATAATCCGGATGTTGGCCGTGTGTGTGAGGGCTTAAGGCCGAGGACTCAGCCCCCTCTCCTCTCTCCATGAGACGAGGCCCATTGATTGGTCTGGTCCATAGGCATACAGCACGTAGCCAGCTGGGTGGAGGAGTCAATGAGCCCAGTGCTTTCCTCACCGCTAAAGACCCAGGATTAGCTCAACTTCAGAGGGGCTGTGGTGCCGCGCATAGAAAATCAAACCTAGCTCCACATCAAGGTTGTTTATTTTCCATTAATCATAATTTGGACACAAAGCACAATGAATTGCCGTGGTTCTTGGGCGATTTGCCTGTCAGGGCTTCTTTTGGCTTTGTTTTCTCTGAAGTTGCTCGATGTACTGCGGAAGACTGACTCTCTCTCTCTGTCTTTTTCCCTTTCTTGATCTCTCTCTCTCTCTCTGTCTTTCTCACTCTCTCTCTCCGAGGTGTTGGAACAGCGATCAGTGATTCAATGACTAATTGTTGAACATTCTCTCTGTATCTTTCATCACACCCTCCGTAACTACCGCTGCTCGCTGTATAGTGTAGTTCACTGCCTCTCTCAGAACTTCTAGACCTTTGGATCCTTCACCTCCATGGGGTGAAACCATATAGAAGAGATGAGACGAGAGATATAGAAAAAGAGAGAGAAAAGAGATAGATAAATATATAGAAAAAGAGAGATAGAGAGGGAAAGTCAAAGACAGAGAGAGGAGAGGGAGAACAAATAGAGAGAGAGATAAAAAGAAAGGAGGAAGGGAGAGAAGGAAGGATGTAAATATGTAAAGAAGGGCAGGAGGGAGAGAAGGAAGGAGGTGTCTCAGGGAAGACAGACAGAGTAGTCAGAATGAGTCAGAAAGCAGCACTGTGAGGACATAAATACTGTTCTTTCACTACAGTGTTGAATCACTGTGCTTACCAGAATGTACAATCACTGCCTTTGGCAGGAAAAGAAAGAGTTGCAAATCAAATGTTATTTGTCACATGCTTCATAAACAACAGGCGTTGACTAACAGTGAAATGCTTACTAGCAAAGACAGACAAAGATTTCAGATGTTTATACAGTCTCCCAGCTGTCTACAGTATAGTGGATGCATCTAAAGTAGCAACATAAGGATGGGAGTCTGGTGTTTGGACCCAGTGTTTGTCTCCCATCCATATCTGTGTCCTAAGGGACGCTGACTTTTAATGGTCTTTTATTGCTTTATTAGAGAGTGCTGGATTTATGTCGTGGGCCGTAACTCTGTCTGTCGGAGCGCTGTAGGAGCTGCTCTGATCTATGTCAGGCCACACTGGCTGTCTGGGTTTAAAATGACGCCCTCGTAAAGAACACAGCAGTGGAGCTGGGTACGGCTGGGCTGAGCTGGATACGGCTGGGCTGAGCTGGGTATGGCTGGGCTGAGCTGGGTATGGCTGGGCTGAGCTGGGTATGGCTGGGCTGAGCTGGGTATGGGGCTGCAGGCATGTTGGCTCCGTAAACTAATGTTTATTAGCCTGTTAGTGTCTGTTGTTCCATAAAGCATGGAGCAGGAGGAATCCAACTATCCCACTCTCAACTGGAGAAGACTTTCCCTTACTCCCAGCTAGCTGCTTTCTGATGGATGATTGTTGGCCTCTGAAATGGACTGTCATGTCCAACCAGGGAAAGATACATGAAGGATGTTGTACACACACTCTCTCTATGCATGTGTAGTTTGTGTGTGTGTGTTTGTGTGTGTGTGTGTTGGCAGGGTGTCCAGACTCCCTAGAGCTGCCGGTAACCTGAATGGACACATGAAACACACTAAGGGACTCTGGTCACGTCTGCTTTTCATCCTTGGTGCAGAAAAAGGAGGAGGGTGAAAAAAATAGAAAACCATAAGAATAAAAACACAAAGACACACATCTGGTCGAGTCACCGGATCTGGGGGACGGAGTCTCTGGTCTGTGCAACAGGGTCTGGATTGGACTTAAGTGCAGGCCGATCAATTGTGCTGTAATGGTACCTTACCACCACCGCCATCTCTGAGCCCTGCAGTCAATACCTGGAGGGGGGCACTGCAGGTAATGGCTCTGGTAATGGCCATTCTCTCCTTGTTCTGAGACATTTCTTCACAGCCAGAGGGTGATCCTAAATTAATAGCTTGTAAGTGTGAGGGAATGCCTGCCAGCGATGCCCTTTGACCTCTCTGGCAGCCTACACACAGCACAGACCAAGCCATCTGACTGAGGGAAGTTTTATACTCCATTTAAATGAGCAGAGTAGAGGTCTCTCTCTCTCTCTCTCTCTCTCTCTCTCTCTCTCTCTCTCTCTCTCACACACACACACACACACACACACACACACACACACACACACACACACACACACACACACACACACACACACACACACACACACACACACACACACACACACACACACACACAGGAACCTAGGAAGGAGGCAGAAAAATTGTTCTGCCATGATTAGGAATACCAGTGGAGAGATATTGAGTTTGAAGCAGACGGAAAACAGTGGGAGAGGCAGAAATACTCAGCACACAGATAGAGAGAGAGAAAGGAAGAGAGAGGAATGAGAGAGATAGAGAGACAGAGAAAGGAGGAGGAGAGGAGAGATGGAGAGAGAGATAGAGAGGAGGAGTAGAAAAGTATATAGACAGGGACAGAGAGAGGAGAGGAGAAGAGCGAGAGAGGGAGAGAAAGATAGGAAAAGAAAAGAGCAAGGAAAATGGGACAGAGTGAGGAAAGATTGTGAGCGAAAGAGAGAGAAAGAAAGAGGAAAGGAGAGAGGAGGAGGTCATGGTTCATAAATGCCTGTTGTCCAGAAAATGCCTGTTGTGTTGGGCTCTATGTGTGATCCGGAGGAAATGGAAGAGAACAGCATGTTGTAATGGGCTTGTTTCAGAGGCAGATAAATGCAGATAAAATATGTTTAATATTGTGCACATCTGCACACTTTTAAGAAGCTTGTATCAGGCTCTGTCTCTGTTCAGTTCATTTTCCATGTCTCTATGGCTGTGGGAACACCCAGTTGTCTTTCACAGATAAGGTTTTGTGTGCTCTGTTTGTGTCCAGACTCGTAAAACCAGCACTGATATGTCTCTGGACAATGTAGTCTTAGAGCTGCTGTAGAAGAACATGGAGAATATTTAACTTTATATTATCATGAACGTTGTTGATTTATATTCTTTTTTACAACAACCATGTATTTCGCAATGGATAGGTGACATTTGAAGCTTTATTTGTAGAGAAACAACAACCTTTCAAATTTCCCCAGCTGCTGCTTTACAATCCTGTTCAGAATGAATATGGGAGGAGAGGGATATTGCCCGTGTATAGTGTTTATGTTCAATACACTGACGTATAATACTCTCCTCTCTCCATCCACTGGGAGTACAGGGCTCTGTACCAATGCAAAGCCAAAAGGCCCCAGGATAGGATCTATGTGTCCAATACCTGGAGGGTGTATGTCACCGTTAGTAGGTCGACACACACTCCTCACCACTCACTTCATCTACATTCACACCCACTATCATAACGGGAAGATTGTGGCACACAGATTTCTTCTAGGTGCAATATCTTGTTCTAGGTGCAGTATTTGTTATTCAAATGTGTTGCTTGTGTGTGATGTGTGCTGTTTATGTGTGCAGTGGCGTAGCGCAATTCTACACATTTTTGCCATGAGGCAGAGAGAAATATGCAGTTTTATAGCTAATCTCATGCCTATTTTACCCATTTTGCAATGAGGCTGAAAGAACATTTTGCGGTTTTAAATCATTTTGCCATGGCTTATGGCTTGTTCATATGCTATCTGGGGGGGCCCAAAATCTTTTGGTTGGGGGCACCCTAAAGCTCAGGGGGCACCCTGTCTCACGGGGCTGCAGGTGTGCGTCCTACGCCACTGTGTGTGTGTGCCGTGTGTGTGTGTGTGTGTGTGCCGTGTGTGTGTGTGTTTTTGTGTTCAGGGAGTGCTGACAGATGATGGCCTTTGGATACAAGGCACACAGATACATTTCTGACAGAGGTGGGATTTGTCTCACTGCATGTCAATGAGGCCCTTGTGTCACTCCTGTGTGATTACAGCATAAGCCAACGCAAATCAACAAAATCTCTTCTTCAGCCCAGAGAGAGACAGAGAGGTTTGAGAGAAACAAAGAGAAAGAGAGCGATAAAGAGAGAGAAAGGGCTGATCCCTCTTCAGATAATCCTGAACTCTGCTGTGTGTTTACGTATGAATGTGTGTGTGTTCCTGAGGGTTCCTGTGTGTCCCTCTGTTGCCTTAAGAGTCTTCACTATGCACTGCCAAACATAACAGTCCTCAAAAGCTGATGCATGTAGCTGTGACCTGCTACATCTGCCTCATCTGCCCCAGGACATCTAATGTGTGTGTGTATGTGTGTGTGTGTGTGTGTGTGTGTGTGAGTGTTTGTGCTGATGGATCCATCTTAAATGTGTATGCGCACACGTTGTGTTTGTACAGTATAAACTGTGTGTGTCTATGTGTTTGTTGAGAGATTAACTTTGAGTGTTATAAGAGACAGCAGGGGGTTGTCAGTGTGACTGACAGTACTCATTGTCCCTGTAGTCCCGAGGACAATGAGGTACATCTGGAGAAAGGGACAATGCCAAACACACATGCACACACACACACACACACACACACACACACACACACACACACGCACACACACAAACACACACACGCACAAACACACACACAGCATTGTGCTCTTTTAATGAACGTGTCAGAGAACAAAGCTGATAAAAAATGCACACCATGGACCTGCCAGAAAGTGAATAAGAATAGACCGGAAATGTGCTACTGTGCTGTGGTGCAGCATGCATAATCAGCTCTCGCACACTACATATACACTAAGCACACACACACACACTCTCACGCATCTCTCACACACACATACACATGCTTACACACACACACACTGTCCTGTACATGGAGATACACACATAATGCTCATGCAGCTGTAGCCTCTGTGTACACACATACAAGGACACCCACGTTTCCAAGTGTGTGCAAAAAATATTTGTAGGCATACTTTCCACAACATCTATTCCCTATATATATGAAGTTTACATATACAGTATATATTCTTGAAATCCTCCTTATTGACTGACCTTCATGTCTTAAAGTAATGATGGACTGTTGTTTCTCTTTGCTTATTTGAGCTGTTCTTGCCATAATATGGACTTTTACCAAATAGGGCTATCTTCTGTATACCCCCCCCCCACACACACACACACCTTGTCACAACACAACTGATTGGCTCAAACACATTAAACATTTAAGAAGGCACACCTGTTAATTAAAATGCATTCCAGGTGACTACCTCATGAAGCTGGTTGAAAGAATGCCAAGAGTGTGCAAAGCTGTCATCAAGGCAAAGGGTGGCTATTTGAAGAATCTCAAATATAGAATATATATTTTGATTTGTTTAACACTTTTTTGGTTACTACATGATTCCAAATGTGTTATTTAATAGTTTTGATGTTTTCACTATTATTCTACAATATTCTACACTTTTGACCGGTACTGTATATACAGATCATGTTTTTTTGTGTGAAATAGTTTGACATATTCACGGATCATGGTTTTATTTGTGAAACATTTGAATGTATTCACAGATCATGTTTTTATTAGTGAAATCTTTTGATATATTCACAGATCACGGTTTTATTTGTGAGTTATGGTAAATGTACACATGGATCGTGGGACATTATACTGAATATTTACTACAAAATATTTAGACTATTCTGGCCCCATACAGTCGGGGCCGAGTCACCGTCTTTGTTCGCTCGCAGTAATGGTCTCTATTCACCAACAACAGTATCTGCTTGTGTGCTACTTTTGACTGGTAGTGTACATATACATAGTCAGAGCTACAGTTATACAATCCTGTCATTTCTGGGTGACTGATCTCTTCACCACTCATCCCCCCCTCTTTCTTTCTCTCTCTCTCTCTCTCTCTCTCTCTCTCTCTCTCTCTCTCTCTCTCTCTCTCTCTCTTCCCTCCCTCTTCTCCTCTTTCTCTTCTCTTCCCTTCCCCTGGCTTTCTTTGTACCTCTATTGTTTCTGTATCCTCAACCCCTTCTTTTCCCATCCCTGCTTAACTAATTGAAGCATTTTCATTGTTAGTTTACACCTGTTGTTTACAAAGCATGTGACAAATAAAATATGAATTGATTAGAATTTCCATCCTCTCTCTTGTTCTCTCTCTCTTGTTCTCTCTCTCTCTCTCTCTCTCTCTCTCTCTCTCTCTCTCTCTCTCTCTCTCTCTCTCTCTCTCTCTCTCTCTCTCTCTCTCTCTCTCTCTCACTCTCTCTGTCTCTCTCTGTCTCTCTCCCCCTCAACCTAGATCCATATTTTCTCTCCTTATCTCTGTTTTTCTCCCACTTTTCTGTCCTTGCCCCTCTCTCTCACACTCTATCACTTCTTTTCTCTCTTCAGTGACTTGTGTTATCAGTGGTTTTTCTCTGGTCTTATCGCTAATGACTTGCACTAACAGAACAGCGTTTTATTGTCTGGTTTTATTCTACCACAGAGAAGGTCTCAAATAATACCACCAGGGGGCAGAAGCATCACATTCAATGGCTCACAGGAGAGATTATCGTTTCAGGGGGTGAATACTTGTCTACCTAACATAGCGTACACAATATTCCAGAAGTCCTCAAAAGAATAGTAAAACAAGGAAAATTCGGACAAGGAAAAAGGCTATTTTAGGCTTAGGGGTTAGGTTTAGTGTTAGGGTTATAATTAGGTTTAGGGTTAAGAGTTAGGTTTAGGGTTATGGTTAGGCTTAGGGTTAGGGGTTTGGGGTTAAGGTTAAGTTAAGGGTTATGTTAAGGGTTAGGGAAAATAGGATTTTGAATGAGAATGAATTGTTTGGTGCCCACAAGGATAGTAAAACTAACATGTTTGTGTGTGTGTGTGTGTGTATGTTTGTGTGTACAGATACAGGCATTTTATAGATTTATTTTTATTTATTTTTATTTCACCTTTATTTAACCAGGTAGGCCAGTTGAGAACAAGTTCTCATTTACAGATACAGGCATATAGGAGGCTGTCACTCAGCTGTAATTAGAGGTAGTCTCCTGCTGTCCTCCAGTACCCAACCAACAGTGTGTTTTTGTGTGCGTGTGTTTTGGCTTGTTTTATCTGACTGTTAGAATCTGTTCCTGCATCTATTAATGATGATATGTTTTTGGTGTGTAGTGTATATGTCAAGGTGACGTGTATGTGGGAAACGAAGTCAAGCGCAGGACACCGAACTACTGGCAGAACGTACTTTACTAAACACAGTAAAGAAAGTACAAAACAAAACTCCAAACAGGGAGGAACAATAAATGCATACAACCAGCACTGCCGACCTGACGGAAAACAATCACACACAATAACCAATGAGAGACAGGGGGTTATAAAGGGAATACAATATAACATAATGGGAAACAGGTGAAAACAATCAGGACAAACTAGACAAACACCGAAACATAGATCGGTGGCAGCTAGTACTCCGGGGACGACGAACGCCGAAGCCTGCCCAAGCAAGGAGGAGGGGCAGCCTCGGCTGATTCCGTGACAGTACCCCCTTGACGCGTGGCTCCAGCCGTGCGCCGACCCCGGCCTCGGGGACGGCCAGGAGGACGCGGAGCAGGGCGAGTCGGATGACTCCGGTGGAAGTCCCTCAACATGGAGCGATCTAGGATGTCCCTCCTAGGGACCCAGCACCGTTCCTCCGGACCGTACCCCTCCCACTCCACGAGGTACTGCAGGCCCCCCATCCGATGCCTCGAATCCAAGATGGAACAGACTGAGTACGCCGGAGCCCCCTCGATGTCCAACGGGGGCGGAGGAGCCTCTCGTATCTCACGCTCCTGGAGTGGACCAGCCACCACCGGCCTGAGGAGAGACACATGGAACGAGGGGTTAATGTGGTAATTAATGGGCAGTTGTAACCATTAGCATACCTCGTTCAATCTCCTCAGGACTTTAAATGGCCCCACAAACCGCCGACCCAGCTTCCGGCAGGGCAGGCGAAGGGGCAGGTTTCGGGTCAAGAGCCAGACCCGATCTCCCGGTGCATACACCGGAGCCTCACTGCGGTGGCGATCGGCGCTCGCCTTTTGCCGCCTGATAGCCCGCTGCAGATGGACATGCGCAGCGTTCCAGGTTCCTTCAGAGCGCCGAAACCACTCGTCCACCGCAGGGGCTTCGATCTGGCTCTGATGCCAAGGTGCCAGGACCGGCTGATAACCTAGCACACACTGGGAAGGCGTAAGGTTAGTGAAGGAGTGGCGGAGTGAGTTTTGGGCTATCTCTGCCCAGGGAATATATCCTGACCACTCCTCCTGCCGGTCCTGGCAATAGGACCTCAGAAACCTACCCACATCCTGGTTCACTCTCTCCACCTGCCCGTTACTCTCGGGTGAAAACCTGAGGTAAGGCTAATCGAGACCCCCAGACATTCCAGAAACGCCCTCCAGACTCTAGAGGTGAACTGGGGACCCCGATCAGACACTATATCCTCAGGCACCCCGTAGTGCCGGAAAACGTGTGTAAACAGGGCGTCAGCAGTTTGTAGGGCAGTAGGGAGACCTGGCATAGGAATGAGACGGCAGGCCTTCGAAAACCGATCCACAACGACCAAGATCGTCGTGTTCCCCTGGGAGGGGGGAAGGTCCGTGACAAAATCCACCGATAGGTGAGACCACAGCCGTTGTGGAACGGGTAGGTTTTGTAACTTCCCTCTGAGCAGGTGTCTAGGCGCCTTACACTGGGCGCACACCGAGCAGGAGGAAACATAAACCCTCACGTCCTTAGCTAAAGTGGGCCACCAGTACTTCCCACTAAGGCAGTGCACTGTCCGACCAATACCAGGATGACCAGAGGAGGGTGACATGTGAGCCCAATATATAAATCGATCGCGAACCTCGAGTGGCACGTACCTCCGACCCTCTGGACACTGTGGGGGAGTAGGATCGGTACGTAACGCCCGCTCGATGTCCGCATCAACCTCCCACACCACCGGTGCCACCAGACAAGACTCCGGGAGTATGGGAGTGGGCTCAATGGACCTCTCCTCTGTGTCATATAGTCGGGACAGGGTGTCTGCCTTAGCGTTCTGTGACCCTGGTCTATAGGTGAGCTTAAATACAAATCGGGAGAGAAACATAGACCACCTTGCCTGGCGAGGGTTCAGCCTCCTCGCTGCCCGGATGTACTCCAGGTTACGATGGTCAGTCAGAATGAGAAAAGGGTGTTTAGCCCCCTCAAGCCAATGCCTCCACACCTTCAGGGCCTGAACCACAGCCAACAGCTCCCTGTCCCCCACGTCATAATTGTGCTCCGCGGGACTGAGTTTTTTTAGAATAGAAAGCACAGGGGCGGAGTTTTGGTGGCGTACCCGAGCGCTGAGACAGCACAGCGCCGATCTCAGCCTCGGACGCATCCACCTCAACTTGGAACGCCAAAGAGGGATCCGGATGTGCCAGCACCGGAGCCGAGGTAAACAGGTCCTTCAGCTGTCTAAACGCCCTGTCCGCCTCAGCCGACCACTGCAGACGCACCGGACCCCCCTTTAGCAGGGGAGGTAATGGGAGCTGCTACCAGTCCAAAGCCCCAGATAAACCTCCGGTAGTAATTGGCAAAACCCAAGAACCACTGCACTTCCTTCACCGTGGTGGGAGTCTGCCATCTCCCAGGAAGGAGATGGACTCCTGGAAGAACAGACATTTCTCCGCCTTCGCATACAGGTCATGCTCTAACAGTCTACCAAGCACTCGACGCACCATGGACACATGCTCGGCTCGTGTAGCGGAGTATATTAGAATGTCATCAATATACACCACTACACCCTGTCCATGCAAGTCCTGGAAAATCTCGTCCACAAATGATTGGAAGACTGAAGGAGCATTCATTAAACCGTATGGCATGACGAGGTACTCATAGTGACCCGAGGTGGTACTGAATGCTGTCTTCCACTCATCTCCCTCCCTAATGCGCACCAGGTTGTACGCGCTCCTGAGATCCAATTTTGTGAAGAATCGCGCCCCGTGTAATGACTCCGTCATACTAGCAATCAGAGGGAGAGGATAGCTGTATTTGATGGTGATCTGATTGAGACCATGGTAATCAATACACGGGCGTAAACCCCCATCCTTCTTCTTCACAAAAAAGAAACTTGAGGACGCAGGGGAAGTGGACGGCCGTATGTATCCATAGCCGCCGTCTCCTCCTGAGACAGAGGATACACATGACTACGCTGAAGCGCAGCGCCTACTTGGAGGTCTATCGCACAATCCCCCTGTCGATGAGGTGGTAATTCAGTCGCCTTCTTTTTACAGAAGGTGAGTGCCAAATCGGCATACTCAGGTGGAATGTGCATGGTGGGAACTTGGTTCGGGCTTTCCACCGTTGTTGCCCCTACGGAAACATCTACACACCGCCCAAAACACTGATCAGACCATCCCTTGAGAGCCCTCTGTTGCCATGAAATATTGGGGTCATGAGATGTTAACCAGGGAAGCCCCAACACCACGGGAAACGCAAGAGAATCAATCAAATACAAACATAGTACCTCCTCATGACCCTCCTGCGTTTTCATCCTGAGCGGCGCTGTGACTTCCCTAATCAATCCTGACCCCAAAGGGCGGCTATCTAGGGCATGGATGGGGAAGGGCACATCAACAGGTACAATAGGAATCCCTAACTTATAGGTGAATTGGCGATCGATAAAATTCCCAGCTGCGCCTGAATCTACTAGCGCCTTATGCTGGGAGTGAGGAGAAACCTTGGGAAACACAACTTTAATACACATATGCGCAACAGAGAGCTCTTGGTGAGTTGGGTGCCTACTCACCTGGAATGACTCATCAGTGCACTGCCTACCGCCTCGATTCCTAGGAGACCCTCCTGGTCTCTCTCCTGGTCTCCCTAGCACCAGCACCCCCGAGCTCCATAGGGGTCGGCTCGGAAGTGCTGGGGGATGGAATGGACGGCCCTGAATCCGGACGTCCGCGGGTAGCCAACAGGGTATCCAGGCGAATGGACATGTCCACCAGTTGGTCGAAGCTGAGGTTGGTGTCCCTGCAGGCCAATTCCAGACGCACGTCCTCCCTCAGGCTGCATCTGTAGTGGTGGATGAGGGCCCTCTCATTCCATCCCGCGTTGGCAGCCAGCGTCCGGAAGTCCAGCGCGAACTCCTGTGCGCTCCTCCTCCCCTGTCTAAGGTGGAATAGACGCTCACCCGCCGCTTTACCCTCTGGTGGATGATCGAATACTGCCCTGAAGCGGCGGGTGAACTCCGCATAGTTGACAGTAGCGGCATCTATTCCCCCCCACTCTGCATTGGCCCACTCCAGTGCCTTGCCGGACAGACAGGAGATGAGGGCGGACACGCTCTCGTATCCCGAGGGCCCCGGGTGGATGGTTGCTAGGTAGAGTTCAACCTGGAGCAGGAAACCCTGACACCTGGCCGCTGTGCCATCATAAGCTCTCGGGAGCGAGAGCCGAATCCCACTGGACCCCGGAGGTGAAGCGATGGGCATGGCCGATGGGCATCGCCGATGGTGGTGGTATCGTTGGAGAAGGCGTAGGCAGACCCTCTCTTTCCCATCGCCCAATAGTGCTCACCACCTGTTCCATGGCGGTGCCGAGAGCCTGGATCATGGCCGCTTGGTGTTCGACGCGTTCCTCCATTGATCCAGTTGGCACCACCGCTCCTGCTGACTCCATGAGTGGTGTGTGATTCTGTCAAGGTGACGTGTATGCGGGAAACGAAGTCAAGCGCAGGACACCGAACTACTGGCAGAACGTACTTTACTAAACACAGTAAAGAAAGTACAAAACAAAACTCCAAACAGGGAGGAACAATAAACGCATACAACCAGCACTGCCGACCTGACGGAAAACAATCACACACAATAACCAATGAGAGACAGGGGGTTATAAAGGGAATACAATATAACATAATGGGAAACAGGTGAAAACAATCAGGACAAACTAGACAAACACCGAACATAGATCGGTGGCAGCTAGTACTCCGGGGACGACGAACGCCGAAGCCTGCCCGAGCAAGGAGAAGGGGCAGCCTCGGCTGATTCCGTGACAGTATAAATGCAAGTGTGCATATTCTTGTTTGGTGTAGGTGTATGGGATTCTCTGTGCTTTTGTGTGTTTCTTATGTGTAATTTAGTTATTGTGTCTGTGATATTCTGAGTTTGTATGTGGCGTGATACTCTCTCTCTTTGTGTGTGTGTGTGTGTGGTGTGTTTCTCTCTGTGTGTGAGTGTGTGTGTGTGTTTGTGTGGTGTGTTTGAGCTTGCTGCCTGCCTCTCTGCTGGATTCTTCTCTCTGAAGCTGTGTGTGATGTAGAGGGGATCACGTAGAGCCTGGGGGTAGGTGAGCCCACTGTAAACAATGAATCTGTGACAGAACCCTGTCCCTCACATCTCCTCTCCAGCAGGGTCTGGAGACAGGGCTAGGGGACACACACACACACACAAGGGCCACTAGGAGCCACCTTAGGGACTCTCCCTCTGACCACCCCCTCTGTTTCCCCAGGGGCCGGCGCTGTGTGAGAGGAGGAAGAGGAGGTGCAGGGGGAAGAGGAAGAGAAGGAGGACGTGTGTGCAGTCATGACAGTGACCCTCATCCCATAGAGCATCCTGCTCAGATCAAGACTGACCAGAAAGGAGAAGAACAGACAGGACAGGTAGGTAAGACTGGTTCTATTTCATTGTCTCTTCCTTTTTGAAGACCCCTCTCCTCTCTTACATTTCCAAAAAGAGGAAAAACTATTGTTTTACTTTTTCCCTATCTCTCTCTCTCTCTCTCTCTCTCTCTCTCTCTCTCTCTCTCTCTCTCTCTCTCTCTCTCTCTCTCTCTCTCTCTCTCTCTCTCTCTCTCTCTCTCTCTCTCTCTCTCTCTCTCTCTCTATCTCTATCTCTCTCTCTCCCTGTCTCTCTGTCTCTCTTTCTCCCTGTCTATCTCTCAGGATGAAGCTGTGGGGGATGTCAGCTTGGCCGTTGCAGGTGGCCTTCCTTGTCGCCGTGGTGATGTTCTGCAGTCGCCCGGTGTCTTCTGGCACCCGTAACCATCGGGGACAGGCAGGTACAGTAGTCCCTGCTCTCGCCCTAAACAACACATGAGGTTAATTAGGTTTTCACTGACGCCACATGTGTGCTATGTGTCTGTCATTAAGCATGCCTCCTCAGTGACACTTCATTTGTCCCCATGACAGCACACTGGGATCTAGGACCTGTTTTTGAGGCTTGCGTGCAAACATCACTTCATTGGATAACACAGCCCACAGCAAATAATATTTTAACTGTCATCTGCCAACTATCACAAATTAATGAGTTTGTGATCTGAGATCCATTCAGGGTTGATAGACGAGGCTATTCCTACACCATTTCCCTTTGCTTGACTCATAGATTGTTTAGTGCTACTGCAGTACATATATACTTACAGTATGTAGTGATGCCTGCCTTAGTAGGAGAGTGTGAAAACTGGCCCAGTAATAAGTATATTAATATGCATGACTTAAACTGATACAGTAATACGTTCTCCTCCCAGAACTGACCCCACCCACCTTATTTCCATTATCACTCCCCTCAGAGAAAGATCCTGGCCAGGGCTAAAACATGTCCGCCACCCAACACTAATTGACACCCACAAGCTAAGGCGTTGTGATTTGCATAATTCATTACCATGGTTCCCCTTGTGGCCACAAAAGTGACCAACACAACCCCATCAATATTTCAGAATGCCAGGGGGTCGCCATGGGGACAGTAATGCTGAGTCATAGCCTCCCGCGGCATGCCCGGGCCTAGCGCCCTCCTAGCACCCTACACCTCCCCCAGGGTTACTGTTTCTCACTTAATTAGGACTATTTATTTAATTATCCCTTGCCATTTTTTCTCTCTTCCTCAAGTTTTTGCCTGGGATCCAAGGTAACCTTTAGCTGGCACAGAAATTCCACCAGCATCCAGTGGTGGTGACTGATGCAGGCACTGGCGAGGCAGTTTTTTTGGTGGCAGGGCAAGCGCAGCTCTAATTGCAATCCCAGTCTGTTGTGAAGGTCAGCTGGGGTCTCCTCTCCCCTCTGAATTTGCACGTTGCTTTCATTCCCCAACAACAGCAGCCAGAAGATTCAGTTCCTACACTGCAGCGATTCGTTAGAGCTTTTCTACTAATTGGGAGAAGTTTAGGACTTGTTTGCTGTAATGCTGCATGTTATACAGAAAGGAGTTCTAAGAGAGAAAAATAATTGGTCTGGCCTACAGCAAAAAGTATTTTCACTGTCATCTGCCATGCATTTGTTTTCCTCTGTTTTTCACTTAGTTTCACTGTTATGTAGTATTGTAGGCTGTGCCGTCCTGTCCAATCACATGTGGCCACATGGTGGTTCTGGAGGTCAAAAAATACCTCACTGAAGGGCTGCTGTTTTTTCCCTTAGGCTCATTTACTCAATGTCATTCACAGTGGCACTCTGTCATTTTGAAGGTTCTCACCAGGAAACAGTAACACTAATAGGAACGGAGAGACTAAATCTCATCTAACCATGGAGGGCAGCTTTGACTAACAGGAAGAATAGATATGAAACATAACAGCAGCTTTTTTTTCTTGCTTCCTGTTAATGTTTGCAGGGCCATGAAAGACAGTTATATGGGGGCAGAATAGTCTCAATATTTTGTCCGTATAATGTCCCAGGATCCGTGTGTACATTCACCATAAGTCACAAATAAAACATGATCTGTGAATATCTAAAAATACTTCCCAAATAAAACCATGATCTGTGAATACATTAAAATGTTTCACAAATAAAACCATGATCCATGAATATGTCAAAATATTTCACAAATAAAACCATGATCCATATATTCAGCATAAATCACATAAATAATCCATGATCTGTAAATATATTCAACATACAGTAGCTCACAAATAAAACCACAATTTGAACAAATGTAGAATGATTTGTGAGCAAATACCTAACATCTAAAACTGTGGAATGTGCATTTGCGCATCAAAATGTGTGTCTGGATCTCTATTCTTTGTTTACAGAATTGTAAGACTCTTTTTCCACTGGAAAAATCTGCAAGATCAACAAATGTGTTGCTTCAGATGATAGTCCAGCCAGCCAATCACGTAACATGCAGTGTGATGATGTAATGTATTATTGGATTGAACCAGAGTTGGGTTGAACCAGAGAGGAAGAGGTGAAGAGGAAGTAATTTCTGCAAAGTATTAGGTATTCCTCAGCCTGAAGTAATAGAATAAACTCTACTTGAAGGTAAGCGTTTCGTTTATATGTGTAGGGTCTAATTAGCCCCTCCACCCTCCATAATTTCCACTTCCTCAGCTTTGGGACACTTGTGTGAAGGCGTGTGTGACGGTGTGTGTGAACGCGCAAACGAGGGCCGAGGGGTGAGGGGATGGGGAGATAATACACCCCATGTATTCACCTAAGATTGTACTTTTCTACGTATCGTATGACTGTGTACAGAATCAAAATGACCTTATATTTGTGCATACAAAGTCTGCCAATGTTAATACTTGATATAATTGCAACACAGAACTCAAATACATTCTGACTCTACATAGAGAGCTGTATTTGTGTGAATTCTCAGAAAACGAGTTATTCTAGGGCAAATCGAAAAAAGTAGTTACTTGAAACCAGGTTTCTCTGGAAGCATAATATTAAGTTATACGTATCCTCAGAGGGTGAAAGGTGACCTGTATCATTGATTTTGACCAGATAGACAGATAATCTGCAGAGAAGGAGCACCTTATATACTCGCCTATAGTTATAACAGGTTCTAACTAGGTATGACCGTGTACAAAATAAAAATGCCTTCAGAAAGTATTCATACCCCTTGACTTATTCCACATTTTGTTGTGTTTCAGCCTGAATTCAAAATTGATTAAAATGTTTTTTTTTGTCTACAATACCCCATAACAACAAAGTGAAAACATGTTTTTAGAAATGTTTGCAAGTGTATTGAAAATTAAATACAGAACTATCTAATTTACAAAAGTATTCACACCCCTGAGTCAATACATGTTAGAATCACCTTTGGCAGCGATTTCAGCTGTAAGTCGTAAGTCTCTAAGAGCTTTGCACACCTGGATTGTACAATATTTGCACATTATTCTTTAAAGAAAATATTCAAGCTCTGTCAAGTTGGTTGTTGATCATTGCTAGACAGCCAAGTCTTGCCATATATTTTCAAGCCAATTTTAGTCAAAACTGTAACTAGGCCACTCAGAAACATTCAATGTCTCTTGGTAAGCAACTCCAGTGTATATTTGGCCTTGTGTTTTAGGTCATTGTCCTGCTGAAACTTGCATTTGTCTTCCAGTGTCTGTTGGAAAGCAGACTGAACCAGGTTTTCCTCTAGGATTTTGCCTGTGCTTTGCTCTATTCCATTTATTTTTATCCTAAAAAACTCCCTAGTCCTTGCCGATGACAAGCATACCCATAACATGATGCAGCCACTACCATGCTTGAAAATATGAAGAGTGGTACTCAGTGATGTGTTGTGTTGGATTTGCCCCAAACATAACGCTTTCTATTCAGGACATAAAGTTACATTCTTTGCAACATTTTTTGCAGTTTTACTTTAGAATATTTTGATTCTGTACAGGGTTCCTTCTTTTTACTCTGTCAATTAGGTTAGTATTGTGGAGTAACTACTGTCACGCCCTGGCTCTGGGGACTCTTATATGTTGAGCCAGGGTGTGGATTTTCTATGTGTGATTTTCTATGTTTTGTTCTAGTTCGTGTTTTCTATGTTGGCCAGGGTGGTTCCCAATCAGAGGCAGCTGATTCTCGTTGTCTCTGATTGGGAACCATACTTAGGCAGCCTGTTGGCACTAGTTATTTGTGGGATCTTGTTCCATAAGGTTTGTTTTGGTGTATTAACCTAGGACTTCACGTATCGTTTGGTTTGTTGTTTTGTTCGTGTGTACACTAGAAATAAAAGATGTACGCTTACCACGCTGCGCCTTGGTCTGCTGTTTATAACGATCGTGACAGAAGATCCCACCTCGACTGGATCAAGCAGCGTGACGAGGAGAGAGGATGGACCTGGGAGGAGATGAGTGAGAGTCTGGCAAGAGGGATGGAGGCCATGAGCACGGGGGAGAGACAAGCCCCCGAAATTTTTTTGGGGGGGCTCACGCCGTGGACGACGAGGCAGCAGGAGGCCGCGATAGAGCGGTTCAGCCGGTTAGCAGAGGAGGCCGCTAGGTTACGGGGGTCACTGGTCATGAGGGAGAAGGAGAGTGTGGAGGCACGGCGAGAGGAACTGAGTAGGCAGCAGAGGGAGCGGAGGTTTAAGAGGAAACCCAGTCCCGCTCCTCGCACCAAGCAAGTGGTGTGTGTCACCAGTCCAGTCCGGCCCGTTCCTGATTCTCGCACAAGGCCAGTGGTGTGTGTTCCCAGTACGGTCAGGCCCGTTCCTGCTCCCCGCACTAAGCCTGTGGTGCGAGTCGCCAGCCCGGTCCGGCCTGTTCCTGCTTCCCGCACCAAGCCAGTGGTGCGCGTCGCCAGCCCGGTCCGGCCTGTTCCTGCTCCCCGCACCAAGCCAGTGGTGCGCGTCGCCAGCCCGGTCCGGCCTGTTCCTGCTCCCCGCACCAAGCCAGTGGTGCGCGTCGCCAGCTCGGTCCGGCCTGTTCCTGCTCCCCGCACCAAGCCAGTGGTGCGCGTCGCCAGCCCGGTCCGGCCTGTTCCTGCTCCCCGCACCAAGCCAGTGGTGCGCGTCGCCAGCCCGGTCCGGCCTGTTCCTGCTCCCCGCACCAAGCCAGTGGTGCGCGTCGCCAGCCCGGTCCGGCCTGTTCCTGCTCCCCGCACCAAGCCAGTGGTGCGCGTCGTCAGCCCGGTCCGGCCCGTTCCTGCTCCCTGCACCAAGCCAGTGGTGCGCGTCGTCAGTCCGGCACGGTCCGTGCCTGTTCTACCGGTGCCTGGTCCGGCACCGGTCAGCTGCTCCACACCGGAGCCAAAGCAATCCGCTCCACCGATGTCCAGTCCAGCTCCGGCCAGCGGGACCAGACCGGGGGCGCTGCGGGGGGGGGTAGGGAGAGAGTGGTGGTCACGCCCGGCCCCTACCCTATTGTGTTTGGTTGGCGCGGTCGCAGTCCGCGCCTTTGGGGGGGGGTACTGTTACGCCCTGGCTCTGGGGACTCTTATATGTTGAGCCAGGGTGTGGATTTTCTATGTGTGATTTTCTATGTTTTGTTCTAGTTCGTGTTTTCTATGTTGGCCAGGGTGGTTCCCAATCAGAGGCAGCTGATTCTCGTTGTCTCTGATTGGGAACCATACTTAGGCAGCCTGTTGGCACTAGTTATTTGTGGGATCTTGTTCCGTAAGGTTTGTTTTGGTGTATTAACCTAGGACTTCACGTATCGTTTGGTTTGTTGTTTTGTTCGTGTGTACACTAGAAATAAAAGATGTACGCTTACCACGCTGCGCCTTGGTCCGCTGTTTATAACGATCGTGACAACTACAATGTTGTCGATTCATTCTCAGTTTTCTCCTATCCATGAGCGGTTTCCATCCTCTCTGGCAACTGAGTTAGGAAGGTAGCCTGTATCTTTGTAGTGACTGGGTGTATTGATACACCATCCAAAGTGTAATTAATAGCTTCACCATGCTCAAAGGGTATATTCAATGTCTGCCTTTTGAATTTTTTACCCATCTACCAATAGGTGCCCTTCTTTGCAAGGTAATGTAAAACCTCCCTGGTCTTTGTGGTTTAATCTGTGTTTGAGATTCACTGCTCGACTGAGGGACCTTCTTTTTTTTTTGTCATTTAGCAGACGCTCTTATCCAGAGCGACTTACAGTTAGTGAGTGCATACATAT
Organism: Coregonus clupeaformis; assembly: GCF_020615455.1. Classification (NCBI taxonomy): domain Eukaryota; kingdom Metazoa; phylum Chordata; class Actinopteri; order Salmoniformes; family Salmonidae; genus Coregonus; species Coregonus clupeaformis. Next base: position 5,951,037 of record NC_059203.1, read on the forward strand.
CTTTTTTCATACCTTACAGATAATTGTATGTGTGGGGTACAGAGATGAGGAAGTCATTCAAAAATCAAGTTAAACACTATTATTGCACACAGAGTGAGTCCACGCAACTCATTATGTGACTTGTTAAGCCCATTTTTACTCCTGAAGTTATTTAGGCTTGCCATAAGAAAGGGGTTGAATACTTATTGACTCAAGACATTTAAGCTTTTCATTTTTTATTAATTTGCTAAAATGTCTAAAAACATAATTCCACTTTCACATTATTGGGTATTGTGTGTAGGCCAGTGACACAAAATCTCAATTTAATCAATTTTAAATTCAGAATGTAACACAACAAAATTTGGAAAAAGTCAAGGGGTGTGAATACTTTCTGAAGGCCCTGTACTTAGTGTAGTTGCAGTCAAAACAGCTCATAAAAGTCTGTCAGTGGTATGAATACTTGGTAGAACTGTAATGCAGAAACCAGCTACCCTCTAAATGTACACACAGTGATGTATTGGTGTGTATTCTCTGAAAAATAGTTATTCTATCAGAAATTCACATAATATCCACCAATATTCTATATGTGCAACTTGTTATGGTATTTGGGTTGCTATAACATTTGGTTTAAAGTTACTTTGAGGATTTGGGCATGCTTTTTGAAGAATCCTGCCATAGGTCCTACCACTCCCATTGTTTCAATAGCAGCGATGCTGGCAGTGGGGTAAGTAAATAAATAAAACTGAGCCATATTCTTTGTTATTTTGTCTCAGGATCAATGGATGAATCCGTTTTTGTCAATAAAATTAAGTATAAAATCTAATCAGGGTAAATCAACTGTTAAGTACTTGTATGGATTGTAATTTGGAAAAAAGCTGCACATTATTTAAGATATTTTATTTTATTTTCATTTGACAGAATATGCAAATTTGCTGTAATTTTGCTAAAATAGCATTCTGTTTTTTGTTTGTTCAGATAACATTATTTACATGTCTAATGATGTTTTGATAAGAATGAAGTTGCTATTTTGCTATGATTGTTGCTTTTTCCAATAGTTTCTTATTGGGGTCAAAATGACCCCAGTTGGTCATCCATATATGTAAAATATGTTGGTAGTATGAGGGTTAAGTTACTATAGTAGTTAGTAAAAATATGAAGACCAACAGTCTATGAAAAAGTTACATTCTTTTGTAACCTAACTATAATTAACATGCGTAGTTTGTACATAGCTTTATTGCATTTGACTTTAAAAATCATAAAGGACTTGGGTTGATGCATCTGAACATTAGGAGCTTACATCCTAAACTGGATTACATCAATATCTGGGCTATGCAGACGAATCCAGACATTCTGGTATTGACTGAAACTTGGATCTCTGGGGACATTCTGGACTCTGATCTTAATATTGAAGGTTATAATTGTGTTCTGAGCTGATAGACAGGGTAGAGGTGGTGAAGTGGCCATTCTTATAAAAAATAATTTATCTGTCTCTTTACTGAAATCAATTTCCCTTGCCAACAAACTTGAGCTATGTATCCTTAGCTGTCGACCGTCCTCCCTCAGCTAACCTTTGTGCACTCAAGGAGTTAACTAGTTTGTTGTCTTCTTTTACTAAATCAGAAGTTATTATCCTGGGTGACCTAAATTATGATTGGGCTTCAGACAATCTAAAATACATATTTAATGATCTAAACCTAACCCAGCTGGTGACTAAGCCTACATGGCCAACTCTAAAGATCCTTCAAAGTCAACTCTCATGGATCTTATTTTAACGAATACACCAGATAAATATGTTTCTACTGGTGTTTTCACCCAAGATATTAGTGACCATTGCCCAGTTGTTTGTGTTAGAGATGTGGGAATACAAAAATCTAAGCCTCATGTAATCACAAAGAGGAACTTTAAAAACTTCAGTGAACAGACTTTTTTACATGATCTTTATTTTAGTGATCTTAATTGTATTTCAGCTATCCCTGAACCATTGAGCCTTTTTGCAGATGTCTTCAATACTATTGTTGTTAATCATGCTCCCTTCAAAAAATTAAGCATTAAAGGTAGATTGAATGCCTGATACCCTCCAAAATCATTCATAAAAGAGATGATTCTTGGGTCAAGGCCTGGAACACAGGCTTAGGCATGGACTGGCAAGCTTTTAAGCAACTGAGGAATCATTATGTAAGACAAATCAGAAAGGCTAAATCTGATTATCATGTAACCACTCTTTCGGATTGTAATGGGAACCCGGCTAAATTCTAGAAACTGTCAAATCCCTGAAGCGTTCCACTTCCTCCTCTCTGCCACAACAAATTAATTCAGACACGGGCCTCATTACAGATGCATTTAATCATCTCTTTGAAATAACTTCTAAGCCTATTCACAATGATATTGGGCTGGATGCTGATAGGGGAAACTTGCTGAATGATCAGAGAAAGGATAGTCAAAGCATTTCTTTTCAAGGCATCTTATCTAGTTAAGATTCTTGAATCCTTGGTATACAGTGCATTCGGAAAGTATTCAGACCCCTTGACTTTTTCCACATTTTGTTACGTTACAGCCTTATTCTAAAATTGATTAAATTGTTTTCTTTCCTCATCAATCTACACACAATACCCCATAATGACAAAGCAAAAACAGGTTTTTAGACATTTTTTGCAAATATGTTTAAAACAAAAACTGAAATATCACATTTACATAAGTATTCAGAACCTTTACTCATTACTTTGTTGAAGCACCTTTGGATTAAAGCCTTGAGTCTTCTTGGGTATGACGCTACAAGCTTGGCACACCTGTATTTGGGGATTTTCTCCCATTCTTCTCTGCAGATCCTCTCAGGCGCTGTCAGGTTGGATGGGGAGCGTCGCTGCACAGCTATTTTCAGGTCTCTCCGGAGATCGGGTTTAAGTCTGGGCTATGCCTGGCCACTCAAGGACATTCAGAGACTTGTCCCGAAGCCACTCCTGTGTTGTCTTAGCTGTGTGCTTAGGGTTGTTGTCCTGTTGGAAGGTGAACCGTTGCCCCAGTCTGAGGTCCTGAGCGCTCTGGAGCAGGTTTTCATCAAGGAAATCTCTGTACTCTGCTCCGTTCATCTTTCCCTCGACCTTCAGTGCTGCCACCACCATGCTTCACCGTAGGGATGGTGCCAGATTTCCTCCAGACATGTCTCTTGGCATTCAGGCAAAAGAGTTCAATCTTGGTTTCATCAGACCAGAGAATCTTGTTTCTCATGGTCTGAGAGTCTTTAGGTGCCTTTTGGCACACTCCAAGCGGGCTGTCATGTGTCTTTTACCCTCAGTGGCTTCCGTCTGGCCACTCTACCATAAAGGCCTGATTGGTGGTGCTGCAGAGATGGTTGTCCTTCTGGAAGGTTCTCCCATCTCCACAGAGGAACTCTGGAGCTCTGTCAGAGTGACCATTGGGTTGTTGGTCACCTCACTGACCAAGGCCCTTCTCCCTCGATTGCTCAGTTTGACCGGAAGAGTCTTGGTGGTTCCAAACTTCTTGCATTTAATGATGGAGGCCACTATGGTCTTGGGGACCTTCAATGCTGCAGAAATATTTTGGTACACTTCCCCAGATCTGTGCCTTGACACAATCCTGTCTCGGAGCTCTACGGACAATTCCTTCGACCTCATGACTAGGTTTTTGCTATGACATGTAGTGTCAACTGTGGGACCTTATATAGACAGGTGAGTGCCTTTCCAAATCATGCCCAATCAATTGAATTGACCACAGGTGGACTCCAATCAAGAAACATCTCAAGGATGTGGCACAGTGGTCTAAGGCACTGCATCGCAGTGCTAGCTGTGCCACTAGAGATCCTGGTTCTAATCCAGGCTCTGTCGTAGCCGGCCGTGAGACCCATGGGGTGGCGCACAATTGGCCCAGAGTCGTCCAGGGTAGGGGAGGGAATGGCCGGCAGTGATGTAGCTCAGTTGGTAGAGCATGGCGTTTGCAACGCCAGGGTTGTGGGTTCGATTTCCACTGGGGGGGGCAGTATAAAAATAAAAATAAATAAAAACATTAATAATGTATGCACTCACTAACTGTAAGTTGCTCTGGATAAGAGCGTCTGCTAAATGACAAAAAATGTAAAAAATGGAGATGATAAATGGAAACACCTGAGCAGGATGCACCTGAGCTTAATATCGAGTCTCATAGCAAAGGGTCTGAATACTTATGTAAATGTCATATTTCCATGTTTTATTTGTAATACATTCGCAGAAATTTCTAAAAAACAGTTTTTACTTTGTCATTATGGGGTATTTTGTGTAGATTGATGAGGGGGAAAAACAATTTAATCCATTTTAGAATATGGCTTTAATGTAACAAAATTCAAGAGGTCTGAATACTTTCCGAATGCACTGTATGCACTCACAACTTTGCTCTTTTTTATATGAGAAATGTATATTGAATGTAAACCAATTAGGGTTTAGGCCTGGGCATAGCACTGTTACAGCAACCACTTTAGATGTTAATGATCTTGTCAATGCTTTAGGCATTAAAATGAAATGTGCTCCTCGATAGGCCTGAGCTCTGATGCCTGTTCATGGTTTCATGATTATTTTAGTGACAGAACAAAGGCCATCGTGACTGACGGAGTTAAGTCCACATTTCTTGAAGTACATAAAGGTGTTCCACAGGGGTCGATACTAGGACCTGTTCTTTTCACTATTAATATAAATGTTATACATCAATCTGTTAAACATTTTACATTTCATCTGTATGCGGATGATACCATTATGTATGCAATTGCCCCAACTGCTGACCTGGCTGTGACAAGGCTATAGTCCAATTTTGCGGTTGTGCAGGAAGCCCTTACTGATTTAAAACTCATACTTAATACGGGCAAAACTAAATACATGTTGTTTTCAAGTTCTCTGAAGATTGTCTCAGATGGATTACATCTTTACTGATCAGATGGTTCTATAATTAAACAAGTCCCTGCGTACAAATATCTTGGTATTTGGATCGACAATTATTTACTGTTTAAAAAACATATGACTGAGCTTGTTAAGAAAGTGGGCATTTTTCACAGAAACAGATCTTGTCTCTCTCTAGTCAGCAGGAAGCAGATCACGCAGTCAACCTTTCTACCTGTTCTTGATTATGGTGATACTATTTCTCAAAGTGATTAATAGTAGCTGCCTCTACTCTTAAACACTTGGATGCTGTTTTTCATAGCGCCCTTCGTTTTATCACTGTATTTTTACCAAAAGGTTGGCTGGATCTCTTTGAAGTCACCTAAATCACATCATTAGACATCACTGTTAAGATTTAAAATGACAAGTTATTAAACCCGTTCACAGGGTTGGTTATTCCTGGAGACTCCTTTGGTGTCTAGAGAGTTAGGTAAATCAGCTTTTAATTTCCTTGCACCTTACGTGTGGAATGATTTACAATACACTTGAAAATAGGTGGAATTGGTGCCACTAGGGCATTTCAGACGGTTGTTATGGGACCTTTTTACTGAAGAATGTGTCTGTTTTTTATGATTGTGTTTTGCTTTTTGTGTATTGTTGTGTATAATAATGTCAATTCTTTTGTGTATATGAATGTCTAGTTTAATGTGTTTATTGTATTTTGATGTGTGTCGTGGTGCTATACAGGGCTCATCTGGAAAAGACACCTTGGTCTCACCATTGACTCCATGTCAAAGTAAAGGTTAAATAATAAATCAATAAAAATGTGTCATCCCCCAAATATGGCCATTGGAAGCCTTGATAGTTGCATCCCTCCTCAGGGAACGGCCTGCTGACAGCTGACAACAGGGTGGCATTTTTTAAATGTGCTGCTCTAGAGTTCCATGGCCCAGTAGACTCACCTGGGGACAGGGGGAAGTACACGCTAGTTTTTATTAAAGTCTGGGAGACTTTTAGAGGGAGGAGAGAGCATGAGTTTTGAAGTGAGTACAGTCAATCCAATCCAATCAGTGACCCCTGATAATATGCTATATGATAACCACTTTGACCGAGCCAGCAATTCTGCCGGCTTCAGAGCGAAGTGGAATCCCATTAGGCACCGCATTATTTTTGAGTTTGCATTTCACACAAAATAATGGAAAGGAGTGCGTAATTATATGCCACGTGCACTTGTTTATGTCGAATTTTGAGACTTGACACATGTAAAATTAAATGTTTAACTGTTACTGAGGTTTATATCTTGTAAAACGACAGGGGGGATTTGTTAATGGGAATTTCATGCTCATTTTATTGTTTAAAAGTGGAACATGAATTACATCATTCAAGTCACGAGTATGTCCTGAAGTTGATGGGTTTATTGATCCCCTCGCCACTCTCTGAAAGTCAACCTCAGAGTTTCATCAGCAACACGTTACAACGGTGGTTTGGGATAACCCATTGCAGATTTTTCCAGCTGAAAAATAATCTAATATTTCTGAAGACATGCACATTTTGATGCGGACACACATTCCACAGTTGTAGATGTTAGAAATTTCTGAACATTTGCTCACAAATCATTCTATATTTGTTTAAATTGTGGATTTATTTGTGAGCTATGTTGAATATATTTACGGATCATGGATTTATTTGTGACTTATGCTGAATATACAGTACCAGTCAAAAGTTTGGACACACCTACTCATTCAATGGTTTCTCTTTATTTTAAATATTTTCTACATTGTAGAATAGTAGTGAAGACATCAAAACTATGAAATAACACATATGGAATCATGTAGTAACCAAAAAAGTGTTAAACAAATCAAAATATATTTTATATTTGAGATTCTTCAAAGTAGCCTCCCTTTGCCTTGATGACAGCTTTGCACACTCTTGGCATTCTCTCAACCAGCTTCATGAGGTAGTCACCTGGAATGCATTTCAATTAACAGGTGTGCCTTCTTAAAAGTTAATTTGTGGACTTTCTTTCCTTCTTAATGCCTTTGAGCCAATCAGTTGTGTTGTGATAAGGTAGGGGGGTATACAGAAGATCGCCCTATTTGGTAAAAGACCAAGTCCATATTATGGCAAGAACAGCTCAAATAAGCAACTCATCCCAAACCATCTAAATTTGGTTGAGGTCGGGTGATTGTGGAGGCCAGGTCATTTGATGCAGCACTCCATCACTCTCCTTGGTCACATAGCCCTTACGCAGCCTGGATGTGTGCTTTAAGGTCATTGTCCTGTTGAAAAACAAATGATAGTCCCACTAAGCCCAAACCAGATGGGATGGCGTATCACTGCAGAATGCTGTGGTAGCCATGCTGGTTAAGTGTGCCTTGAATTCTAAATAAATCACAGACAGTGTCACCAGCAAAGCACCCCCACACCATAACACCTCCTACTCCATGTTTATGGTGGGAAATACACATGCGGAGATCATCCGTTGACCACACCGCGTCTCACAAAGCCATGGCGGTTGGAACCAAAAATCTCAAATTTGGACTCATCAGGCCAAAGGACAAATTTACACCGGTCTAATGTCCATTGCTCATGTTTCTTAGCCCAAGCAAGTCTCGTCTTCTTATTGGTGTCATTCAGTAGTGGTTTCTTTGTAGCAATTCAACCATGAAGGCCTGATTCACACAGTATCATCTGAACAGTTGATGTTTAGATGTGTCTATTACTTGAACTCTATGAAGCATTTATTTGCGCTGCAATTTCTGAGGCTGGTAACTCTAATGAACTTATCCTTTGCAGCAGAGGTTACTCTGGGTCTTCCATTCCTGTGGCGGTCCTCATGATAGCCAGTTTCATCATAGCGCTTGAAGGTTTTTGCGACTGCACTTGAAGAAATGTTCCGTATTGATTGACCTTCATGTCTTAAAGTAATGATGGACTGTCGTTTCTCTTTGCTTATTTGAGCTGTTCTTGCCATCATATGAACTTGGTCTTTTACCAAATAGGGCGATCTTCTGTATACCCCCCTACCTTATCACAACACAACTGATTGGCTTCCTCATTAAGCTGGTTGAGAGAATGCCAAGAGTGTGCAAAGCTGTCATCAAGGCAAAGGGTGGCTTTTTTGGTTATTCCATGATTCCATATGTGTTATTTCATAGTTTTTATATCTTCACTATTACTCTACAATGTAAATAATAGTAAAAATAAAGAAAAACCCTGGAATGAGTAGGTGTGTCCAAACTTTTGACTGGTACTGTATATTGGTAATAACAGTGGTCATCTCCCTCTTATAAGCAGGACTCATATTGCATCTCTTATGTAATGACCATAGTAAAAGATAATGTCCGAGCTCAGGGAGCTCACAACTGATACTATATCAAACTCCATGGCTGTTCTTTCAATACTAGTTGTCTGTCACAAGCTGCATAAACATTGTTATTGTATGAATAGCACACGTTGGTCTTTGTTCAAAGTGTCTGTTATTGTAACACATTGAACTGTGCCCAGGTAGCTGCTACAGTTATGATACCAGGGCATTATTCAAGCCACAATTAACAGAAACAGACAAAAAGAGAGGATTTGTGTTAGAATGAGAAGTGTTTCTCTGTGCTTGAGCGTAAGCGTGTGTGTACGTATGTGAGAGAGTGTGTTTTTTCCTCCTTGACAAACACTGATTTGCGGTCACAGTGAGTGGGTTTTATTGGGGATAGATTTGCGTATAAATGAGGTCCCTGCATAGGACCACTCAGCAGTACAAACAACCTGTTAAATTAGAATACATCTGTGGACAGGGCCTGATTTGGGCCTGTTAAACACAGATAATGTCAACCTGATTGATGGGCTGTGCAGGATAGGACCGTTCACAGCCGAGTTGGAGAGAGAATGGAGAGGAAGAGTGGGAGTGCAGGATAAGAAGGTAGGGTGTGATGGGAGTGGGGGAGAGGAAGGTAGGGTGTGATGGGAGTGGGGGAGAGGAAGCGAGAGTAGGGTTGAGGATGGGGATGGGGAGAAGAATAGTGCAGGGATGGGAGGGGACGAATGGGTAGATGGAAAACAAGGGAGATGGTAGAGAGGGGTTAGAGGTGTGGAAGAGGAGGATGTGGATGTGACGGGGGAATGGGGAAGATAATAATATTTACTCAAACAGGGTTAGTTCATATGGAAGACAAGGTAAACATGTGTGAGGCAGTGGAGCCATTTTGTGATGTTCCTCCATTTTACAAGAGCAAATATATCCAGACTTATTATGTTTATTCTTAGTCATTCAGATTTTATGAATTAAAGTCCTTATCGGTTCAATTCTGTAATTGTCTTGGATGGAGCTCATGTTGTTGTTGTGCTGTGGCTGCAGTCTGTGTCTGTCCCCGGCATCGACTGAGCTCCCTCAGACAGAGACAGCAAATGTTTGGCCTTTCGTAGCAGACATGCTAGTCAGTTATTGACAGGGTAAAGACAGACTTTTTTATAAATTGCACATGGTCCGGGCCGCTTCTGTCTGTCAGAATACATCAGTCGGCTGGCTGCTCCATCAGTTCAAGTTAGTGCTGCTTAGTTTGCCGCCCAGCAAACACTTGCTTGGCTGCCACAGGAATAGAATCCCTTAGCCATGCTTGAAATTTATTTTTCTTTCAGCCTGAGCTGAGGTTTATTACGTTAATACTGCCATAACACCACTTTAAGATCCTGAACAAGACGGTTCAAGCAGAGCGCTGGGATATTAGTTCCAATGCTCTCAGATACTGCTGTGACTTCTCTGACTCAAGCCACTGTCCCAGAATCATCCTTACAGATCAGGGACAGTCAAGACAAGAGGTTACTTTATAGTTACAGCAGTAGTTCTTAAAAAGATATGCATACATTATGGAATACTCTACTTTGCCTCTACACCCTGGTAACACTCAGAAGTTCAGGTTTACTTTCCTCTCCTATGGTCGGATTTAGACTCGTGCAGTATAGATTGGTGGATGAGTAAAATACTGTAGAGAGAAAAATGAATGGATAAGAGAGAGAGAGAGAGAGAGAGAGAGAGAGAGAGAGAGAGAGAGAGAGAGAGAGAGAGAGAGAGAGATGCTGCTCTGACCCTGTGACCTCATTATGCCACCAGGAGGCAGTGTGCTCTTTGTTCTCCTTACTGCCTGTGACAGATCCCCCCACCCCCAGCTCCCTGCATCACACACGCACACACACACATCGTCTCTCTCTCTCTGCTTCACTTTGCTCGTGGTAGCATCACACTAACAAGATGCTTGTTTTTTGGATGGGGGCACTAGCTATCCCTGTCTTTACCCAGGCATTGGTATGCAGACTGTGGTACAGGATGCCACACTAACAAGGGGATGGTTTTTGAAGGGAATTTTGTTTTTGAGATAGATGGAAGAAATTGGATGGTGTGTGTGTGTGACTGCATTATTAAGTAGATAGTGCATACTGACAAAGACGCCCTCACTATTGACTAGATTTCTTTGTCTCAGCAGCATTCCTTATTTCTTCAATTTCTCCATGCTCCAAGTATGGTTTCTTTTTTTTCCCTGCCTGGGATATATATATGTGTGTGTGTGTGTGTGTGTGTGCATGTGTAGGGATAATCCACCAGCTCCCTGTGCCACTGCGGAAATGAAAACAGGGGGATGAGGCGGAGAAGTGCCCTGTGAGAGCGAGGGATCATTGAGAGGGCTCTCTGAAGAAGAGAACAAGCAAACTTTAAATCAGGAAGGATGAGAGGGGCCTCGGCCTGCCGAAGCGTGTGTGTGTGTGTGTGTGTGTGTGTGTGTGTGTGTGTGTGTGTGTGTGTGTGTGTGTGTGTGTGTGTGTGTGTGTGTGTGTGTGTGTGTGTGGTTAGCCTACTAATGTCATTCAACTTAGGATTGAGCATGAAAAGTTTGGAACTTTTAATCAAGTCTGACTTTACAGTAGATGTAACATACTGTAAGTGGGTTTCTTTGGAACATTTACAGAGTTTGCATCCCACAGTCAAACATATGCCTCTTGTGTTGTCCCACAAATGCATGTTTAAACATATTGAGTGCGGACTACTATAAACCCACACAAGACATCTGTGTAGAAATGAAAACTGCTGAAAGTTACATTCATCAATAAGAAATAGCCACCAGGGAATTAAATCCATGGAGTTAAACAGAAGAGTAAAACTGTTGAGCTTCATTATGTGGAGGTTGGTGTATTGTGTTGTTCCAAGATGCTTTGGGTGGAACTCCAGCAGAGAGCAGCACAGAGCTCCAGATGCTTGTTAAATGCTGCCTCATGCAATATGGATGCTGCTTCTCTACTGCTATCAGGTGGTTAATTATGACTAAGAGAATTCCACTGAAAACTAAGCTTTTGTTTGTTTATTTACTTATTTAAATAACGTTAATGGGATTTTCTTTACAAGATAACCCTGCACACAATGAAAGGGCAGGCTTTTAACGTTAATGATGCCATGGAGCTGAGAAAGGATCAAAATGTTGGCATAAATGTATAGTCTTGTATTGAAAGTGAAACTGTCTGCATCTTTAGAATAATTCCTGGTGTTTATACAACTATAAATAATTCAGCAGTTTTTTTCTATTGTATAAACTCTGAATTCTCAAGTGTGGCTTTTTCCTTTCTTGTATTTTAAGAAGCTGCTGTTTTTAAATGCATATATTGAAATACCACTGTACTACTGCAACCACATTGAATACTACAACCTCTCTCTCTCTCTGTCTCTCTCTCTCTCTCTGTCTCCCTCCCTCTCTCTGTCTCTCAGCCTCCTACCAGGTGAAGCAGGGGACCTGTGAGGTGGTGGCCATCCACCGCTGTTGTAATAAGAACAAGATTGAGGAGCGCTCTCAGACGGTCAAGTGCTCCTGTTTCCCAGGCCAGGTCGCTGGCACAACCAGAGCCAGGCCCTCCTGTGTGGAAGGTAAACTTACATTGTGTGTGATCTGAAGAAGATCCTTGCAGGATCGAAACGTTGTTTGTTTATTAATAAAGGTACGTGGTGGAGGCTATGAGTGTGCGGGCTATATTTCTTTCATACCGGCCCTGCACCCCACTAAAGGCAGCGCACAATTGGCCCAGCGTCGTCCGGGTTTGGCCGTTGTAGGTCGTCATTGTAAATAATAATTTGTTCTTAACTGACTTGCCTAGTTAAATAAAGGTTAAATAAATAAATAAATAAAAATAAAAAGGATATGCGTGTGATCACGCTTGACTACTGTGTGTGTGTGTGTGTGTGTGTGTGTGTGTGTGTGCATGTGTGCATGTGTGCATGTGTGCATCTGGCACAGGAGGTTGGTGGCACCTTAATTGGGGAGGACAGGCTTGTGGTAACGGCTGGAGCGAATACAGTGTAATGGTATCAAATACATCTAACACATGGTTTCCATTTGTTTGATGCCATTCCATTTGCTCCGTTCCAGCCATTATTTTGAGCCGTCCTCCCCTCAGCTGCCTCCCCTTGCATGTGGGTGTCATTTATTTTAATTTTTTTGTACATGGATATATCCAATGTATACCAATGTAGTTTTAGAAGCTGCTCTGATAGCTGTGTTTGAAGGACTTGTTGAAATATTTACCACACAGCCAGACATAGCCACTTCCTGCACGGACAGGAAGCTGGCACAAGCTCTAATAGTCTCACAAAGTGCTTCATGATAAAGTGGGTGTGGATTTCTCTGTGGTGCAGTCTGTCCTGTTTATAGTAGATTGTGTAACATTAAAGGTTAGGGCCACATCAGACTAATGCAGGTAATGGAGGATCACTCTGCAGTGTCACCTTCCTTCTCTTATCCTCTAGAGGAATATGAAAGGAGAGGGAAATATACTACATCTGGCAGCCTCTGAAGGTTTGGCCCAAGGCCTGAAATAGAAAAAACACAATTTAAAAGGGATTATTTCATTTGGGAAAGCATTCCATTTCACATCTATTCAGGCCTTTCGACCATATATCAGATGGTAATATATATATATATATATATATATATATTTTTTTTTTTTTGTTCCCTCGCACTTTGTCATATCTCTAGACTCAACATTGTTGAATCAGGTTTCCACAAATAAAACCCTTAGTAAAATAGATTATATTTCATTATAAAAAAGATTGTGGGTGTTTGTGTGTGTGTATGTGAGAGAGACAGAGAGAGAGAGAGAGAAAGAGAGAGAGAAAGATGGAGAAATGGAGCAAGAGAGTGCAAGGCCAGGCGTTATGAAGGGGATGGTGTTGTCTTAGCGACGATAGAGAGAGAAAACCCAGGAGTCATTTTGATCGACTTTACATTGCCTGTCCGCTCAGGATGGAGAGACAGAGCCTCTGAGTGTCAACTGACCCTCATCAGACAGGCCTCCCCTTCTCCCTTCTCCCTATCCTCTGACACACACACACACACACACACTCCAGATGAATCAAATAGAACAGAGACAGACCTGCAGGGACTGGTGAAGTAACCTCAGGCTCAAGCTTTAATTTCTCTGTTTAGCTGCTTCCATGTCTCTCTCTCCTGTTCTTTCGTTTCTAAGAAATAGGTTGTTCTGCGCTGGTCAGTGCAGACTGAACTTCCAGTCACAGAGCTGCTTTATGTCTCAGATACAGATGTGGAGACCTTGGATGGCATTGTACTATATAAGAATAACAAAAGTATAGTAATGATGGGAGATTTTTACAGTGAAGCAACTTACAGTAAAGTACAGTTGTTATTTGTACATTATGTACTTTTTTATGACAAACTACCATAACATTGTCAATGTTCAACATAAACTATTGCATAGGGACCACACTATGTATGTGGTCATATGAATGCATTTTCTCAGAGTGTCTGCTAAATGACTACAATGTCAATGTATCCATTTTCACTCACCTTAAACCAGTGCTTCTCAATTATTTTCTGTTACGCCCCCCCTAGGAAGAAGTAAACATTTCGCGCCCCCCAACTCTCCGCCGCGACTGTAAATAGTATCATTTGTCTATAAAATTGTTATAAGTACACCTCTGCATAACATTGTATCCTTATTAACATTAAAGAAAACAAAAAAAGAAAAAATAAAGAAATATAGATCAACTTACAACAAAGAATAACTTTATTAACATTGTTTTTTAGTCTGTAACCGAAAAGACTTAAAGTGCATCAATTTGCCTGAAATTAAAAAAAAATGTAAATCCTTATTTAAACTGTAAACATTTTTTGACCATTTGATACTGAAAAATAAAATTCAATATAATCAAGAAATAATAATACATTCAAATTGATCAGCAACATTAACTCAAGAGCACAATATATGAAACACTTTGACCTATAAAACAAAAATGAATAAAGCAATTTGTGCTGATTTAAAAAAAATAAAAATGAGGAAGTCAGGATTAATGGCTACAATGAGCACGTTTTGCAGTGCACAGCTTTTCGAAGCGGGGTTTGAAGCATGATACTGGAACTCTCAGCTCCTGCTAAATGTTTAGCTGGGACCTGTACTTGATCTTCAGTGCAGCAACAGCAGAGAAGCCAGTCTCACAAAGATAAGATGTTGCAAAAGGAAGAAGAATGCCCATGGCCCTCTGCCCTAAGAGTGGATACTGCCTCTCTACATTCAGCCAGAATTCACTCAGTGTCTGTGATGTGAACCTCAGTCTCAACGTGGAGTCAGACGTCATATCAATGAACTGGCGCATTGAAAAGATCTCTCACCCAGTCATATTGGGAACTGTTTTCAGGGAAGTACTTTTTAAAGAATCCCATCAGTGATGAAATATGCTCCTTAATTTATGGAATCACTGAGGTGGCATCATAGTCAGTAGTGTCAACAAATTCATGCAGGTTCTCGAATGAATCAGTATTTCCTTCATCAAGTCGCTTGCCCCACATTGCAAGCTTTCGAGTGAAAGAGCTGATCTTGTCTGTGACCTGAGGGAGGTGTTTATCTTTCCCTCGAAGCTGTAGATTTAGTTCATTTAGCTTTCCAAATATGTCACTCAGGTAGGACAGTTTTGCCAGGAAGTTCTCATCACTAAATTTGTCTGCGAGGTCATACTTGTGCTCCTGCTCCAAAAACATTATTATCTGCTCTCTGAGCTCAAAAACTCGGGACAATACTTTTCCTCATGACAGCCACCTCGCTTCACTGTGAAACAGCACAGCTTGATGTTCAGCTCCCATCTCCTCACAGATAGCAGAGAAGACTCTTGTTTTTAGTGGTCTGGTCTTTATAAAATTGACTACACCTACAATGTCTGTCATAACCTCACTTAATTCAGAGGAAAGGTGCCTTGATGCCAGTGCTTCTCTGTGTATAACACAGTGTGTCCACTCAGCATTAGGTGAGGCCTTCTTGATGAGTGCCCAAAGTCCTTTTCTCATCCCTGCCATGGTCTGTGCACCATCACTGCAAACACCAATGCAGTTCTCCCACTTTAGCCCATTCTCAGTCAGGAAGCAGTCCAGCATTTTGAATAGCTCTTCAGCTGTGGCTCTGTCTGTGACATATTTACAAAAAAGTAGATCCTCACACAGGGAGTTTGTCATGTCAAAACGTACATAAGCGATAAACAAACAGTCTTTGTTGCTGTCAGTTGCTTCATCGAACTGTAAGGCAAAACGTTTGTCTTTGAGTTTATCTACCAGTTGTTCTTTAAGATCGTTAGCAATGTCATTTATATTTATCATTGGACAGAGGGATAGTTTTTATTTTTGCAGCACTTGCGTCATCCAGCATGACAGAGACCATGTCTAATGCTGCAGGCAGTATCAGCTCCTCTGCTATGGAGTGGGGCTTTTTGCACTGAGCAATTTGGTACGCCACCTTATATGATGCTAACAGTGCTCGCTGGTTTACTGAAGTAGCATTCACAAAGCGGGACGATTGTTGGCAATATTCGGCACGTTTTCGCTGAAAAAACTCAAGCAGCTTATCAGCGTGATTGGGGTGTAATGTCTTTAAGTGACACCTTAATTTATTTGGCTTCATGCTGTCTGCTGCCAACATTTTTAGACACAGTAAATACCGGTCTTTCCTCGTCTCCCACCGTAGTCACAGTGAAGCCAAGCGCTACATACGCTTCGTCATATTTCCTCGTCTTAGCTTTCGGGAGACTTACGTTTGTCTCATTATCTCCGTCTCTCTCCACCTTTCTTTTCATCCCTGTTAAATATTTTTCCATGGTGTCTCTTAAGGGTGCTGTGTGCTCTTGTTCGGTGCAAAAAAAACCTACTCCCTGCGGCAAAAAAAAGCATGTTCCCCGGGGTCACACGCGCCCCCCCTGGCATCGCTCCGAGCCCCCCCAGGGGGGCGCGCCCCACTATTTGAGAAGGGCTGCCTTAAACACATGAGATACAGTTCCTGTGACTGACCAATAGAGGGCACTGTTCACCAGTCATGTGTCTTATAGGAGCCTGCTAGTACCTAAGGCTAGGGAGCAGCCAGAGTTTTCTCATGTATCTTTCGGGGGGGTTTCTGATAGGAAACATAATAAATATAAATAATATAACTATTTTTTTAAAAGTATCTTAGATATTGGTTTAGAACCAAAGCCTACAAAAAGGAGAATTCTGGAGAAAGCTGCAAAGCCCTGAAAAAATACACATACAGTACATTCAACACACAGAAAAGCCCTTACCCCTCACTACATCCCACATGTCTAACCCTCCTAACATAAAAAAATGCCCTAGAGAGCTATTCCACTGCAGACATATCTATTAAAACGTCATTAGAGTACTGCGAGGCACTGTGTCCTCTCAGGCAATGGACAGAGAGAGGTTCTTTCCAGTATCCTCCATTTTGTTCTGGTTTAGTCCCTCTGGGGTAGCTCTCTCTATGAGGGAGCTGACTGGACTGAAGAGGAGCCCTGAGGACTCTACTGTGCTGCTGTGTTTAACGCTGACCCTCAGGTGGGGTCAGGGGTCTCAGAGAGAGCCTTCTGGGGGCCATCTGCCCACTGAATAATGCACTGTTGCAACAACAATTTACAAACTGCAAAATAGCCATAGACATGTAACAGTGCAAGTCTTTTTTTTTATCTCTCAATCTCATTCCCTCCCTAAATGTATGTAGGCCTATATGGTTAGATAGATAATGACTGTAAAGGTGAAGAGCAGTAAAAATATGTCTTGTTTACCACATTCACAATGTAGATACTGTCTCCACTGGGTGAGTGGCACATCACTCACAATCACAGTCCTGGCCTAAAAGCTCAGAGCTATAAAGTATCCAGGCAGAATGATGTCCCTACTGTCACCAGCCAGATGGCCATTCCTCCCCTTTTATTTTAATACCAGTGATGAGTGTGGTAAGGTTTAGATGAGGGACATCTCCATTGACCATAAAATACATCAATTTCCAACAGCTCTTCATTGCAAAGACATTCTGAAAAAACATATTATTGAGAGAGGTGTGATGAGTCACAGCACCCAGTAATGGAGCAGACCATTCATCACACCTCTCTCTATAATATGTATTTTGAGAATGTATATTATACAGAGTCCAGTGAATGGAACGACCTGATTTCAGTCTTAACTCAATTTTGACCAAAAGTGTAGTTACTGCCTTTTGCCTTTGTAGGGCAGAATGTTGTGCTCCATTACTGGGTATTGTGAAGTCATTATCATTATCATAAAGACCAATGGCTGACATTTTCCTGGATTACTGCATCAGCATCTCACTGCTTTTTCCCTCTCCTCTTTTCGTCTCTTTTTCGGTAGAGGTTCATCTTGAAGCACATTCCCTTCAGGCTTTATATGGGAATTACTGGAGATTGTCTTTAGCTGTGTGATGGATAATAAAGGCTGTGTTGGAGTTAGAAGCAGAGAGTGGAACGTCCCCTGATGACTTCCTTCTTGCTGTGCAGCTCTTAGATTCAGTCTGTGGAGTGGAATTCATAATGGCCAATAAGCAGTGGGGATGTCCACGTGGAGAGGTGGGCGCTCGGTGCCTGCACTGGATTATACTGCATTATTATACAACATTAACCTGTGTCAATGTCAGCTTTACCAACCTGAGTCAATATGGGTCTAAATCAGGCCATTTCAGGCGGTGCAGGGTGGGATAGGAGAGGCAGGCATAATCTAACAGAACGGCGTAAATGGATTTAAATTGTTATTGCTGAGTTTGGCCTCCGATGGGGGGGAACTCGTCTTAAGGTGCTGTGTTATTGAGCTCTCCACTGGAGTGGGGTTAATTCAACTGGATAGGCTGTGCGACAGAGTTAGAGTTAGAGTGTGTTTGTTTCTGTGTGTGTGTGGTGTTGTGAGTGTAAATCTGAGCAAGCATCTACTTTCTATACCCATGTGAGGTGCTATCTTTTTCTGTGTTGTGTTTGCTGTTTTCTTGCTAATACTGTATGTTAAGTTCATCTTGATATCTGGCAAGTATATTGTTCAGGTGTGTGTGTGTGTGTCTGTGTGTGTGTGTGTGTGTGTGTGTGTGTGTCTGTGTGTGTGTGTGTGTGTGTGTGTCTGTGTGTGTGTGTGTGTCTGTGTGTGTGTATGTCTACGTGCTTGCGTGAGTGCTCGGTGCGTGTGTGTGACACTTGAACACAGATAGGTTTTTACTTAATCATTTCTGAAAGAGATGGATGCTCCTTTTCTGCTACGACTATGCAGTGAGTCCAGTGAAAGGAACGACTTGTACGCCAGGGGGGCTTCTGCTGCTGAATCCTATTTTGGAAGTCAGCCAGTTGTCAATTAAATCCATGCCCTCCGTGTGTGTGTGCATGTGTGCGTCCGTGTGTGTTTGAGCATACAGGTACTCCATATTGCCTTTAAATGTTAATGATGTGGAACGACATAGAACCGTTAGTGTAAAGCTTAGACATCCAACATGTATAGTGCCTCCCACATGCATGCACTGCTCACATATAGTACACATGGGGACTGCTTACATACAATACACATGGGGACTGCTCACATACAGTACACATGGGGACTGCTCACATACAATACAAATGGGGACTGCTCACATACAATACACATGGGGACTGCTCACATACAATACACATGGGGACTGCTCACATACAGTACAGTGCACATGGGGACTGCTCACATACAGTACAGTGCACATGGGGACTGCTCACATACAGTACAGTACATGGGGACTGCCGATGTAAATTAGCTGTCAGTTAAATCTGGTGTAACACATCACTTCTCAAATTCTGAGATGTATGTTTTGTTGTACATTGTCCCTACCAAACAAACGCAATAGATAAAACATGTGAACCCCTTGTCCACCCACAAACACACACTCACACATGCACAGACGCAAGCGCGCATAAACACACAGTGGAGGCTGGTGGGAGGAGCTATAGGAGGACGGGCTCATTGTAATGGCTTGAATGGAATAATGGAACGGAGTCAAACATGTGGTTACCATATGTTTGATGTGTTTGATATCGTTCCATTTATTCCATTCCAACCATTACAATGAGCCCGTCCTCCTATAGCTCCTCCCACCAGCCTCCACACACACACACACACACACACACAAAAACACGCGCACACACACACACACAAACACGCGCACACACACGCTCGCACACACACACACATCACACACACACACACACACACACACACACACACACACACACACACACACACACACACACACACACACATACACACAATACATCTACCCCACTGCCACCACATACTCCCTAGGCCTGTGATGACATATAGACATGCATAATATTACATCATTGTACTCACAGTTCTACCACAGCATTTGTTAAGTATTAATTGATGAACACTCTAAAAGCCTCATGCTTGGTTGCATTTTGTATCATGCCTTTGCAGTCCATTGGGATCAAATTTAGTCAATGTAGCCTTCAGGAAAATACCTAGAATAATATGACTTGTCTGCTGTTATGTTTACAAGACATATAGACGAAAGGGGAGAGGTTGAATAACTCTAACTGAAGTTGAATTGTAAATGATATATTGCTATTTGTATTTTTATTAAATGCATTACATTACTCAGGTCAAGTAGCCTACATTAGATTTGAATGAACAGAAACATCATGTATTATGTCATGCACATTTTGTTTTGTTTGTGGTAAAAACTAATTATCACACATTATAACTGGAACACAGACGGAAACAGGCCCACTAGCAGCAGATGGGCAACTGTTGTTCTTCCATTCTTTCACCAATAAAGGCCTGTTAGCAGCTAGCAGACAGTAATGAGACAGCCTATATGACAGTGTGTGTGTGTGTGTGTGTGTGTGTGTGTGTGTACCTTCAGAGAACAATGTCTTGTGAGACTCTCATTTTGTGGCTGTTAACATGTTGTTAGCACAGTGTAACACAAAACACATCAGTTAGGATAGTTTAATCTATGTTGCCATGGGTGATGCTTGTTGTATTTAAAAATATATATATTTTGTAACTTTTTTGGGGGGGTAAATGAGCTTTAAAATTGCAGTTAGATTTTAACTTCCATCAATGTAATTGTCTGCATCACTTCCAATCCCCCATATGTTTTTTTATCTCGCAAATATTTCCCTTTATTACTTTCCAACCCCACTACCCCTTCCCTAATTGGAGTAAACTAGTGAACAACAACGCTTAGGCCTCTACTTCCAGCTTATACATACTATATACATTTTATGAACACAGTCAATTTTTACAAGCATTATATTTTGTTTGTTTTTACTCCTGAACTTCCTCTACCCTCAACCTCTCTGATCATTGTCATGATGTCCATCCGGTTTGCTTCTATATGCCATATCTCTCCAACTGTGCTCCTTCACAAAAGCTCTCAACCTATAACCTATATACTTATTATGGACACAGCATGCCCTACATTAGTTATCTTACTGTTATTAGTTGTTGTTAGTTGTTATTAGTCCTATCCTTCAACTCCATTCAACACCTCCCATCTATCTCTTAACACCATCCATATTGGATTTCTATTTGCCATATATTTTTCAACTGTACTGTGATGTTTCACAATAGTTCTGAACCCTTCTATTCTCATTGTTTCTACAGATTGTAAATTGAAAATAAACATTTTTGCTAAAAGTATTATTATATTATTGATCGATTGACAATGACTTTTCAGATCACCCAGTAGTGCTATCTGCAGGGTTAGCTCCAGGTAAATATTCCAATCCTTCAGCCATTCTTGGACCTGTGACCAAAAACAAGCCACAAATGGACAGTACCAAAACAAATTATCAAATGATTTGGTCTCTTCGCAGCAAAATCTGCAGAGCTGGGAAGATTGTATCCCCCATATAACTAACATTCTATTGGTAGCAAGAATTTTGTATAATAATTTAAACAGAAAAATTCAATGTTTTGAATCTGGCGTCGTTTTGCGTATCAGTTCATAAACACTATGCCATGGAATCGGTACGTCAAAAATCTCTTCCCAACTATTTTGCAATCTATATGGGACGGCTGTCAATCCTTTGGTCCTTAAATGAAACTGGTATACTTTTTTATTTATCACAATTTTCTTTAACCAATTATGTTCTTTAATGCAGGGCCAACAGACGAGTTCCTTACTTTTTCCCCCTTCCACTTTCCTCTTCCATTTTTGCGGTAATGCTGCAATTATTTGGTTGTAATTTTGGGTAGAGCAGACATTTCCATATGTTTTTGTTAGCTGCATGTGCGACGTAACTCCACCAGTCCTACCGATGATATCATATACAAGATTATACCTTTTTAAAACATTTTTTATCAATTAGTATATTTGAGTTTAACAACAATATTTGTTGCATTATTTGTTCTGTCATTTCTGGAGGATTCAATTGAAATTGCAACCAACTTTCTATGGCTTGTTTTTTAAATAGTGATATTTGGGAGATTATTTCCTTTTCAAATAACTGGAAGTGAGAGGTTGTAATCTGAATATAGGGGAAAAGGCCATTATTAAACATGGGGTGAGATAATTTTTACATTACATTTACATTTACGTCATTTAGCAGACGCTCTTATCTTACCAATTTGCTAGAGAACCAGTTCGGATTTAAGTATAACTTTTGTATGTCAACTAATAGTCTTGGAAGGATCCTGCTTGATTCTGTAAGTGGAATTGTTTTAACTTGTAAACTGTGTTAGTTCTGTCTGTCTGTCATAGTTAGTAAGCTACCCAGTCTGCTTAAGAAGCGATTGCTACCCATTCACACTGGACGCAGGTCCAGCCACTTCTTTTGTTCTCTGCAGGTTACAACTCAATAGGAGAGGGAGTGGCTACACTTGTGCTAGGCAATTAGCTTAGTGTTATTAGCACAACCTCTTTGTTCAGCGGCAGCTGTCCCCAAAACAAAAACTATCCCTGAAACAAAGACAGTTCTGCCAAGTTGTTCTGCGGGAGTTAGTCGAGGGAGGCCCTGCTCTCTCGCTTCCCCAGATGTTTAGTTAATTTCATTCCGATCTCTTTTGCATTATTGTAGCCTTTTCTGTAGCCTGTCAACTATGTGTCTGTCTATCCCTGTTCTCTCCTCTCTGCACAGGCCATACAAACGCTTCACACCACGTGGCTTCTACCACTCTAATCTGGTGGTCCCTGCGCGCACGACCCACGTGGAATTCCAGGTCTCCGGCAGCCTCTGGAACTGGCGTTCTGCGGCCAACAAGGCAGAGTTCATCTCAGCCTATGCAACCCTCCAGTCTCTCGACTTCTTGGCGCTGACGGAAACATGGATTACCACAGAAAACACTGCTACTCCTACTGCTCTTTCCTCGTCTGATCATGTGTTCTCGCATCCTCATCTCTCCCAAGTGGACATTCTCTCTTTTCCCCCTGACCCATCTGTCTATCTCCTCATTTGAATTCCATGCTGTCACAGTCACTAGCCCATTCAAGCTTAACATCCTTGTCATTTATCGCCCTCCAGGTTCCCTTGGAGAGTTCATCAATGAGCTTGACGCCTTGATAAGTTCCTTTCCTGAGGATGGCTCACCCCTCACAGTTCTG
Source organism: Coregonus clupeaformis (assembly GCF_020615455.1). NCBI lineage: Eukaryota > Metazoa > Chordata > Actinopteri > Salmoniformes > Salmonidae > Coregonus > Coregonus clupeaformis. Next base: position 5,973,758 of record NC_059203.1, read on the forward strand.
GGTGACTTTAACCTGCCGACGTCTGCCTTCGACTCATTTCTCTCTGCCTCCTTCTTTCCACTCCTTTCCTCTTTTGACCTCACCCTCTCACCGTCCGCCCCTACTCACAAGGCAGGCAATACGCTTGACCTCATCTTTACTAGATGCTGTACTTCTACTAATCTCACTGCAACTCCCCTCCAAGTCTCCGACCACTACTTTGTATCCTTTTCTCTCTCGCTCTCCTCCAACACTACTCACTCTGCCCCTACTCAGATGGTAATGCGCCGTCGCAACCTTCGCTCTCTCTCTCCCGCTACTCTCTTCTCTTCCATCCTATCATCTCTTCCCTCTGCTAAATCCTTCTCCCTCCGGTCTCCTGATTCTGCCTCCTCAACCCTCCTCTCCTCCCTTTTTGCATCTTTTGACTCTCTATGTCCCCTATCCTCCCGGCCGGCTTGGTCCTCCCCTCCTGCTCCGTGGCTTGACGACTCATTGCGAGCTCACAGAACAGGGCTCCGGGCAGCTGAGCGGAAAATGGAGGAAAACTAGACTCCCTGCGGACCTGTCATCTTTTCACTCCCTCCTCTCTACTTTTTCTTCCTCTGTTTCTGCTGCTAAAGCCACTTTCTACCACTCTAAATTTTAAGCCTCTGCCTCTAACCCTAGGAAGCTCTTTGCCACCTTCTCCTCCCTGCTGAATCCTCCTCCTCCTCCCCCTCCCTCCTCCCTCTCTGTGGATGACTTCGTCAACCATTTTGAAAAGAAGGTTGAAGACATATGATCCTCATTTATTAAGTCAAATGACACCGCTGGTCCTGCTCACACTGCCCTACCCTATGCTTTGACTTCTTTCTCCCCTCTCTCTCCAGATGAAATCTTGCGACTTGTGACGGCCGCCGTCTAACAACCTGCCCGCTTGACTGTATCCCCTCCTTTCTTCTCCAGACCATTTCCGGAGGCCATTCTCTCTTACCTCACCTTGCTCATCCTTGACTGCTGGCTATGTCCTTTCCGTCTTCAAGAGGGCGAGAGTTGCACCCCTCCTCAAAAAACCTACACTCGATCCTTCCGATGTCAACAACTACAGACCAGTATCCCTTCTTTCTTTTCTCTCCAAAACTCTTGAGCGTGCCGTCTCTAGCCAACTCTCCTGCTATCTCTCTCAGAATGACCTTCTTGATCCTAACCAGTCAGGTTTCAAGACTGGTCATTCAACTGAGACTGCTCTTCTCTGTGTCGCAGAGGCTCTCCACACTGCCAAAGCTAACTCTCTCTCCTCTGCTCTTATCCTCCTAGACCTATCTGCTGCCTTTGATACTGTGAACCATCAGATCCTCCTCTCCACCCTCTTCGAGTTGGGCATCTCCGGCGCTGCTCACTCTTGGATTGCGTCCTACCTGACAGGTCGCTCCTACCAGGTGGCGTGGCGAGAATCTGTCTCTGCACCACGTGCTCTCACCATTGGTGTCCCCCAGGGCTCAGTTCTAGGCCCTCTCCTATTCTCTCTATACACCAAATCACTTGGCTCTGTCATATCCTCACATGGTCTCTCCTATCATTGCTACGCAGACAACACACAATTAATTTTCTCCTTTCCCCCTTCTGATAACCAGGTGGCAAATAGTATCTCTGCATGTCTGGCAGACATAGCAGTGTGGATGTCGGATCACCACCTCAAGCTGAACCTCGGCAAGACGGAGCTGCTCTTCCTCCCGGGGAAGGACTGCCCGCTCCATGATCTCTCCATCACGGTTGACAACTCCATTGTGTCCTCCTCCCAGAGTGCAAAGAACCTTTGCCCTGGACAACACCCTGTCGTTCTCTGCTAACATCAAAGCGGTGACCCGATCCTGCAGGTTCATGCTCTACAACATTCACAGAGTACGACCCTACCTTACACAGAAAGCGGCACATGTCCTAATCCAGGGACTTGTCATCTCCCGTCTGGATTACTGCAACTCGCTGTTGGCTGGGCTCCCTGCCTGTGCCATTAAACCCCTGCAACTTATCCAGAATGCTGCAGCCCGTCTGGTGTTCAACCTTCCCAAGTTCTCTCACATCACCCCGCTCCTCCGCACACTCCACTGGCTTCCAGTTGAAGCTCGCATCTAGTACAAAACCATGGTGCTTGCCTACGGAGCTGTGAGGGGAATGGCACCTCCTTACCTTCAGGCTCTGATCAGACCCTACACCCAAACGAGGGCACTACGTTCATCCACCTCTGGCCTGCTAGCCCCCCTACCTCTACGGAAGCACAGTTCCCGCTCAGCCCAGTCAAAGCTATTCGCTTCTCTGGCACCCCAATGGTGGAACAAGCTCCCCCACGACACCAGAACTGCGGAGTCACTGACCACCTTCTGGAGACACTTGAAACCCTACCTCTTTAAGGAATACCTGGAATAGTATAATAGTAATCCTTCCACCCCCCATTTACTACCACTGTCTTTTGTCTAAACTAACACCTGACTTATTTCACCTGCTAGCACTGACTTGTTTAAAGAAATGTACTTATTGTGATCGAGATGTAGTTGTCCCTGATTGCACTGACTTTGCTCACAGCTGCTTGTTTGAAGAAGTGTACTTACTGTGATCAAGATGTGGTTGTCCCACTGGCTATCCTAAGTTGAATGCACCAATTTGTAAGTCACTTTGGATAAGAGCGTCTGCTAAATGACTTAAATGTAAATGTATGACTGAAGCCTTTACTGATAGGTCTAATGCTTTAATATTTAATAATTTATGTCCTCCGAATTCATATTCATTATATAAATAGGCCTGTTTAATTTTGTCTGGCTTGCCCTTCCAAATAAAATTGAATATTTTTTCTCATATAATTTAAAAAACTGTTCGCTAGGCGTAGGCAAGACCATAAGCAAATAGGTAAACTGGGATAATACTAAAGAGTTAATCAGGGTGATTTTTCCACAAATAGACAGGTAGTTACCTTTCCATGGTAGCAAGATCTTATCTATTTTTGCTAACTTTCGATTAAAATGTATTGGAGTGAGATCATTTATTTCATTTGGGATATGTATTCCGAATACATCCACATCACCATCAGACCATTTTATTGGTAAACTACATGGTAATGTAAACATTTTATTTTTTAGTGATCCAATACGTAATATAATACATTTATCATCATTTGGTTATAATCTAGAGAGGTTAGAAAATGTATCTAGATCCTCTATGAGGCTGTGGAGGGATTCACGTTGTGGATTTAAAAGAAAACATGAATCATCAGCGTACAATGACACCTTTGTTTTTAAGCCCTGGAATTCTAATCCCTTGATGTTAATGTTGGATCTGATTTTAATAGCTCACATTTCAATGTCCATAATAAATAGATATGCCGATAGTGGACAACCATGGGTGATACTTCGGTAGGAGAACAGAAAAGAGCAGCTGCAGTTTCATCTTTGTCCACATGATGTCAGAAACATTTCAACACCAATGCTGGCTGGAGTCATGGAAACAAACAGGGACAAAGGAAAGTGTGGTACGATCCAGCTCTGGGTGCTGACGCACGCACGCAGGCACACACACAAACACACACACACATTCTTAACCTGATGTTTTGACAGGCAGTATATTCACAGACTGATTGAATCTGTTGTGAGCTGTGACGTGTCAGTGCTGCGGTGGATTGGCATCATCTCTGTCTAATCCTCTAGGCAGCCTTTAGGCATGGCTCCCCACATACCTTATTTAGAAACACCCCCTGAGACAAGCAACAAAGCTAGGGATTTGAGAAGACAACACTAACTTGCTCATTGTCATGGCATTCACAGAAGTCTCTATTACAATACAATTTGATTTGACTTAATAACAACTGCTCTCAACAGACATAGTGATATTTCCTGGAGAAGTTTAGACTAATTTCTGAGTGAAGCTTCAGTAGTCAGATGTTTCATGACACGTGGATTATGGCTTCTGGATGGTAGCTAGCTATAGTAGCGACACACTGCTCTCTGTGAAATAATGGTGGTCATTCTGTCGATAGACTATCAGACTCATCACCAACTGCTGATGAAGAGAGATGGATCTCAGTCACACCTGTCTGTCTCTGGGAGAAGAGATTCTGAAAAATGTGGTTCATATTTCCAGACAGACCCCAAATTAAGTTGCTTTATTTGCACACATCACTGACATGATACATGGATGAGTAAGTGCAGTGCACCTTATGTGGTAGCCTATGATGAACAGATAGGCTATTTGACCCTGCTGGTCATCTACGAACATTTGAACATCTTGAAGAACAATCTTGCCTTAATGGCCATGAACTCTTATCATCTCTACCGGGCTCAACCAGAAGAGGACAGGCCACCCCTCAGAGCCTGGTTCCTCTCTAGGTTTCTTCCTAGGTTCCTGCCTTACTAGGGAGTTTTCTTAGCCACTGTGCTTCTACATCTGCATGGCTTGATCTTTGGGGTTTTAGGCTGGGTTTCTGTAAATGCACTTTGTGTGAACTGCTGATGTAAAACAGGCTTTATAAATAAATTGGATTGATTGATTGAATTAATGACTAGTCCATGTCAGCACCTCTCAGGACTTACCTTTATTACCGTAGTTCATCAGCGCTCCTCTAGGTGTTCTGTTGTTGCTATCCATCCAACAGCCACTGACTGTACCATGACATCATAAGGTATTAGCCACTCCTGTCCATTCTGCAGAATGACAGGCAGGTCTGCGATGTCACAGGACGTGAGATGAAGTCTCTGAGAACTCCAACTCTAATGGCTCTTCTTCAGGCCATGCTCATTAGCTCTAAATAACATGGTGGTAGCGTAAAGCACCACGGCAGACACCATAATGGCAACATTAACGACCATTACACAGTCATTGGTTTTTAGAACCCTTTACTGCCACCGAGCTCGTGCGTCATAACAGCATGTTCTCTGGAGTGCCCTGCCAGGCTAAGCGTAATTTATGGAGGGGACTCTTAGTCTTCATGAAAGGTATCGTCCTCTCGCTCCCTCGTTTATGCTCTCTCTGTTTCTCTTTCTTTCTCTCTGCATCTATCTCTTCCGCTCTTTCACCCTCAATTTCTCTCTCTCTCTCTCTCTCTCTCTCTCTCTCTCTCTCTCTCTCTCTCTCTCTCACTTACTCACTCTCTCTCTTTTGTTCTCTCTCTTTCTTTCTCTCTTTCTTTCTGTGCATTCATTCACTCCCTCACTCATTGGAAAGAAGCAGTCTTGGTGAACTCCTCCAGTCATCTCTATCTCTCTCAGTCGGGGGTTCTTACACGACGCTTGAGAGGATTTGCTCATGACTTTTGCATAATTCCATTTAAATCCCATTTTGCTGCAGATTTCACCCCCTTCTCTTCCCTTTGTGAGGAACAATGTGCTGTAAAACAGGACTCGATGGGAGACTCCCTCTAAACCACAATAATTTGCCTCTTCTAATTGATTGGCTTATCAAAGTTGGATTCGTACTCGAGAGTACACACCATGACTCCCTCATTCCCCCATCGCAGTAGTGAAGAAGGAAGAATAGCTAGATGGATGGAAACAGATCTTCCTGCCTGGTTTTAGCCGTCTAGCCATCTAGATAGGAGGTCAGATGGGATGGATCACTGATTGGCCTGAGAGGCTGGACAGTACAAGGCAGAGCAGTATGAGTAGACAATCAGATTGAGAGGAAAAAGGTCTTTGCATAGAAGTAAAGATCTGTGTCAGTGCCTATTGTGCTGATATTTATAGGTTAACCTCTTAAGGATCGGACCCTTTCTTTCAATTTTAGCCTAAAATGACATACCCAAATCTAACTGCCTGTAGCTCAGGACCTGAAGCAAGGATATGCATATTCGTGATACCATTTGAAAGGAAACGCTTTGAAGTTTGTGGAAATGTGAAATTAATGTAGGAGAATATAACACATTAGATCTGGTAAAAGATAATACCATTATTTATTTATTTTTTTCATCTTTGAAATGCAAGAGAAAGGCCACAATATAATATTGCTGTTTAGGCGCAATTTAGATTTTGGCCACTAGATTGCAGCAGTGTGTTTGCAAAGTTTCAGATTGATCCAGTGAAGCATTGCAATACTGGTGTCACGCCCTGGCTCTGGGGACTCTTATATGTTGAGCCAGGATGTTAGTTTCTATGTTTAGTGTTCTATGTTCATGTTCTAGTTCATGTGTTTCTTTGTTGGCCGGGGTGGTTCCCAATCAGAGGCAGCTGTGGCTTGTTGTCTCTGATTGGGAACCATACGTAGGCAGCCTGTTTTGCACTTGTCATTTGTGGGATCTTGTTCCGGAGAGGTTTGTGTTTTGTTAACCTTAGGACTTCACGTATCGTTTTGTTGTTTTGTTGTAGTGTATAAAGTACTCATTAAAAGATGTACGCATATCATGCTGCGCCTTGGTCCGTTGCTTACGACGAGCGTGACAGAAGATCCCACCAATTAAGGACCAAGCAGCGTGTCCAGGAGCAAACGCCGGAGGTAACGCTAGTGGATGTCCTCCTCGGTTGGGGGAAGATCACCGAGGAGGATGCCGTCCGCTACCGGAGGGCGATGAGGGAGGATGTCCAGGCAGGAGAGGAGAAGCGGCGCCAACCGGGCCGTCGTCGGACAGGCGAGAGGCAACCCCAAGAAAATTATTTGGGGGGGCAAACGGCATGGACGACGGGGCTGCTGGAGGCAGCTACAGGGCGAGTTTGTGGACTAGGAGAGGAGGCCACCAGGTTACGGGGGCCATTGGTCAGGAGGGAGAAGGAGAGTGTGGAGGCACGGCGAGAGGAACTGAGTAGGCAGCAGAGGGAGCGGAGGTTTATGAGGAAACCCAGTCCCGCTCCTCACACCAAGCAAGTGGTGTGTGTCACCAGTCCGGTCCGGCCCGTTCCTGATTCCCGCACAAGGCCAGTGGTGTGTGTTCCCAGTACGGTCAGGCCCTTTCCTGCTCCCCGCACTAAGTTAGTGGTGCGTGTTCCCAGTACGGCCCAACCCGTTCCTGCTCCCCGCACTAAGTTAGTGGTGCGTGTTCCCAGTACGGCCCAACCCGTTCCTGCTCCCCGCACTAAGTTAGTGGTGCGTGTTCCCAGTCCGGCCCGACCCGTTCCGCTCCCGCACTAAGTTAGTGGTGCGTGTTCCCAGTCCGGCCCGACCCGTTCCTGCTCCCCGCACTAAGTTATTGGTGCGTGTTCCCAGTACGGCCCAACCCGGTTCTGCTCCCCGCACTAAGTTAGTGGTGCGTGTTCCCAGTACGGCCCAACCCGTTCCCGCTCCCCGCATTAAGTTAGTGGTGCGTGTTCTCAGTACGGCCCAACCCGTTCCTGCTCCCCGCACTAAGTTAGTGGTGCGTGTTCCCAGGCCGGCCCAACCCGTTCCTGCTCCCCGCACTAAGTTAGTGGTGCGTGTTCCCAGTACGGCCCATCCCGTTGCTGCTCCCCGCACTAAGTTAATGGTGCGTGTTCCCAGTACGGCCCAACCCGTTCCTGCTCCCCGCACTAAGTTAGTGGTGCGTGTTCCCAGTACGGCCCAACCCGTTCCTGCTCCCCGCAATAAGTTAGTGGTGCGCGTTCCCAGGCCGGCCCAACCCGTTCCTGCTCCCCGCACTAAGTTAGTGGTGCGTGTTCCCAGTCACGGCCCATCCCGTTGCTGCTCCCCGCACTAAGTTAATGGTGCGTGTTCCCAGTACGGCCCAACCCGTTCCTGCTCCCCGCACTAAGTTAGTGGTGCGTGTTCCCAGTACGGCCCAACCCGTTCCTGCTCCCCGCAATAAGTTAGTGGTGCGCGTCGCCAGCCCGGTCCGGCCTGTTCCTGCTCCCCGCACCAAGCCAGTGGTGCGCGTCGTCAGCCCGGTCCGGCCTGTTCCTGCTCCCCGCACCAAGCCAGGGGGTGCGGCGTCGCCAGCCCGGTCCGGCCCGTTCCTGCTCCCCGCACCAAGCCAGTGGTGCGCGTCGCCAGCCCGGTCCGGCCCGTTCCTGCTCCCCGCACCAAGCCAGTGGTGCGTGTCGCCAGCCCGGTCCGGCCTGTTCCTGCTCCCCGCACCAAGCCAGTGGTGCGCGTCGCCAGCCCGGCCCGGCCTGTTCCTGCCCCTCGCACCAAGCCTGTTGTGCACGTCGCCAGCCCGGCCCGGCCTGTTCCTGCCCCTCGCACCAAGCCTGTGGTGCGCGTCGCCAGCCCGGCCCGGCCTGTTCCTGCCCCTCGCACCAAGCCTGTGGTGCGAGTCGCCAGCCCGGCCCGGCCTGTACCTGCTCCCCGCACCAAGCCAGTGGTGCGCGTTGCCAGCCCGGTCCGGCCTATTCCTGCTCCCCGCACCAAGCCAGTGGTGCGCGTCGCTAGCCCGGTCCGGCCTGTTCCTGCTCCCCGCACCAAGCCAGTGGTGCGCGTCGCCAGCCCGGTCCGGCCTGTTCCTGCTCCCCGCACCAAGCCAGTGGTGCGCATCACCAACCCGGTCCGGCCTGTTCCTGCTCCCCGCACAAAGCCAGTGGTGCGCGTCGTCAGTCCGGCACAGCCCGTGCCTGTTCCACCGGTGCCTGGTCAGGTACCGGTCAGCTGCTCCACACCGGAGCCTAAGCAATCCGCTCCACCGATGTCCAGTCCAGCTCCAGCCAGCGGGACCAGACCAGGGGCGCTATGGGGGGGTAGCTAGAGAGTGGTGGTCACGCCCGGAGCCGGATCCGCCTCCGAGGCGGAATGCCCACCGGCCCCTCCCCTGTTGGATTTAGTTGGCGCGGTCGCAGTCCGCGCCTTTGGGGGGGGTACTGTCACGCCCTGGCTCTGGGGACTCTTATATGTTGAGCCAGGGTGTTAGTTTCTATGTTTAGTGTTCTATGTTCATGTTCTAGTTCATGTGTTTCTATGTTGGCCGGGGTGGTTCCCAATCAGAGGCAGCTGTGGCTTGTTGTCTCTGATTGGGAACCATACTTAGGCAGCCTGTTTTGCTCTTGTCATTTGTGGGATCTTGTTCCGGAGAGGTTTGTGTTTTGTTAACCTTAGGACTTCACGTATCGTTTTGTTGTTTTGTTGTAGTGTATAAAGTACTCATTAAAAGATGTACGCATATCACGCTGCGCCTTGGTCCGTTGCTTACGACGAGCGTGACAACTGGACTATTTTGTATCAAGACTGCCCAAATGTGCCAAATTGGTCAACTGAATGTAAGTACATTATTTACCTTCAGAGGTAAATGTACCAAACCAGTTGCCGTGATACGTTTTATGTTGTTGTGCACTCTCCTCAAACAATAGCATGGTCTTTTTTCACTGTAATAGCTACTGCAAATTGGACAGTGCAGTTAGATTAACAAGAATTTAAGCTTTCTACCCAAATAAGACATGTCTATGTCCTGGAAAGTTTGCTGTTAATGACAACAGTCATGCTAATCACGTTATCGCACGTTAGCTCAACCGTCCCGTAAACGGGACACCGATCCTGTAGAGGTTAAAGGAGAAGTTCATATTTTATATAACCAAATCTCTATTTTGGTTGATTTCACTTGGTTTTGAGAAACCTACCCCAACCAGCAATAAACTTCCTCATGCTCGTTCTGCAGTACCAGGGTGTGGATAAAACATGAACAAAAGCTGCAAAAACACCCAAATATGTCCTTTTAGAAATGGCAACGCTTTCAGTATAGGGATGCAGGTCTTTAGATGTTGTACACATGAAATTGTGTCATTCCAAACTTTATCCGCAATGGTATGTTCTATTTTGTGCCACTCTAGCAGTTTACCCTATCAATCTGTGATACTTCTCTGTATAGCACGTGCCTGCGCATACAAAAAAGAATGGCTCGAGTTGCACAAAATGGAATATAACGTTGTGGATAAAGTTCGGAATCACACAATTTAATGTGTACAACATCTAAAGACCTGCATCACTATACTGAGAGCGCAGCCAATTCTAAAAGGACGCATTTGGGTGTTTTTTTAAGCTTTAGCTCATGTTTTATCCACGCCCTGGCACTGCAAAAGGAGCATATGAACTTCTCCTTTAAAATCTAACATGTCATACACATACTGTTTTTTTGGTGTGAAGACAAATCTGTTTGTTTGTCTATGAATGTTGTTGGAACTGTGCGTGTGTGTTTGTGTGTTTGTGTATGTGTGTGTGTTTGCTTCATTGTATTTGAGAAAAGTGATTGAATGTGTTGTGCAGTCATGTTACTTTTGTCTGATCTGACATCATACCAATGAAATGGATCATGTTTAACTATGTCTTGAACAGACACCTTTCATGTTATATTGAAGTATGTCATGGTTGTAATTGGTACACACCAGGTGATACTGATTATGTGACATGCAAAAGCCTTGTAAAATAATACAGTGGGGAAAAAAAGTATTTAGTCAGCCACCAATTGTGCAAGTTCTCCCACTTAAAAAGATGAGAGAGGCCTGTAATTTTCCTCATAGGTAAATGTCAACTATGACAGACAAAATGAGAAAAAGAAATCCAGAAAATCACATTGTAGGATTTTTTATGAATTTATTTGCAAATTATGGTGGAAAATAAGTATTTGGTCACCTACAAACAAGCAAGATTTCTGGCTCTCACAGACCTGTAACTTCTTCTTTAAGAGGCTCCTCTGTCCTCCACTCGTTACCTGTATTAATGGCACCTGTTTGAACTTGTTATCAGTATAAAAGTCACCTGTCCACAACCTCAAACAGTCACACTCCAAACTCCACTATGGCCAAGACCAAAGAGCTGTCAAAGGACACCAGAAACAAAATTGTAGACCTGCACCAGGCTGGGAAGACTGAATCTGCAATAGGTAAGCAGCTTGGTTTGAATAAATCAACTGTGGGAGCAATTATTAGGAAATGGAAGACATACAAGACCACTGATAATCTCCCTCGATCTGGGGCTCCACGCAAGATCTCACCCCGTGGGGTCAAAATGATCACAAGAACGGTGAGCAAAAATCCCAGAACCACACGGGGGACCTAGTGAATGACCTGCAGAGAGCTGGGACCAAAGTAACAAAGCCTACCATCAGTAACACACTACGCCACCAGGGACTCAAATCCTGCAGTGCCAGACGTGTCCCCCTGCTTAAGCCAGTACATGTCCAGGCCTGTCTGAAGTTTGCTAGAGTGCATTTGGATGATCCAGAAGAGGATTGGGAGAATGTCATATGGTCAGATGAAACCAAAATAGAACTTTTTGGTAAAAACTCAACTCGTCGTGTTTGGAGGACAAAGAATGCTGAGTTGCATCCAAAGAACACCATACCTACTGTGAAGCATGGGGGTGGAAACATCATGCTTTGGGGCTGTTTTTCTCCAAAGCGACCAGGACGACTGATCCGTGTAAAGGAAAGAATGAATGGGGCCATGTATCGTGAGATTTTGAGTGAAAACCTCCTTCCATCAGCAAGGGCATTGAAGATGAAACGTGGCTGGGTCTTTCAGCATGACAATGATCCCAAACACACCGCCCGGGCAACAAAGGAGTGGCTTCGTAAGAAGCATTTCAAGGTCCTGGAGTGCCTTAGCCAGTCTCCAGATCTCAACCCCATAGAAAATCTTTGGAGGGAGTTGAAAGTCTGTGTTGCCCAGCGACAGCCCCAAAACATCACTGCTCTAGAGGAGATCTGCATGGAGGAATGGGCCAAAATACCAGCAACAGTGTGTGAAAACCTTGTGAAGACTTACAGAAAACGTTTGACCTGTGTCATTGCCAACAAAGGGTATATACCAAAGTATTGAGAAACTTTTGTTATTGACCAAATACTTATTTTCCACCATAATTTGCAAATAAATTCATAAAAAATCCTACAATGTGATTTTCTGGAATTTTTTTCTCTCAGTTTGTCTGTCATAGTTGACGTGTACCTATGATGAAAATTACAGGCCTCTCTCATCTTTTTAAGTGGGAGAACTTGCACAATTGGTGGCTGACTAAATACTTTTTTCCCCCACTGTATATCTGATTCTTGATCCAAATACCGTCTTTTATGCATAGATTCCTGCCAAACACACTGGGCCCTCCAAGAAATGCAGGCATTGAAATGTTTCCATTTCACAATGTTCACTTAATAAGGTTGTATGATAGAATGCTTTTGTGGTTTTAACAGATGGACGTCTGTTATATGAATGGGTAAATACATACTGATTGTGGCTGAACCAATCTACTCCTACTTCCAGATTTCTCTCCTCTCTATAGAATCTATTCTCTCCATACTAACCATGCCAGTTCACTTCTGCACACTGCTCTGCCCTGAACTGTCCACCCTCTCAGTATCAGGTCTCAGTGCTCTCTCTCTCTCCTGCCCCCTCTTCTCCAGCCTCCATCGTGATTCAGAAGTGGTGGTGTCAGATGAACCCCTGCATGGAGGGAGAGGAATGTAAGGTGCTCCCTGACCTCACCGGCTGGTCCTGCAACACTGGGAACAAAGTCAAAACCACCAAGGTGAGAGGACAGGGTCCTTTTCCACTCTTTCTATCTCTGTGTGTGTGTGTGTGTGTGTGTGTTTGTGTTTGTATGTGAATGATTATGGGGGCGAGAGAGAGAGAGAGAGAGAGAGAGAGAGAGAGAGAGAGAGAGAGAGAGGTTCCTTGGCTTGTCACTATTTTTTACTTTGGTGATACTGAAGAATACTTGAGCTTCTATGATTATTATTTAGCAATTAATTAATACAGTATTTGATAATGACAAAATAAAAATGATGACAAAATAATATTCCTTCATGAATCAATATCCAATCTGAAAACAGCACCAAAAGAAAAGATCCTATCAGTATTTACAGCAGAACGTGTCCCTTGAGGAACCCATGAAGTCCACACAGTATTTAGGAAAAGCTTGAGGAACCCATGCAGTCCATACAGTAATTAGGAAAAGCCTGCTAGTTCTATCACATTCTCCAGCTTGAGTAATGTTTGATGTCGATTAAATTGACAACCTTTCTCCCATACAGCATCTTTTCTCAATTACCGTCTCGTAAACACGCTTTTAAGATGAGGAAGCTTACACTTGTTTTCATGTTTTAAAAGATAGCAAAAATTGGACAGAAGTGTAGGTACAGTAGTGTATTAGGCTAATCCTCTAAATACAGGATGGTTTTTGGTTCTCCCGAGTGGCGCAGTGGTCTAAGGCACTGCATCGCAGTGCTAGCTGTGCCACTAGAGATCCTGGTTTGAATCCAGGCTCTGTCATAGCCGGCCGTGACCGGGAGACCCATGGGCGGCGCACAATTGGCCCAGCGTCGTCCAGGGTATGGGAGGGAATGGCCGGCAGGGATGTAGCTCGGTTGGTAGAGCATGGCGTTTGCAACGCCAGGGTTGTGGGTTCAATTCCCACGGGGGGCCAGTATGGAAAGAATTAATAAAATAATAGTAATAATAATGCATGCACTCACTAACTGTAAGTCGCTCTGGATAAGAGCGTCTGCTAAATGACTAAAAATGTAAAATGTAAAAATGTTTGATCAGAAATAGCCAATAAAGCCCCAATTTATGTGACATAAATGGGAAGACTATGGAAGAAAATAGCATTGTTTGTAAAGATGTGGAGCCCCAAGTGAGCATTGTTTGTAAAGATCTGGTAAGAGGGATGGAACATGGATGGCACAGACAAGACAAAGCTGCACATACTGTATGTACAGACTGTAACAGTAAACCAGACAAGCAGTATGGTAATCACTGTTGTTTATATGAGATAAATTGATTTTAATGAAGGCCCTTCACAGCCTTTCTACAGTAATAGTTTGATGTGTGAAAGTTAATTTGAAGGGACTGACTGATGGACGGGGTGTGGGTGTGTGTATTGTGGGATGGAGCAGGTGTGGTTTACTCACAGGTGAAATATAAAAAGAAAAACAGTTGTGGGGAGCATACAGGCACAATAAGAGTAATTGCTCAGAGAGACGGAATAACAGCCGAACATCTGTCGCATTCATTAGAAAGCATTATGGCTAGGGGATCCATGGAGGCTTTCAAATTAAGTCCTAATTATATTGGTGAGGGGGATAGACGGAAGGATGAATTGCCGCTAAGAGACTGCCGTTAGAATTAATAACCCTGGGTCTCTGAACAACTGAAAGACTGAAAGGTGACGTCATCACCATCCTCTATCGCTTTTTCTCTCACTCTTTGACTGTCTAGCCAATCAGCTGTTGAGGGAGGGTAAGGGAGCGAGGGGGAACTGTGCTTCATCAATGGACATTAATTCTGCATTTGCTCAGTGTGGAATAGGAGCACAGCTATTAGGAGACTTGGTGGCAGATGTCACAGGAGATTGCTGCAACGAAACCGACTCCACGGCAACTGTTCCTTCCAGCGACTCGCTACCTCTCTCTCTCCCCCTGTCTATCTGTAACCTTCTTTCTCTCTCTCTCTCTCTATCTATCTCTGCGTTCGATGTGTGTGTGTGATGCTAACTCTCTTTCTTTGTCTCTCTGTCTCTCTCTCACTTCCACGTTGCAGGAGTGTAGATGCCTGAGGGCGTCTAGCTCTGATGGCCCTGTAGAATGAAGGTTATCACTTACACAGTGGAAATACACTGGTTCATAGACGTCAGTTCCAACTACCATCATTGGAGGGGGGCTGTGGGAGGTTTTATATTGTAGCGGTGCCTGCTGTGTCATTTGCTAAGTCACTCAAAGATAATTGTATGTTTCTGTGTCACTGGTTCAACTCTCTTATCTTCTGCTCTTTGCTTTCTCTTTTGTAGGTCACACGATAGCAAGAGAATCACTAAGCAGCGACATCACCAAATCTCTCTACTATTAATTCCATATGTAAAGAAAGGACGGCACTCATATCTGAGACACTTAGACTGTCGACTGACGGAAGACTGTCAGTCATCCCATTATACCAAGGTGTGACAAAAACGGAAGAACAATAAAAAACACTCTCTGATGGACAGAGACACCGAGGTAACGTGTCACACGTACTGCCCAAAACTGCTATGGACTATAGACTTCATAGATACCCAGGGTGTATACTTTATGGTCAATAAAGACTACGTCTGAAGACTTTTGGGAAGCCTGCATCTGAAGACATTCGGCCTGTTAATAGACAAATGGGGAGATCCAAATAGGGGTGGTTTTGACCAGTGTCTGAGGAGTTGTAATCTATGGCTGTTTTGACGAAGCATTTGTGAATGTGTTGGCACCAGAGCCGCAGACAGCGTGTTAGTGTGTGTTTCTTTGGCTGTTGGACTCGATCCTGAACTACTCTGATTATAGAGTGGAGTGTCGCTGCTCTATCAGGATTACTTTCTATTCATGAGCTCGGAGGGGGAAGAGTTCATCACTCGTGAATCGCAAATTATTGTCAAATTACTCTTGTGGGTCAGCTCATTACCATGGAGATGTTTCGAGTCATTTAACAGTTCTAATTAGGGTTGCTAAGAAGGATCATAACAACATATAAAAAATTCATGTAAGATATTTGCACTAGTAGAAGACCGTTTTTGGAATGTTTTTTTTGTTGTTGTTATTTCTAGTCTTTTGCTGGTGATGTCACATTAAATTAAAGAGAGGAAGATATTTTTTAAGAGTTTTGCCTCTGATGTTGTAGAGATGACACCGTCCTTCTCCCTGGTAGAGTTGCAGGTTAATACAAGTTAATCCATGGCTCAGATTAAAGAGATAGTTCACCTTGAACATATTTAACTATATACTTTCATTAATTGATAACAAGCAAGTAATCTGGACATCATTTGGTCACTGACTCTCTAGAACTGAAGGTTACTTTCTAGTTTTCCATAAAATAAGGTAAATATTTGTGGGAACTAAACCTTTAAAGAGCCTTAAATACTGCTTGTCACTAACTGTGGACTGTCCAGAAACATTTGAAAGCTGAGAGTGGATACCTGTGACATCTCTTATGTAAACTGTAAAATAGAGCACCCATAAACCATTAAAACATGGTTCTGCTTGTGTCGTGTTTCAGTTTGACAAGGAAATAACATGTTTTTAATCTCAAACTAATCCTTCTCTCCATCCATTTTTTAAACAATATTTTTGGTAACTCTTTATTTTACAGGCCACTGTTTGCTTGCATTTTCATCCAAAATGTTTTCTCTCTCCATCAATCTTCCCTTATCCCGCCTCTCTTTCTCTCCATCTCTCTCTCTCTTTTTGGTCAGACCCAGGGCCAGACCTGTGATGGCTGCCCTTCTCAGAGTGAGAGGAGAGGCCCTTCAGACTGGCTGCTTTGAGAGCTATGATAAATCTATTTGAGCTGGTGCATTTCCAGTGCTGAGCCATGGACCAGAGGGAGCTGGGGACAGCAAGGCTAGTGGCAGCTCCACTCTCTCATTACCCAGGCCTGGATAGCACTAGCCCTCTCCTGGGACCACTGACATGTATTTTTAGGTTCTACTGTATAAGGGGCCTTATTGTCACAATGCCACACTCTTTCCCCCTCTCTCAACTCCTTTGGTCCATTTCAAGTCCACACACGTGCCTGCAGACACACACACAAGTGCACACACACACAAATATTCATACGGAAAAACAGTACTAAACACAATTTGAAGAGACTGCAGATTGTTTGTACGCTTGAGGTCTTGTGTTTGCTCTGCAAAGTTAAGCCAGAGGATGGCTCTCTTTCTCTCCTCCCTCCCCCTCATTCTCGCTCTCTTTCTTTCCTCATCTCCCCTGCTCTCTGGAGGGATGTTTAGTGGGCTGTGGGCTGTAGATGAGCCAGGTGCATGGGTCCGTCCGACACGGCTCTCAGCAGCAAAATCAATATTTGAGGACAATTTGCGCGCCGCTGCCACCAAGTGGCCGGGGCCTGACACTGCAGCTCCAGTCAGGCTTGGAGAGGGAGCGATGAGACCTGCCCGACGACTGTCACAGGCAGCCCATCTCAGGTCACCATTATTTCACTGGGAAACTGCACAGCACACCATGTATACAATTACCACTGCTGTGGAGCAGAGACACCTCTGCAGCAAATAGAGGAACTCTGCCCTGCTTTAGCCAACAGCCATCACATGAACACAACCCTGTGCAGGATGCACTGGCCCCATTCAATAACCTTTACACATCCAGGTGGGTTATTGAGAGTCACCTCTCTTTTATTGAAGGATGTGAATACAGTGGGACTACATGATAAGACATTAAATAGTAGAAAAAAAAGAGTGTCTCTGTGGGCAGGTGTCTGAACTGAATGTCTGATTTCAGGTTAAATGTCCCGTGGCGATTGGTCCCTTTAATCTCTCTGGGTAGCCTATGAGGCAGGTGACCATGAGAACAGGACTCACAGTAGCAAACACACAACATGAAGGAGTTCAACTAACTACAGATCAACATGCTAATGAGAGAAGCAGTGTGAGAGAGAGAGACAGATAGGAAAATTAGGATAGAGTGATGGAGGGACAGAGTGGTAGAGAGTGGGGAGATGGGTAAGATGGAGAGATATTGGAGTTAGTGAGAGGGACCAGAGGAGAATTATAAAGTGGGTGAGAAAGAGAGTGCGACTGTGAAGCGTATTTTAAGTATGCTGTTGTTTATGTTCCAAGCTCAGTGGATCCCGAGAGGCCACTTGCATTGGCAAACCGTGCACCTCCGATGGTCCATCATCACTCTCCCCGGGAATTTACACAATCACAACTTGAGGGGGGAAATCAGCCCAGGAAGCACAGCTACTTTGACTTTTCATTAATCTGTTGTCAAGTCCAGTTTGTATTAGCTACCCTCCAGCCAAATTCTGGAAATGCGGGGCGTATTCATTTTCAGTGAGAATGGTAATCTTCTGATGAACAAGTGATTCTATCATAGGCACTGAAATGTATGTGACTATTCAGCTCTGCTCTCTGAAATTGGGTTATCATAGATGGAAACTACAAACCTATCTAGCATGTTAGTTGGTATAATGTGGGACCAGTATCACAAGGGACTTAACTGTGAGCATGATTACATTAATTGTATGGACAAACAGACTTTGTAGAGTGATGTCCATTTTATTTACACCCGCATTCCCAATACATTCTTTATCGAGAATGGTGCATTCATGTCATGTAATTACATTTCCTTGAGGGATATATGACAGTATGACATGATCCTACTGGCTAACCACCCTGTTAGCCTTCAGGTGATGGCATGAACATTAATTACATTAGTCACACTCTCTTAACCACCACAGAATATATGACAAAAGCACAACACAGGATATTTGAATTCAATCAAACGTTGCAAAATGCCAAACAATCAGGAGCTTTTATGATTAATTTGCACGGCGGTGGTGGCCGGCGAGGTGCTGATATTAACGCTGGAGTGACTGAGGATTCATTAAGTTCCTCTCCCTTCTCTGTCTGCTCCAAGAGCCTCTCGCTGCTGCATCATCAAACTCTGTTATCTCTCCAAACCAAAGCAATTAGCAACTGGAGGCTCCATTGACCTGGGCCATTGTTGGAGCAGGCTGCTACATTAGCATGGCCAGAGACTGGGAGCCTTGGCGCTGCCAGAGGAGGTGCCAATGTGACCAGCACCGATAAAGCGGAGCCCTGCAGCGGGCGTGTGTGCAGGAGCTACATGAATATTAACTGGGTACTGCCAGCGTGTCCAATAGGATTTAAGCAGTCAGAGAGGCATTTGTTATTACAGTGTTGTTTGTGTGTGCCAGGGAGGGATACAAAGAATACAACTAAGTAGGCAATGTAAGCGATTTGTAATTCAGATGGGGTATGATCAGGATGAGTGAAGTGTCCATGGTGTGTGTGTGTGTGTGTCTGCATATGTGTCTGCCCTACACATCACTGACAAACTGAAATCAAATCAAATCAAATTATATTTGTCACATGCACCGAATACAACAGGGTAGACTTTACAGTGAAATGCTTACATACAAGCCCTTAACCAACAATGCAGTTTTAAGAATGAATACCAAAAAAAATCACACAAGAAAATACAATATAAAATAATAGGAATAATGAAAGAGCAGCAGTAAAAAACAATAGCGAGGCTATATACAGGGGGTACCGGTACCGAGTCAATGTGTTAGTCGATGTAATAACAGTAGGGAGGCTATATACAGGGGGTACCGGTACCGAGTCAATGTGCGGGGGCACCGGTTAGTCCAGGTAATTGAGGTCATATGTATATGTACTGTAGGTAGAGTTATTAAAGTGACTATGTATAGATAATAAACAGAGAGTAGCAGCAGCGTAAAAGGGGAAGGGGGGGCAATGCAAATAGTCTGGGTAGCCATTTCATTAGATGTTCAGGAGGCTTATGGCTTGGGGGTAGAACCTGTTTAGAAGCCTCTTGGATCTAGACTTGGCACTCCGGTACCGCTTGCCGTGCGGTAGCAGAGAGAACAGTCTATGCTATGACTAGGGTGGCTGGAGTCTTTGACAATTTTTAGGGCCTTCATCTGACACCGCCTGGTATAGAGGTCCTGGATGGCAGGAAGCTTGGCCCCAGTGATGTACTGGGCCGTACGCACTACCCTCTGTAGTGCCTTGTGGTCAGAGGCCGAGCAGTTGCCATACCAGGCAGTGATGCAACCAGTCAGGATGCTCTTGATGGTGCAGCTGTAGAACTTTTTGAGGATCTGAGGACCCATACCAAATATTTTCAGTCACCTTAGGGGGAATGCGTTTTGTCATGCCCTCTTCACGACTGTCTTGGTGTGCTTGGACCACGTTAGTTTGTTGGTGATGTGGACACCAAGGAACTTGAAGCTCTCAACCTGCTCCACTACAGCCCCGTCGATGAGAATGGGGGTGTGCTCGGTCCTCTTCTTTTTCCTGTAGTCCACAATCATCTCCTTTGTCTTGATCACGTTGAGGGAGAGGTTGTTGTCCTGGCACCACATGGCCAGGTCTCTGACCTCCTCCCTATAGGCTGTCTCGTCGTTGTCAGTGATCAGGCCTAACACTGTTGTGTCATCAGCAAACTTAATGATGGTGTTGGATTCGTGCCAGGCCATGCAGTCATGAGTGAACAGGGAGTACAGGAGCGGATTGAGCACGCACCCTTGAGGGGCCCCTGTGTTGAGGATCAGCGTGGCAGATGTGTTGTTACCTACCCCTTCCACTTGGGGGCGGCCCGTCAGGAAGTCCAGAATCCAGTTGCAGAGGGAGGTGTTTAGTCCCTTAGTTCTTAGCTTAGTGATGAGCTTTGAGGGCGCTATGGTGTTGAACACTGAGCTGTGGTCAATGAATAGCATTCTCACATAGGTGTTCCTTTTGTCCAGGTGTGAAAGGGCAGTGTGGAACGCAATAGAGATTGCATCATCTGTGGATCTGTTGGGGCGGTATGCAAATTGGAGTGGGTCTAGGGATTATGGGATAATTGTGTTGATGTGAGCCTTGACCAGCCTTTCAAAGCACTTCATGGCTACAGACGTGTGTGCTACGGGTCAGTAGTCATTTAGACAGGTTACCTTAGTGTTCTTGGGCACAGTGACTATGGTGGTCTGCTTGAAACATGTTGGTATTACAGACTCAGACAGGGAGAGGTTGAAAATGTCAGTGAAGACACTTGCCAATTGGTCGGCGCATGCTCGGAGTACACGTCCTGGTAATTTGTCTGGCACTGCGGCCTTGTGAATGTTGAACTGTTTAAAGGTCTTACTCACATCGGCTACGGAGAGCGTGATCACACAGTCGTCCAGAACCGCTGATGCTCTCATGCATGTTTCAGTGTTACGATCATAGAAGTAATTTAGCTCGTCTGGTAGGCTTGTGTCACTGGGCAGCTCGTGGATGTGCTTCCCTTTGTAGTCTGTAATAGTTTGCAAGCCCTGCCACATCCGACGAGCATCGGAGCCGGTGTAGTACGATTCGATCTTAGTCCTGTATTGACGCTTTGCGTGTTTGATGGTTCGTCGGAGGACATAGCGGGATTTCTTATAAGCTTCCGGGTTAGAGTCCCGCTCCTTGAAAGTGGCAGCTCTACCCTTTAACTCAGTGCGGATGTTGCCTGTAATCCATGGCTTCTGATTGGGGTATGTACAGTTGAAGTCGGAAGTTTACATACACTTAGGTTGGAGTCATTAAACTCGTTTTTCAACCACTCCACAAATTTCTTGTTAACAAACTATAGTTTTGGCAATTGGAGGTGTACCTGTGGATGTACCTTCAAACTCGGTGCCTCTTTGCTTGACATCATTGGAAAATCGTTTTTTCAAAACGCCTGAAGGTACCACATTCATCTGTACAAACAATAGTACGCAAGTATAAACACCATGGGTCAACGCAGCCGTCATACCGCTCAGGAAGGAGACGTGTTCTGTCTCCTAGAGAAAAGTGCAAATCAATCCCAGAACAACAGCAAAGGACCTTGTGAAGATGCTGGAGGAAACAGGTACAAAAGTATCTATATCCACAGTAAAACAAGTCCTATATCGACATAACCTGAAAGGCCGCTCAGCAAGGAAGAAGCCACTGCTCCAAAACCGCCATAAAACAGCCAGACTACGGTTTGCAACTGCACATGGGGACAAAGATTGTACTTTTTGGAGAAATGTCCTCTGGTGTGATGAAACAAAAATAGAACTGTTTGGCCATAATGACCATCGTTATGTTTGGAGGAAAAAGGGGGTGCTTGCAAGCCGAAGAACACCATCCCTACCGTGAAGCTTGGGGGTGGCAGCATCATCAATCAATTTTATTTTATATAGCCCTTCTTACATCAGCTAATATCTCGAAGTGCTGTATAGAAACCCAGCCTAAAACCCCAAACAGCTAGTAATGCAGGTGTAGAAGCACGGTGGCTAGGAAAAACTCCCTAGAAAGGCCAAAACCTAGGAAGAAACCTAGAGAGGAACCAGGCTATGAGGGGTGGCCAGTCCTCTTCTGGCTGTGCCGGGTGGAGATTATAACAGAACCATGCCAAGATGTTCAAAAATGTTCATAAGTGACAAGCATGGTCAAATAATAATCAGGAATAAATCTCAGTTGGCTTTTCATAGCCAATCATTAAGAGTTGAAAACAGCAGGTCTGGGACAGGTAGGGGTTCCATAACCGCAGGCAGAACAGTTGAAACTGGAATAGCAGCAAGGCCAGGCGGACTGGGGACAGCAAGGAGTCACCACGGCCGGTAGTCCCGACGTATGGTCCTAGGGCTCAGGTCTCTCAGTTGGCTTTTCATAGCCGATCATTAAGAGTTGAAAACAGCAGGTCTGGGACAGGTAGGGGTTTCGTAACCGCAGGCAGAACAGTTGAAACTGGAATAGCAGCAAGGCCAGGCGGACTGGGGACAGCAAGGTGTCAGCATGCCCGGTAGTCCTGACGTATGGTCCTAGGGCTCAGGTTCTCAGAGAGAAAGAGAGAACGCAGAGAATTAGAGAGAGCATACTTAAATTCACACAGGACACTGGATAAGACAGGAGAAGTACTCCAGGTATAACCAACTAACCCCAGCCCCCCGACACATAAACTACTGCAGCATAAATACTGGAGGCTGAGACAGGAGCGGTCCGGAGACACTGTGGCCCCATCCGAAGAAACCCCGGACAGGGCCAAACAGGAAGGATATAACCCCACCCACTCTGCCAAAGCACAGCCCCCGCACCACCAGAGGGATATCCTCAACCACCAACTTACAATCCTGAGACAAGGCCGAGTATAGCCCACAGAGGTCTCCACCACAGCACAAACCAAGGGGGGGCGCCAACCCAGACAGGAAGATCACGTCAGTAACTCAACCCACTCAAGTGACGCACCCCTCCTAGGGACGGCATGAAAGAGCACCAGCAAGCCAGTGACTCAGCCCCTGTAACAGGGTTAGAGGCAGAGAACCCCAGTGGAGAGAGGGGAACCCATTTTGTATTGACCGAGTCACTGGTGCTTTCTGCTTTAGTTTTTGCTTGTCAACAGGAATCAGGAGGATAGAATGATGGTCAGATTTGCCAAATGGAGGGTGAGGGAGAGCTTTGTACGCGTCTCTGTGTGGACCACCCACACAGACTTTGTGGTGAAGAAGGCGCAACAGAGCCTGCTGTGGGGGTGCTTTGCTGCAGGAGGGACTGGTGCACTTCACAAAATAGATGGCATCATGAGGAAGGAAAATTATGTGGATATATTGAAGCAACATCTCAAGACATCAGTCAGGAAGTTAAAGCTTGGTCGCAAATGGGTCTTCCAAATGCACAATAACCCTAAGCATACTTCCAAAGTTGTGGCAAAATGGCTTAAGGACAACAAAGTCAAGGTATTGGAGTGGCCATCACAAAGCTCTGACCTCAAGCCTATAGAACATTTGTGGGCAGAACTGAAAAAGCATATGCGAGCAAGGAGGCCTACAAACCTGACTCAGTTACACCAGCTCTGTCAGGAGGAATGGGCCAAAATTCACTCAACTTATTGTGGGAAGCTTGAGGAAGACTACCCGAAATGTTTGACCCAAGTTAAACAATTTAAAGGCAATGCTACCAAATACTAATTGAGTGTATGTAAACTTCTGACCACTGAGAATGTGATGTTAGAAATAAAAGCTGAAATAAATAATTATCTCTGCTATATTCTGACATTTCACATTCTTAAAGTAAAGTGGTGATCCTAACTGACCTAAGACAGGGAATGTTTACTAGGTGTATGTAAACTTCCGACTTCAACTGTACGTACTGTCACTGTGGGGACGACGTCATCGAGGCACTTATTGATGAAGCCAGTGACTGATGTGGTGTACTCCTCAATGCTATCGGAAGAATCCCGGAACATATTCCAGTCTGTGCTAGCAAAACAGTCCTGTAGCTTAGCTTCTGCTTCATCCGACCACTTTTGTATTGACCGAGTCACTGGTGCTTTCTGCTTTAGTTTTTGCTTGTCAACAGGAATCAGGAGGATAGAATGATGGTCAGATTTGCCAAATGGAGGGTGAGGGAGAGCTTTGTACGCGTCTCTGTGTGGACCACCCACACAGACTTTGTGGTGAAGAAGGCGCAACAGAGCCTCTTCAACCTCAGGAGGCTAAAGAAATTTGGCTTGGCATCTAAAACCCTCACAAACTTTTACAGATGCACAATTGAGAGCATCCTGTTGGGCTGTATCACCACCTGGTATGGCAACTGCACCGCCCGAAACCGCAAGGCTCTTGAGAAGGTGGTGCGGTCTGCATAACGCATTACCGGGGGCAAACTACCCGCACTCCAGGACACCCACAGCACCCGATGTCACAGGAATGAGAAAAAGATCATCAAGGACATCAACCACCCGAGCCACTGCCTGTTCACCATGCTATCATCCAGATGGCGAGGTCAGTACAGGTGCATCAAAGCTGGGACCGTTAGACTGAATAACAGCTTCTATCTCAAGGCTATCAGACTGTTAAACAGCCATCACTAGCACATTAGAGGCTGCTGCCTATAGACACAGACAAGAAATCACTGGCCACTTTAAGAAATGGAACACTAGCTACTTTAATAATGTTTACATGTCTTGCATTACTCATCTCTTATGTATATACTGTATTCTATACTATTCTACTGTATCTTAGTCCATGCTGCTCTGACATCGCTCATCCATATATGTACACTACCAGTCAAAAGTTTGGACACACCTACTCATTCAAGGGTTTTTCTTTATTTTTTACAATTTTTTACATTGTAGAATAATAGTGAAGACATCATAACTATGCAATTACACATATGGAATCATGTAGTAACCATGAAAAAGTGTTAAACAACTCAAAATATATTCTATATTTGAGATACTTCCAATAGCCACCTGTTGCCTTGATGACAGCTTTGCACACTCTTGGCATTCTCTCAACCAGCTTCATGAGGTAGTCACTTAGAATGCATTTCAATTAACAGGTATGCCTTCTTCAAAGGGGGGTATACAGAAGATAGCCCTATTTGGTAAAAGACCAAGTCCATATTATGGCAAGAACAGCTCAAATAAGCAAAGAGAGATGACAGTCCATCATTACTTTAAGACATGAAGGTCAGTCAATACGGAAAATGTCAAGAACTTTTAAAGTTTCTTCAAGTGCAGTCGCAAAAAACATCAAGCGCTATGATGAATCTGGCTATCATGAGGACCGCCACAGGAATGGAAGACCCAGAGTTACCTCTGCTGCAGAGGATAAGTTCATTAGAGATACCAGCCTCAGAAATTGCAGCCCAAATAAATGCTTCACAGAGTTCAAGTAACAGACGCATATCAACATCAACTGTTCAGAGGAGACTGTGTGAATCAGGCCTTCATGGTTGAATTGCTGCAAAGAAAACACTACTAAAGGACACCAATAAGAAGAAGAGACGTGCTTGGGCCAAGAAACATGAGCAATGGACATTAGACCGTTGGAAATGTGTCCTTTGGTCTGGAGTCCAAATTGGAGATTTTTGGTTCAAACTGCTGTCTTTGTGAGACGCGGTGTGGGTGAACGAATGATCTCCGCATGTGTAGTTCCCACTGTAAACCATGGAGGAGAAGGTGTTATGGTGTGGGGGTGCTTTGCTGGTGACACTGTCTGTGATTTATTTAGAATTCAAGGCACACTTAACCAGTATGGCTACCACATCATTATGCAGTGATACACCATCCCATCTGGTTTGGGCTTAGTGGAACTATCATTTGTTTTTCAATAGGACAATGACCCAACACACCTTTAGGCTGTGTAATGGCTATTTTACCAAGAAGGAGAGTGATGGAGTGCTGCATCAGATGACCTGGCCTCCACAATCCCCGACGTCAACCCAATTGAGATGGTTTGGGATGAGTCGGACGGCAGAGTGAAGGAAAAGCATCCAACAGGTGCTCAGCATATGTGGCAACTCCTTCAAGACTGTTGGAAAAGCATTCCAGGTGAGCTGCTTGAGAGAATTCCAAGAGTGTGCAAAGCTGTCATCAAGGCAAAGGGTGGCTATTTGAAGAATCTCAAATATAAAATATATTTTGATTTGTTTAACACTTTTTGGGTTACTACATGATTCCATATGTGTTATTTCATAGTTTTGATGTCCTCACTATTATTCTACAATGTAAAAAATAGCAAAAATAAAGAAAAACCCTTGAATGAGTAGGTCTGTCCAAACTTTTGACTGGTACTGTATATATTCTTAATTCATTCTTTACTTAGATTTGTGTGTATTGGGTATATGTTGTGAAATTTTTTGATATTACTTGTTAGATATTACTGCACTGTCGGAGCTAGAAGCACAAGCATTTCTCTACACCCGCAATAACATCTGCTAAACATGTGTATGTGACCAATAAAATGTGATTTGATTTTATTCAATTTTATTGTGACTGTGTCTGTGAAAGTGGTACGTCTGTAAAATCACATCAATCACAGCACAACAGAGGTCACCACTATTTTCACTCACTATTCTTTCATGTTCATGTTCACTGCAGTCAACATGCTGAGTTTTACCAGAATTACATCTTCAGAACACCATAATGAAAACAGACAATGCCTCGTCAAGCCCTAGCTGTATGGTTTATGACAGATAAGGTGAATTTAGATGAAAAGAGTATGATAAGATCAATCTGCAAAATATACTATGTTAATTTAAATGAGCTGCAAAACACAGATCTACAGTATACAATAATGAGCACAACTTGTGTTTGCGTGCCAGTATGTCTGCGCCACCTGTGAATCTAGCATGCCTCTAATTTGTGGAAATAGGATTTACTGTCGTACTCCATCATAGTCAAACAGAGTGTCACATGACATGAGAAAGCACAAAAACAGCACAACCCAGGGCAAGAATACAGAGAAATAACCCAAAGAAACTGCCAGGAAAATGACTGCAGTTTATGCAAAACAGAGGAATGGTTTGCAAGCAAGTGTTTTAATGTTTTTACCGGTGACAACAACATAGCATGCATTATTCATAATTAATACACAGTATGGCTGATTCCTCTTCCTTATTTACCAAATTAATGGTTTATTTTAATGGCAACATCTCCACTCTATTGCGTGGGGTGGAGAAAAGGCTTGTACATTCAGGCGGTAGGTGAAATAGAGAGAGAGAGAGTGACTAGGCACATTAGGGGAAGTACCAACAAGCAAAAACCATTAGTTGTTATTTCTTGGGAAACTGATGGGAACATTTCTAGTCAGAAAAACTACAGTACAGTATGCATGGCTCATTCTGAGAGCTTATTAGTATTGTAGAATGTACTGAACACACATTATTGGTAACCCCTGTTGTCTTCTAGTCCAATGTTATGTAGTGTGGATTGGTATTCTGGTCTCTCTGTCAGTGTCAGTCACTCAAATAAAATAAAATGTTATTTGTCACGTGCTTCGTAAACAACAGGTGTTAACAGTGAAATGCTTACTTACGGGCCCTTCCCAACAATGCAGAGAGAAAAAATAGATAAATTATAGACAAATTATAACACTAGGAATAAATGCACAATTAGTAACGATAACTTAGCTATATATACAGGGTACCAGTACCCAGTTGATGTGCAGGGATACGAGGTAATTGAGCTAGATATGTACATATTGGTAGGCAAAAAGTGACTAGGCAACAGTATAGATAATAAACAGTAACAGCAACGTATGTGATGAGTCAAAAGAGTTAGTGCAAAAAGGGTCAATGCAGATAGTCCAGGTAGCTATTGGTTAACTATTTAACTAACTATTTAGCAGTCTTATGGCTTTGGGGTAGAAGCTTGTTCAGGGTCCTGTTGGTTCCAGACTTGGTGCATCTGTACCGTTTGACATGCGGTAACAGAAAGAACAGTCTATGACTTGGGTGGCTGGAATCTTTGACAATTTTTAGGGCTTCCTCTGACACAGCCTGGTATAGAGGTCCTGGATGGCAGGGAGCTCAGCCTCAGTGTTGTATTGGGTCGTACACACTACCCTCTATGCTCTCAATGGTGCAGCTGTAGAACTTCTTGAGGATCTGAGGGCACATGCCGAATCTTTTCAGCCTCCTGAGGTGGAAGAGGTGTTGTCGTACCCCTCTTCACGACTGTGCTGGTGTGTGTGGACCATAATAGATCGTTAGTGATGTGGACACAGAGGAACTAGAAGCTGCTGACCCGCTCCACTACAGCCCCGTCGATGTGGATGGGGGTGTGCTCAGCCCTCAGTTTCCTGTAATCCACCATCAGCCCCTTTTGTCTTGCTCACGTTGAGGGAGAGGTTGTTGTCCTGGCACCACACTGCCAGGTCTCTGACCTAATCCCTGTAGGATGTCTCATCGGTATCGGTGATCAGGCCAACCACCGTTGTTTCGTCAGCAAACTTAATGATGGTGTTGGAGTCACGCAGTCGTGGGTCAACAAGGAGTACAGGAGGGGACTAAGCACGCACCCTTGAGAGGCCCCCGTGTTGAGGGTCAGCGTGTGTTGTTGCCTAACCTCACCACCTGGGGGACTGTACAGGATCCAGTTGCAGAGGGAGGTGTTCAGTCCCAGAGTCCTGAGCTTAGTGATGAGCACCATGGTGTTGAATGCTGAGCTGTAGTCAATGAACACCATTGTCACAAACACTCTTAGAAAAAAAGGTGCTATCTAGAACCTTAAAGGGTTATTCGGCTGTCCTCACAGGATAACATTTTGATAACACAGGTAGAACCCTTTTGGTTCCATGTAGAACCCTTTTAGGTTCTACAGAGGGTTCTTCATGGAACCCGAAAGGGTTCTACCTGGAACCAAAAAGGGTTCTACCTGGAACCAAAAAGGATTCTACCTGGAACCAAAAAGGGTTCTCCTATGGGGACAGCTGAAGAGAACCCCTTTGGAACCCTTTTTTCTAAGAGTGTAGGTGTTCCTCTTGTCCAAGTGGGAGAGGGCAGTGTGGAGTGCAATAGAGATCTTGTCATCTGTGGATCTGCTGCGGCGGTATGCAAATTGGAGTGGGTCCAGGGTGTTTGGGATGATGGTGTTGAAGTGAGCCATGACCTGCCTTTCAAAGCATTTCATAGCTACAGATGTGAGTGCTACAGGGCTGTAGTCATTTAGACAGGGTGTTGTGGTAGGGCCAGTGGGCATGGCAGGCAGATGCAGCCCCCTTGCCCAGACCCTGACCCCACTGTCTGGCCCTCTTTCTGGCTCTGTGGGCAGTGACTGGCACCCTGAACTTCCACCAACCCGGGCTTGCCCGCCTCACTGCCTGACAGATGCCCTGTCAGGTGGCCAGTCTGAAGAGGTGTATGTAGGGCAAAACAGGGCAGGACAGGACAGGACAAATAACGTGTAATAAACAGGGGCATGGTGGGGAGGGGGATCTGCAAGCAAACAAACATTTAAAAATCCTTCCCTCCCTTTTTATCTTTAATTTCTGACTTTATGACTCTCTCCAGTCCTACTTTTTGTTTCACTCACTCCATATCTTTGGGTCATGTTCTCTACCTCTCTGTCTTCCACTGCTCTTCCTGGTCTCCTTTTGTCTGCTTTTCTGTCTGAAACTGTGTGGCTGCCACCATGCTCCAACCTGCCAGAATGGTAAATAGCAACATCACACAGGAGATAAAAACAAAGGAACAGATGGTGGTAAAGAGAGAGAGAGAGGAGGAGGGAGGGAGGGATGGAGGGAGAGAGAGAGAGAGAGAGAGAGAGAGAGAGAGAGAGAGAGAGAGAGAGAGAGAGAGAGAGAGAGAGAGAGAGAGAGAGAGAGAGAGAGAGAGAGAGAGAGAAAGAGAGAGAGAGAGGGAGGGAGGGAGAGACAGAGAAAGTGATGAGGGAAGGCAGGGGGAGACAGAACAGATACGAAGGGAGAGAGACAGACAGTAAAAGCAAACCCACTGGGCACACCACATCATTTCAACGTGGATAATTGGGTAATATTTGGTAGATATTGTACATTGAGATTCCAACCTATTTTCACCCACTCAAAAAGACAGCCACAAGTTTGTTGAAGTTGATGGAATATTCTGCATGACTGTCTTTCCCCACTGGGCACAAACTGGTTAAATCAACATTGTTTCAACATAATTTGTCAACGTATTGTGACGTGGAATCTATGTGGAAAACACATTGGATTTGAAAAAAGTTATCAACGTAAGCTGTTGTTTTGAAGGTAAAATTTCAACCATATAATTATGTCTACGTGGTAACCAATGCTCAACATAGACAAACCTTGAATAAAAGATATACAATTTCTACCTTTGGAACAATGTCAGATCTTCAACGTAATATTCACTATAAGAATACAATAGGCTGGGCAGCACCTCCTACTGGAGAGTTGATCTATCTACAGCTAGCACTTTGGTCTCCCATCAAGGATTTTAACCTGCTTAGCTTTGATATTTGCCACTGACACTACCAATGTGCTATCTTGAGAATGATTGTTTAGAAATCTCCAGTTAATAGATTCACTGTTGCTATCGAAGTCATTCCAAAGTCATTGCAAAGTGTAGGCACAACAGAGCAAATTAAATGTAACCAGACTTTATCAATCATATATCATCAATGATATATAGCATTTGGGAAGTCATCAACAGCTACTGTTTAAATTCAGCTCAGGATTCAACTAAAAATAAACAATCATATAGGCCTACGGTTTCAAGCTTTGGTTGATTTCCAATGGAATCTACAAGTTAATAATACATTTGTTGGATTCACGTCTCCATCTCAACCAAAAATAAAAGTTAAAGAATAAGATCAAATCAAATCAAAACTGTATTTAAAGTGCATTAAAAGTTGGATTTGATTTAATTTAGTCCTGACTCTAACATATCAATTATTAATTTGCAGACAAACTGGAATTAAAGCCAGACTCAGTTGATATTTGGTTGCGTTGACAACCAAACACAATTCAATATAACTTTTGCAATACTGTATTAACTTGTTGACAAGTTAACAAATAATACTCTATGTTGGATTCACTTCTCCAACTAAACCAAAAATAAAATTCAAAAAATAGTATTAAGCCAGTGGCTCATATGGAACTATCCAACCAGTAGATACATCTCCTTTAAATGTTGATATTTGGTTGCATTGTCAACCAGGCAACAATAAAAAAAAGTACTTTTGTAAGACAGTAAATAGCCTAAAGTTTACAAACGAATGTAACAGTATTTATTCAACCTTAAAATTAATAACACATCCATGGCCATATGTTGAGGTTACTGTAACAATAAATGTCTACTTATGTAACCATAGAACACGTGCATGTTCAGGGTCGCAGGTCTGTGGAAATCTTCACAATTGCTATAATAATCTGCAAAGAATCTCAAACGACATTGATCACTTGCACCGTTTACTTTAATAATCTCAATTGCAATCCAAGTCATTTGGTTCTGCAATTAGATGGGGCACAGTAATAACACATTAAGTTGTTGTATAAATAAACAAAATATCTGACATTGTATTCCCATTTGATCTTTGGTGTGCTTTTAAATGGTTGAAAGTGCAGTGAACTGTCTGTCTGTCTGCTCTGGTCCATGACTAATCATATGAATTACTCTATTCCAAGAAGTGAACCAATACGGTATAATATTTATTTATGCGTGAGGTTAAACTTTTTAGCCAACAATAACCCATTTTTCGGGATTTAGTTTGAAAATAATCTAATTCAGTTGGATAGACGAGGATTGGCACGGTACTTCAAGAAGGACCACAGTAGTCACTGAGGCGTGTGTGTAGTATGGTTGTATGTGTGTGGGTTACATCATCCAGCTAGCCTCACGGCCATCCCTCCTCTGTGTTGACACAAAAACGATGTGCAAAGACCCTCATCAGAGGAAATGAGCTCAATAACATTGAAATGACTAGCATTTCACTATAGCCACTGGCACAGCTAAATCATTAAATGTTTTCTCTGGGTTGGACCCAATTATTCTCAGCATCCACTTCCAAACCAAATTGCATTATTACAATTATATCCCCTTTGTGACATAGAGGAAAAGGCGTGTGAAAGAGAGAGAGAGAGGAGAGGGGGAGGAAATTCTATAGTGGCAACAAGAGGCAGTACATGTCTTTATGTTGCCTGGGCCAGTCTTTAAAAGGTTTTATTGATTGTGTTTTTATTGTAATGGATGTTTACATTTACCCCATAAATGCCTCACTCTCCTTTTCTCTCACTTTCTCTCATTGATTAAGGAATTCTAAGTCTGTCTTTATTATCCAACATGTCTCTCCAAGGCATGGTCTCTTGCCGTCTCTCTAATGCTGTCCCACCTCATTACATTTTCATCTTCACCTCATCTTCAGCTGACGCAGGATGTCATCACACCATCACTTTGAATGTGACAGGGCTGGTGATGGTGACTAGTGGAGGTCATTGGTCTGGCCTATGGATGTGTGTTCTGCCAAAGAGTCCTACCGTCTAATGGAAATAGAGCTAGACATCATCACACAGCATCATGTCAACACCACCAGGGTTCATGACCAACAACACTTGCTACACTTAGATCATAGAACTGTGAGTCACCATGCTGTCACTGTGGTGTCACATAATCACTCTAAGGTTTTGTGGGCCGATGCCTGTTCCACGATAGTATGAGATCAACTGTATGTTTCTGCCCACTCCTACTAAATTGTGCCATTAATACACTCCAATCACAGTTGGTAATTTATGTAAAAAAGGAAGCACAACTAAAAAGTTCCCTCTCTGTGTGAGTTGACTGACGTTGGCTTTAATTAAGGGCCGTGTCTGTGTGTTACCTCGGCTCTCCCCTGTTCCTGGCGTCTGGCAGTGGGGTGTGCAGCGAGACCTTGGACCCAGATGTAATTAGACTTGGTAATGACTATGGCCTGTTTACAGCGTAAGCCTCTGCTAATGATAAATGCAGCTGACTTATGGAGTCCGGACTGCACTTCAAACATGACTTATGGAGTCCGGACTGCACTTCAGTCTGTGTGGCTGAGGTCCATATCAATTAGCCACCAAACAGTAATATATCATTCACTTATATCCTGGACACCCTGCACACAAACATTTTCACCTAGAGGCGTTTTCATTTTTAGACATATTACTCAGCAATAAGGTTTGGAATCACTGAACTGAAGACCCTGTGGTAAATAGTGTAAATTGAATGCAGCCTCTGTAGAATGGAGCCATTTCCTCAGCCTGGCCTCAAAGACTAGACATAACATAGTAAATGTACATTTGTGACCCTCCAATTAGTATGATATGTTATGTTTGGTATGGTTAAGTAAGACAGAAGGTTACTTAAGCCAAAAGTTAAAGGAGGGAGGTTGGTCGGGGAGGATGGGTGGGCGTATAACGCGAACTTCTGACAACCCAAAGGTTGCGTGTATGAATCTCATCACAAACAAATTAGCAACTGTGCAACTACTTAGCATGTTAACTAACCCTTCCCCTAACCCTAACCCTAACCTTAACCCCCAAACCATAACTCCTAACCCTAACCTTAACCTTAACCCCTAACCCCAGTGCTTTATTTGTAAATCGGGAGGTGCCGGAACCAAAAGTGAGTGCGAGAGCGGGGTGACCTGGGGGGCTCTGGGGGGCTCTGAAGTGCAATTCGTAACATATCATACGAAATGGATGATGGACATCCACAACTTAAAACATACAATACAAAACGTGACATAGCATTATAAATGGAGAGGACAAATTTACATTTACTGTGTTACGTCTACTCCTGAGTCTAGGTTGCTAGACCGTTTCACTTTTTCATTTAATAGACTTAGCTTTAGCAGACCATAAAGTTATATAAACTTTGGTTTAATGTATTTGTCTGAACTGTAATAAGCACTATATTTTCCTCATGGTTACATTGAAGTGTCCTCGTGACAATGCCCATAAAGAATGTGTATTTCCCTTGGCCCTGTGCCTGGGAAGTGACATTCGTAAAAATAAGGAGAGAAAGAGACAGATGGATAAAAAGTAAGAGGGAAGAGAGCGAGAGGGGAAAGAGAGACAAACAGACATAATGTTTGTGAAAAAGAGAGAGAGAGGAAGAGAGAGAGAGAGAGAGAGAGAGAGAGAGAGAGAGAGAGAGAGAGAGAGAGAGAGAGAGAGAGAGAGAGAGAGAGAGAGAGAGAGAGAGAGAGAGAGAGAGAGAGAGAGAGAGAGAGAGAGAGAGAGAGAGAGAGAGAAAAAATGAAGTAAGAGAGGAAGATAGAGAGCGAGAGATGAAGAGAGAGTAAGAGAGAGCGAGGGCATCCTCAGTCTGGCCTCAGTCAGACCCCTGGACACCTGCTCTGCTCTTCAGAATGCCAAGCTGCCTGGAGGGGGCATTCTGGACAGACACACTCATCAGTCAGGAAACCTATACCAACACACTGTATGCTGAGTCGCATGTTTCCCCTCCCTCCTTCCTGTCCTGCACCACACTCCATCCCCTCATTACCTGCCAGAGTGGACAGAGTGCATGGCGTTAAGGGCAAGCTGCCTGATGATGTGACAGTAGAGGGGCAGCGCTGGGCCTACTGCTCCAGCTCCATCTGCACCACGCCTTCTGTTCCTCTGCTGCATGACCTTTGACTGTCTTTAGGACTTACATGGCAAGGGAATCTGTGCCATGTCACATTACCTGGGGTTACCTTGGCCGTGTGTGAGGAGTGTGTGAGATGTACATGCACGTCCCTGGACAAAAACAAACCTCAGGGCCAAATGTGAACATTTATGTAAATGTTTGAAGAGTGTTAGATATTTTATGATCCACAGAGAATATTATTTTACCCTCTGCTGATGGGCTACACCACGGGTTGGCAACCCTGTTCCTGGTGTGCCGCAGGTACTGCAGGATTTTGTTCCAACGAGGCACCACACCTGACCAACTGTCTGAGCTAATCAGTTCAGTGACTGCCTAAATTCAACACACACGGGCCCGGTTTCCCCGAAAGCATCTTAAGGCTAAGTTCATTGTTAGTACATTCATAGGAGCATCGTTAAATCTACAAGCTGTTTCCCAAAACCATTGTTGCTAAAGTTGCTCTTAAAAAAAAGATTATTATTTAATGACTGCCTCAGACCAATCAGGATATTTATCTGTCTTTCTGTGACTGCAGATAACTTCAGAATGAATGTGACCAGCT
The DNA here is from genome assembly GCF_020615455.1 of Coregonus clupeaformis. NCBI lineage: Eukaryota > Metazoa > Chordata > Actinopteri > Salmoniformes > Salmonidae > Coregonus > Coregonus clupeaformis. The sequence goes on from NC_059203.1 coordinate 6,008,511, forward strand.
ACAAATACAAAGTTGCCAATTTCTTTGCAATTGTTACTAAGAAGTAAATGACATAAAGCAGGGATGACTGTATTAAAATAAAAATACAGTATAGGCTAGTCCTTTATATTTCAATGATATTGAAATCAATTTCAGTATTGTGGAATAATTCTAATGTTATCGCTGATCCGCCAGCACTGCCTTTCTTTTGATCCTATCAGTATCTCTTCTCGTGGTGTTTTGGGAAACGTATGTTACATCTTCAGTCGTTGTAGGAATGCTGTATTAAAACTCTCGGAGGCTTAAGTTCCATCGCTATCGGGAAACCGGGCCCAGGTCTTCCAGGTCGATTAAATCAAAATAAAAACATGCCTACCCATGGGCTACACAGTAACACAGTGATCCATTTAAAGAAGATCTCAAATCTGACCCAAACATTCCAGCACAACAGAATGACAGCTCACTAAGCAGACATTTGCCTCCCAGTAGTAATACAACAAAAAGCTATCACTTTATTGCCATGGTTTGGGCACATTAACCCAAAGTCAGGCAATTCACAGAGGAGAGAGAAAGAAAATTAAGCCTCTGTCTCATTTCCCAAACTAGCTTTTTGCCAGACTCATTCAAAACAACTGTGCTACAGCTAATCAGCACGGAGAAACAACCAGTTGTTAAAGGGGCAATCTACAGTAGTTACATACATTTTTGGACTTATAAATCTATCATGTGTACCCATTCATTCTTGAAGAATATAACTTATAAATGCCTCATGAGCTTAGTTGAACTGTCACACCCCATCAGAACGTAAAATATATATGTATATATGTTTTTAAACAATTAAAATATAAACAAACACTGTATAGCCTCAAAACATGGCTAAAACTATCATTTTGATATCATTGATGGTCAGTCCTTGCATTCATAGCTCTGTCTATGAATTTGAGAGTGGTTACATTTCTCCAGCCCCATCCCTCAGCTTTTTAGCGAAACGGTGGCGGGGGACTCATTTGTTACTATTTCAACTGCTGATTACCACTTTAAATGGGTGATACTGTATGAGTAGACTATGACATGGTATTGAGTATGCCAGGCAGGCTTACAACAGTGGCCACGTCCTGTCGGGAGGCTTTTGTAATGGGAGCAGCCTGGCAGGATTTCTAGCTACTGTAGGTCACTATCGGGACTTCCACTGTGACTAACACAATGGCCTGTTTGTGTGTTTGTGTGTTTGTGTGTTTGTGTGTGTGTGTGTGTGTGTGTGTGTGTGTGTGTGCGTGTGTGTGTGTGTGTGTGTGTGTGTGTGTGTGTGTGCGTGTGTGTGTGTGTGTGCCACAGTGGAACTATGACTGGGATGATGGCTAGCCGCTACTGTTTACAGACAGGGGGAGGGACGGAAGGACTGGGGAAACCAAATGCTATAAAAGCTTGCAGATAAAGAGGTTAGAGTGAGTCAGAGGAATCAATTAGCTTTTGGGGAAGGTCTTAAGATTCATTAGTGACAGCTTAATTACAGAGGAACAATGTGCCAATAATTACATTGCCAATAATTAACACACTTAATGTAACAAAGGGAGCGTTGAGAACATAGTCATCGGCTAATAGGTTATTACTGAGTTGATGTAATCAGCAATTTCGTAATGTAGCACAGTCCCAGAAAACTTTGTTCAGCATGAATAACGACGGTATCATTTCCATGGGGTTTTTGAACAGCACATTAAACCAGTTATTTGACAGTTTCATTGGTTTAGGCAATTCATTCCTTAGAGTCTAAGCTGACATATAGAATTGTTTAAAGATGGTCATACTATGGATCGTTTAGCTATTTGATTTTGAATTTTAGGACCCCTTTAGGTATAAAAAAATACATATATTTGATAAAATATTGATTTTGGCCTTTACTACTAAAGCCCATAGAAACGCAATGAGTAACACATTCATAAATGGCAAAAAGTACAGTCAAAAAATACATCATAAGAAATAAAAGTTTTAAAGTATCTGTCCTAAAACCCAGGATATGTATATATATATATATATATATATATATATATATATATATATATATATATATATATATATATACACCTATTTAACCCCTTTTTTGGGGGTAGGCACAAAACTACTTTCATACTTCCATTTGTATTTTTTTATCCGGTACTGTTTACCTTCACACGAGTTCTGTGACAATTGTGGGGGTCGTAGAGCAAAAACCATCATGTTCTCCCCTTTCCATAGAGTGGTCATAATAGTTTGTAGGTCAAACCGTTCGGACGCTACAGATGTTTTCGTGAGAAGACCAATTTTTGGGATGTCTCATGGTCTGACAAACACTGCTCTGCCACCTTTCACCGCAGATGTGGAAGTGCAACACTAGCGGATGCGGTGGATTGATGCAGCCAATGCAAAAAAACAGATACTGTATCTCTAAACTGACTGATTTTTAGTTATGTAATTTAGATTGATGCAAATCGACTTTAAGGGGTTAAACAAGTGTCCTCTATCACTGTTGATTTGATGTATTTCGGGGAGATTAAAAATAGGCTAACTGCTTTCGCCCCCAATTTATGTTATTCTATTTGAAAGGAAGGCCGCTATCAAGGCACTGCAGCTCTCTCTTGAGTGTAATTTATTCCAAATAGGTAACTGTAATTAATGTTGGCTGTGAATGGGAGGAAGGCATTTTTTATTGATTGATGTGTGCTTAGCTGGAACAACATATGAAACACAGAATCATGAACAGGGGAACAATACACAGGCCTACTCATCAGGTGTTCTAAGCAGAATTAGCAGTCCATAGTGTACTGTAGCTGTACAAACCGTACATCCTTTTATTAAATTATTCAAGGTGTTAGGGGGGGTAAAATATTTTTTTTAGCACTGAACCGACACACACACACACAAACAAGAGCAGAAACATTTCCTTCTGAAAACATCACCCTGGAAAGTACAACTCAGAATGTGCATAAATTTTTCCTTGTCTATCACCTAATTCTGGGTGAGAATGCTGTGAGCCATGCAGTTGACTGAGGCCAGGTCTTCCGGGGATATTTACTCACATTCACAGGACATATCTCTGTGTTTGTCCAGGGTAAATGTTAGAGCTATGGCCATGCTTGACTGATGCCGCCAATGTTCCTTCGACTAAAGTAAATATTCCCCTGGCGAGCTTCCCTGGGCTGTCGACAGGACAGTCACAGCTCTATTAGACCAGGAGCCAGCCTGGCCCGGCACAACACAATCCTCGCACAGCGCAACACTTCCTATACACACACTCTTCCAGCCTCGTCGTACAATCATGCATTCTACTGAGCATTAAACAAATGAACAGTGAGATTAAATGGTTATTTTTTACATCTGCGTGTAACTACGGTACAGGCCTAATGTACAGGTATACAATTAAGATGACTTCACTATAACATTAACCTGTCGCTTGATCTTGGTTAAACAATGTAATCTATGCCTCTCGAGTGGCGCAGAGGTCTAAGACCCAGGTTCGATCCCAGGCTGTGTCGCAGCCAACTGGGAGACCCATGAGGCAGTGCACAATTGGCCCAGTGTCGTCCGGGTTAGGGGATGGTTTAGCCGGCCGGGATGTCCTTGTCCCATCACGCTCTAGCAACTCCTTGTGGCGGGCCGGGCGCATGCACGCTAACTTCGGTTGCCAGTTGTACAGTGTTTCCTCTGACACATTGGTGTGGCTGGTTTCCAGGTTAAGCGAGCAGTTTGTCAAGAAGCAGTACGGCTTGGCAGGGTCGTGTTTCGGAGGACGCATGGCTCTTGACCTTCACCTCTCCCGAGTGCGTACGGGAGTTGCAGCGATGGGACAAGACTGTAACTACCAATTGGATAGTTTCACACTTACTTATACATTAGGATTGAACATTTTCCCGGTATTTTACAAATAATCCATCCTGAGAATAAAGCACATTTATCCCGGGAAACCCGTTTTTTCCTGCCAAAACCGGAAGTGTCATTCAAAAGCCTTATAAACCATCTAAATATGTCTGGATTTGATTAGAGCTTTGATCAGCATGTAAATTCAAACCTGATGCTACATGAGCCTACTGAGCCATATGTTAAATACATTTTATGAGCCATAATTTAACAACATTTAATGAGCCCAAGCCCAAAAAAGCACAAAGGATTGAGTCGTTATCCAATACATATATGATATAGGCTACTGCACATTACGCATGACAGAAAAAAATAAGAGCCCATAGATGTAGCTAGCTATGTGCTCCCTTGGGTAAATCAATTAAACTAGCTCCAATAGGCTAATCTTTTTGAGTGTGAAATGTATTACTGTACTGTATTGTATTATATTGTATTAGTTGAACTGGAATTACGCACATTGTTCAAACCATGATAAAGCTGAAGAGAACATGCGATTCTTGTGCAGCACATGCAGCCTACAAAGTTACAAGTATAGGCTAGCGAATTTGATTTTAATTTTGAAATATAATAGGGCCTATTTGTACAGTTGAAGTCGGAAGTTTACATACACTTAGGATCGAGTCATTAAAACTCGTTTTTCAACCCCTCCACAAATTTCTTTTTAACAAACTATAGTTTTGGCAAGTTGGTTAGGACATCTACTTTGTGCATGACACAAGTCATTTTTCCAACAATTGTTTACAGACAGATTATTTCACTTATAATTCACTGTATCACAATTCCAGTGGGTCAGAGGTTTACATACACTAAGTTGACTGTGCCTTTAAACAGCTTGGAAAATTCCAGAAAATGATATCATGGCTTTAGAAGCTTCTGATAGGCTAATTGACATCATTTGAGTCAATTGGAGGTGTACCTGTGGATGTATTTCAAGGCCTACCTTCAAACTCAGTGCCTCTTGGCTTGACATCATGGGAAAATCAAAAGAAATCAGCCAAGACCTCAGAAAAATAATTGTAGACCTCCACAAGTCTGGTTCATCCTTGGGAACAATTTCCAAATGCCTGAAGGTACCATGTTCATCTGTACAAACAATAGTACGCAAGTATAAACACCAGGGGACCACGCAGCCGTCATACCGCTCAGGAAGGAGACGCGTTCTGTCTCCTAGAGATGAACGTACTTTGGTGCGAAAAGTGCAAATCAATCCCAGAACAACAGCAAAGGACCTTGTGAAGATGCTGGAGGAAACCGGTACAAAATTATCTATATCCACAATAAAATGAGTCCTATATCAACATAACCTGAAAGGCCGCTCAGCAAGGAAGAAGCCACTGCTCCAAAACCGCCATAAAAAAGCCAGACTACGGTTTGTAACTGCACATGGGGACAAAGATCGTACTTTTTGGAGAAATGTCCTCTGACGAAACAAAAATAGAACTGTTTGGCCATAAAGACCATCGTTATGTTTGGAGGAAAAAGGGGGACTTGCAAGCTGAAGAACACCATCCCAACCGTGAAGCACGGGGGTGGCAGCATCATGCTGTGGGGGTGCTTTGCTGCAGGAGGGACTGGTGCACTTCACAAAATTGATGGCATCATGAGGAAGGAAAATTATGTGGATATATTGAAGCAACATCTCAAGACATCAGTCAGGAAGTTAAAGCTTGGTCGCAAATGGGTCTTCCAAATGGACAATGACCCCAAGCAAACTTCCAAAGTTGTGGCAAAATGGCTTAAGGACAACAAAGTCAAGGTATTGAAGCCCTGACCTCAATCCTATAGAAAATGTGTGGGCAGAACTGAAAAATTGTCCTACAAACCTGACTCAGTTACACCAGCTCTGTCAGGAGGAATGGGCCAAAATTCACCCAACTTATTGTGGGAAGCTTGTGGAAGGCTACCCAAAATGTTTGACCCAAGTTAAAGGATTTAAAGGCAATGCTACCAAATACTAATTTAGTGTATGTAAACTTCTGACCCACTGGGAATGTGATGAAAGAAATAAAAGCTGAAATAAATCATTCTCTCTACTATTATTCTGACATTTCACATTCTTAATATAAAGTGGTGATCCTAACTGACCTAACACAGGGATTTTTTACTAGGATTAAATGTCAGGAATTGTGAAAAACTGAGTTTACTTGGCTCATCGCGCTCTAGCGACTCCTTGTGGCGGGCCGGGCACCTGCAGGCTGACTTCGGTTATCAGTTGAACAGTGTTTCCTCAGACACATTGGTGCGGCTGCCTTCCGGGTTAAGCAGATGGGTGTTAAGCACCGCGGTTTGGCGGGTCATGTTTCGGAGGATGCCTCTCCCGAGCCTGTTGGGGAGTTGCAGCGATTAGACAAGATTGTAATTGGATACGACAAAATTGGGGAGGAAAAGGTTGCAATACTCACTACCGAGATCCAAACTGCCTCTGGAAGCAACGTCAGCGCAATAACTGTTCATCGGGAGTTTCATTAAATGGATTTCCATGGCCGAGCAGGCCTAAGATCGCCATGCGCAATGCCAAGCGTCAGCTGGAGTGGTGTAAAGCTTGCCGCCATTGGACTCTGGAGCAGTGGAAACACGTTCTCTGGAGTGACTCACGCTTCACCATCTGGCAGTCCAATGGACAAATCTGGGTTTGGCGGATGCCAGGAGAATGCTACCTGCCCAAATGCATAGTGCCAACTGTAAAGTTTGGTGGAGGAAGAATAATGGTCTGGGACCTTTTCATGGTTCGGGCTTGGAGAAGGCCCTTTCCTATTTCAGCATGACAATGCCAAAGTGCACAAATCGAGGGCCATACAGAAATGGTTTGTTGAGATCGGTGTTGTAGAACTTGACTGGCTTGTACAGAGCCCTGACCTCAACCCCATCGAACACCTTTGGGATGAATTGTAACGCTGACTGCGAGTCAGGCCTAATTGCCCAACGTCAGTGCCCGACCTCACTAATGCTCTTGTGGCTGAATGGAAGCAAGTCCCCGCAGCTATGTTCCAACATCTAGTGGAAAGCCTTCCCAGAAGCGTGGAGGCTGTTATAGCAGCAAAGGGGGGACCAACTGCATGTCAATTCCCATGATTTTGGAATGTGATATTCGACGAGCAGGTGTCCACATACTTGTGGTCATGTATGAAAAATGTATGCACTCACTAACTGTAAGTCGCTCTGGATAAGAGCGTCTGCTAAATAACTAAAATGTAAAATGTAGTGTATAAATCTAGAACAGGATTATCTATTTTGGATGCAATTTGAATGGAGTTGAAGGAGAGAGAGAGAAAGACTGCGAGAGAGTGCTCGCGTGTGCACTGATTTAAAGCAACGATATTCGAGTGATAGGCTGTTTTAAAACTCTTAAGCTGCAATTAAACAATCTATAATCTTTACAATTAAAAAACAAGGTGACCCCCGAAAGCCAGATGGAGATGGGTAAATTAGACTGTACTACTGTAGCATAGGCTTTGCTGCAGCAAATGTAGGCCTGTCACAAAAAAAATAAGTTACCATGATGAGTTGATACATAGGTCACAGGAATTGTGAACTGTGCTCCATACTGAGTGCATACAGTATTTATACAGTGCATTCGGAAAGTATTCAGACCCCTTTACTTTTTCAAAATGTTGTTACGTTATAGACTTATTCTAAAATTGATTAAATCGTTTTTTTCCTTCATCAATCTACACACAATACCCCATAATGACAAAGCAAAAACAGGTTTTTAGAAATTTTTGCATATGTATATATATAAAAAAAATTACGAATATATCACATTTACATAAGGATACAGACCCTATACTCAGTATTTTGTTGAAGCACCTTTGGCAGCTCAAGGACATTCAGAGAGTTGTCACGAAGCTACTCCTGCTTTGTCTTGGCTGTGTGCTTAGGGTCGTTGTCCTGTTGGAAGGTAAACCTTCACCCCAGTCTGATGTCCTGAGCGCTCTGGAGCAGGTTTTCATCAAGGATCTCTCAGTACTTTGCTCCGTTCATCTTTCCCTCGATCCTGACTAGTCTCCCAGTCCCTGCCGCTGATGCTGCCACCACCATGCTTCACCATAGGGATGGCGCCAAGTTTCCTCCAGATGTGACGCTTGGATTCAGGCCAAAGACTTTAATCTTGGTTTCATCAGACCAGAGAATCTTGTTTCTCATGGTCTGAGAGTCTTTAGGTGTCTTTTGTCAAACTCCAAGCGGGCTGTCATGTGCCTTTTACTGAGGAGTGGCTTCCGTCTGGCCACTCTACCATAAAGGCCTGATTGGTGGAGTGCTGCAGAGATGGTTGTCCTTCTGGAAGATTCTCCCATCTCCACAGAGGAACTCTGGAGCTCTGTCAGAGTGACCATCGGGTTGTTGGTCACCTCCCTGACCAAGGCCCTTCTCCCCCGATTGCTCAGTTTGGCCGGGCAGCCAGGATCTTGGTGGTTCCAAAGTTCTTCCATTTAAGAATGATGGAGGTCACTGTGTTCTTGGGCACCTTCAATACTGCTGACACTTTTTGGTACCCTTCCCCAAATCTGTGCCTCGACACAATCCTGTCTCGGAGCTCTACGGACAATTCCTTCGACCTCATGGGTTGGTTTTTGCTCTGAAATGCACTGTCAACTGTGGGACCTTATATAGACAGGTGTGTGCCTTTCCAAATCATGTCCAATCAATTTAATTTACCACAGGTGGACTCCAATCAAGTTGGAGAAACATCTCAAGGATGATCAATGGAAACAGGATGCACCTGAGCTCAATTTCGTGTCTCATAGCAAAGGGTCTGAATACTTATGTAATACTTCTTTTTAATACATTAGCACACATTTCTAAAAACCTGTTTTCGCTTTGTCATTATGGGTTATTGTGTGTACATTGATCAGGATTTTAAAAAATTTAATCCACTTTAGAATAAGGCTGTAACGTAACAAATTGTGGAAAAAGCCAAGGGGTCTGAATACTTTCCGAATGCACTGTACATCACCTAAAAATACACTAGTTTACATTTCCACAATCACAAACACACTAGCGGTATATACTTCACAGTGTGTACGTGTGAGCTTGAGGGAATATGGTTTGCTGCATAAGTTCAATGGGTATGTTCTCTTAATTAGACAAGGAAATCATATGAGATATTCAGCGGCAGTAAGTAAATGTCCCTTCCACACCAGATCCCAAGACCCATAGAGATCTGGAGCGACTCACAGCAACCTGCCTCTCTACCACCAGCAGACCTCCCTAGCCCTGCCAGGCCCCCTGCTACCTTTCCCCCACTCCCTAAGCACTGGCTGACCCTGTCAACCCCATCCCACCTGGCATATTAGACATAGGTCTGGGCTGGACTTTATGGGTTTTAGGGCTCCTGAGACGCTGCAATGGGGCATGTGTCTGTGTGTGTGTCTGTGTGTGTGTGTGTGGTTGTGTGTGTGTGTGTGTGTGTGCGTGTGTGTGTGAGTGAGTGAGTGAGTGAGTGAGTGAGTGAGTGAGTGAGTGAGTGAGTGAGTGAGTGAGTGAGTGAGTGAGTGAGTGAGTGAGTGAATGTGTATGAGTGAGTGTGAGTGTGTGCGTGTGTCTGTGTGTGTGAGTGTGTGTGAGTGTGTGTGCGGTGTCAGACCTGTTTGTATGTGTGCAGTGCAGCAGAGCCCCTCTCTGAGGGCATTGATGGAGTGTGTGTACAGTCTAGCTATGTGTATGTGTGAGAGCCAGCCGATACAGAGAAATCAATTTGAGGTCACCTCGGGAGGGATTTCATACTGTTTGTTATTAATGCTGAACTCTCAGCTTCCTGTCCTCCACCATGCCTTTGATTTAACACCACCATGGGGAAGAGAGGAAGGACCAGGGGATTCCATTGGACATGTCCACCAGAGAGATACTGACAGGGTGGGCCTCCCCCCATGCATGGATAAACCTGCTATGCATAAGCTCTGAGCATATTTCTAGTGTGAGGCCTGAGTTTGATGACCTTTGCAGCTGTGGCTGGTTGTGTGCACCAGAGAGAGGCCTTTCTCCCTGGTCTCTGGGCTGAGTAAGCAATGATTAATGCCCTCCACTGTGACTCAATGCTGCCAGGCCTGTCACACACACTACACTCCTGGACTGCTGGGTTGAACTAACCAAATGCTGAATGCAGAGATTTCTATTCACTTTTTCCTTCAAATCTGTGGAATTTCACTTCTAACAAATGATCTTTGTGGTATTTGTATTGAGAGGGAATTCCGAGTGGGTTGTGTTGTTGCAACCCTTGTTGGGAGCCTGGTGTTGGAATGCAGTGCAGACTAGTAGTAAGAACCTGACTCAGATCACACAGTCGGCTCTCAGGTGGGTCTCAGGTGTTAAATATACTGTCCTATAAAGACTTTACTTTACTTTAGTGACCTTTTGTCCCGGAGGCAATCACACACTTAGTCATTGTCTTACCATCTTATCACCCCCAGACTCAGAGTAGAGGGACTCACCTTTCTCTCTAAATCCTCAGTATTCATGTTTTATTAATGTCATATGCTCTTGAGTCGGTCTTTCTTAACTGACTTAGCAGGTCATCCCGTTCCTTGTTACAAATCAAATTAGCTCAGCCGGCGATTAATCTTGTGCTGGTGCAGCCTCTGCTAGGGAGCTGACACCTTATTCATTTTCTTAATTAGATCTCTTATTAGGTGTCGGAATCGTCACCTCTAATTATGCGTTCTTTGACACTTACACTTTCACCTGGCTACGCAAATTATTTGTGCAAAGTGAAATATTTAAATGGATTTATTTAATATAAGTGAGTGTGATAAATGTATGAAAGTGAAAAGGGAGGATTTTTCCTCCCCTACTGCATACAGGCCAATATGGATCCTTTAGGCCTGCAGTAAGTCTAGAATGGACTTAAAGACAGAGTGATGTTAGCAGATAGTGATTATGGCTGTGTTTTATTTCACAAAGGAGTCCCATCTTTTTGTGTCTCAATACTCATCCAAAAGGCAATTACTGTAAAGATAATCAACACAAATGTTATTTGCCACATGCGCCGAATACAACAGGTGTAGACATTACCGTGAAATGCTTACTTACAGACCTTAACCAACAATGCATTTATTTCTTAATACAAAAGTAAAATAAAACAAGAACAACAAAAAAGTGTTGAGAAAAAAAGAGCAGAAGTAAAATAAAATAACAGTAGGGAGGCTATATACAGGGGGTACCGGTGCAGAGTCAATGTGCGGGGGCACCGGCTAGTTGAGGTAGTTGAGATAATATGTACATGTGGGTAGAGTTAAAGTGACTATGCATAAATAATTAACAGAGTAGCAGCAGCATAAAAAGATGGGGTGGGGGTGCAAATAGTCCGGGTAGCCATGATTAGCTGTTCAGGAGTCTTATGGCTTGGGGGTAGAAGCTGTTGAGATGCCTTTTGGACCTAGACTTGGCGCTCCGGTACCACTTGCCGTGCGGTAGCAGAGAGAACAGTCTATGACTAGGGTGGCTGGAGTCTTTGACAATTTTGAGGGCCTTCCTCTGACATCGCCTGGTATAGAGGTCCTGGATGGCAGGAAGCTTGGCCCCAGTGATGTACTGGGCCGTACGCACTACCCTCTGTAGTGCCTTGCGGTCGGAGGCCGAGCAGTTGCCATACCAGGTGGTGATGCAACCAGTCAGGATGCTCTCGATGGTGCAGCTGTATAACTTTTTGAGGATCTGAGGACCCATGCCAAATCTTTTCAGTCTCCTGAGGGGGAATAGGCTTTGTCGTGCCCTCTTCACGACTGTCTTGGTGTGTTTGGACCATGATAGTTTAATGGTGATGTGGACACCAAGGAACTTGAAGCTCTCAACCTGTTCCACTACAGCCCCGTCGATGAGAATGGGGGGCGTGCTCAGTCCTCTTTTTTTCCTGTAGTCCACAATCATCTCCTTTGTCTTGGTCATGTTGAGGGAGAGGTTGTTATCCTGGCACCACACGGCCAGGTCTCTGACCTCCTCCCTATAGGCTGTCTCATCGTTGTCTGTGATCAGGCCTACCAGTGTTGTGTCGTCGGCAAACTTAATGATGGTGTTGGAGTCGTGCCTGGCCATGCAGTCATGGGTGAACAGGGAGTACAGGAGGGGACTGAGCACGCACCCCTGAGGCCCCCCGTGTTGAGGATCAGCGTGGCAGATGTGTTGTTACCTACCCTTACCACCTGGGGGCGGCCCGTCAGGAAGTCCAGGATCCAGTTGCAGAGGGAGGTGTTTAGTCCCAGGATCCTTAGCTTAGTGATGAGCTTTGAGGGCACTATGGTGTTGAACGCTGAGCTGTAGTCAATGAATAGCATTCTCACGTAGGTGTTCCTCTTGTCCAGGTGGGAAAGGTACCATGGTTTAGGCATTATGTTATTATTCAGTGATACACACTCCAGATAAAGTGTTGGGTAAGACCAGTAGACTATACTGTTGCTGCCATTGTTTGTGTTTGGATGGCAAATGTGAAGGTGATGAAATGAAAAAGAGATAGTGTATGGCAGAACACTCACACACCACAGACATATGCATTATAGGCTGACGATACTGCTAGGAAATTAATTCATAACTCATTCATAGAGCATTTAAATGTTCATTCTGATCAGTTTGAGATAAATGTGATGCCAATGGTAAATGATATGTCTGGTTGTAGAGGGCCCTCACCTTCTATGGATATGTCTGGTCTTCCTCCTATGGACAGGTTTGGTCTTCCTCCTATGGATATGTCGGGTCTTCCTCCAATGGATATGTCTGGTCTTCCTCCTATGGATAACCTTGACAAAGAAAGCTCGGTCCAGTTGCTGCATATTAGAGCTAGTAGAACATGAGAAATCCAGTGGATTGTCAACTAGAAGTCAAACTAAAGCCTTGTTTATACCTGGTGTATCCATCTACACTTGTAAGATATCCAGAGACAATGCGTACATTACTAACTCCGGAGGTGGTCATGAAGACCTGATCACAATCAGATCACAATGCGTCTTTTAATCGTCTACACCTGTATTTAAAAGAATGTGGGCACAATCAGAATGTGGACAAGATCAGGCATGCACACTCACCGGACTCTACCCACACACTCACACATACTACACTCCAACACACACATACACACACACACACACCCACACACACTATTCTTGTGGGGACTTCTGGTCCTCACAAGAATAGTTAAACACACACACACACACACACACACACACACACACACAGACACACACACACACACACACACACACACACACAGACATAGACACACTTTCACACTATTCACATATGCTGCTGCTACTCTATTTATTATCTATCCTGATTGCTTAGTCACTTTTACCGCTCCCTACATGTACAGTGTATTCGGAAAGTATTCAGACCCCTTGACTTTTTCCACATTTTGTTATGTTACAGCCTTATTCTAAAATTGATTAAATTATTTTAAATACATTTGCTAAAATTTCTAGAAACCTGTTTTTGTTTTGTCATTATGGGGTATTGTGTGTAGATTGATGAGGGGGGAAAAAACTATTTAATCCATTTTAGAATAAGGCTGTAACGTAACAAAATGTGGAAAAAGTCAAGGGGTCTGGATACTTTTCAAATGCACTGTACATATTACCTCAATTACCTCAACTACCTCGTACCCCTGCACTTTGACTCGGAACTGGTACTCCTTGAATATAGTCTCGTTATTGTTATTTTATTGTGTTAATATTTCCTTTTCTATTTTAACGAATTGTTCTTACTTTTTAACTCTGCATTGTTGGGAAAAGGCTCGTAAGTAAGGATTTCACTGTAAAGTCTACACCTGTTGTATTCGCCGCATGTGACAAATACAAATTGATTTTATTTGATGAGGGTGAGTATTAAAACAGGCCAGCCAAAAGGATCCTCTTTCTGGAGCTGTTGGCAGCGAGCTTGCATGTGTAATATATTACAACTATAAGACTGTTTCTAAACCTAAGGTAACACACAGAGAAACAAGTCAAGCATACAGTATATATCCCCCAGCTGTACTTACCTGCTTGTCAATTGCATTGCGCCTGCAGTGTAACTTTAGATTCGGGACCTTTCCTCAAAATGTCTGATTGGATAATATAGCAGAGAATGTCTTTGTGAATGTAACAAAAATAACCTATATGGGCAAACCACATTGCGCTTCAGTAAGCATAATAAAACCAGTGTTTATACAGCCATCCTGTCTGTTTTATTGTCTGTCAGTACAGAGCAATGTTCCTCGATGTGGCCTGACAAATAGAATCCATTGCTTTGATGGCTCAGGTAACAGCATCTCACATCCAATGTAAATCAATGGCCATCGCCTTGAGACACAGACACCATTCTATTTGGGATGATAGTTTGGGAAAAACAAGGTGAGGAAAGTAATACAAAATAGAAATACTCTGCACAGTCATACCTGGGAACTGTCATGGGGATACATCTAAATAGATTTTTGCACTGTACCCATGTTAACATTCCATTGGATCTGCCACAGAGGCTATTTTCTATCTTTTATACAGAGCCTGCTGTTTTGTCGTTTGGTATTCTTACCGTTAGGTTAGGGTGATTTGCAAGGCAGGTAGCTGGATTGTATTAGACAGCACATTATGGGGATTCATAGCAAAATGATAAGAACTCCATAGTTCCTTCTACGAAACATGCCTGGATGCATGTCAATTCTGAAAAGTGTTAATAGTACTTAGATTTCACCTACTTGATTCTGTCCATGAAAGGGTGCTCCACTCCCACCCTGCCTCAAAACTCTGTCCTTTACCACTCCCAGCATGCCCTTGTGGTGCTCATCTGCACACCACCCAGATACAAACAGCCTATTGGCTGAGGATAGAATTGGAATTGGGCATAATTGTTCCTCAACATTAGCCTCCCTATTACCATTAATCCAAACAAATCACACTGCTGAGCGCTACTCTGACCATTACTGCAACATAGCAATGAGCTATGCTACAAGAACATTTACTGTACTGCAACAACTCTATTATTGACACGCGTCCTCAGAGCATGTGCAGAACAGCTGGCTGGAGTCTTTACGGACCAGCTGGCTGAATGGTTTACGGACATATTCAATCTCTCCCTATCCCAGTCTGTTGTCCCCATTTGCTTTAACTTAACTAAATTACTATCGCCTCGTAGCACTCACTTATGTCATCATGAAGGGCTTTGAGAGGCTAGTTAAGGATCATATCACCTCCACCTTACCCGACACCCTAGACTCATTACAATTTGCATACCACCCCAACAGATCCACGAACTACGCAATCGCCATTGCACTGCACACTGCCCTATCCCACCTGGACAGGAGGAACACCTATGTGAGAATGCTGTTCATCGACTACCGCTCAGCCTTCAACACTATAGTGTCCTCCAAGCTCATCACTAAGCTCAGGGCCCTGGGTCTAAACCCCTCCCTGTGCAACTGGGTCCTAGACTTCCTGACGGGCTGCCCCCAGGTGGTGAAGGTAGGCAACAACACCTCCACAACGCTGATCCTCAACACGGAGGCCCCACAGGGGTGCATGCTCTGCCCCCTCCTGTACTCCCTGTTCACCCATGACTGCGTGGCCACAACAGTGGGTGGCAGGTAGCCTAGCTGTTAAAGCGTTGTGCTAGTAACCGAAATGTCGCTAGTTTGAATCCCTGTGCCTACAAATCTAACGATGTGCCCTTGAGCAAGGCACATAACTCTTATTGCTACAGGGTCACTGTTGACCCTGGCCGTAACCCCACTTTCCGAGGGTGTCTCAGGGAGAGTTGGAATATCGACGGGCCGCAGTGGAAAGGGTCAAAAGGAGGCTGAAGAAATTTGTCTTGGCCCCCAAGACCCTCACAAACTTCTACAGTTACACCATCGAGAGCATTCTGTCGGGCTGTATCACCACCTGGTGCAGCAACTGCACTGTTCACAGCCGCAGGGCTCTCCAGAGGGTGGTGCGGTCAGCTAGATATTACTGCATTGTTTAAAATCAACCTCAAACGGAATTGGGAGTCATTTGATCAAAAGTGCTTCCAATAGAAACCTTTGAACCATTCAACAGTGAAATGTACAACACTGGAGAACATTGTAGAACTATTTCTTTTAAAATGGTAAAAAACTTGGAAGATTATGTGATTTTCACATACTAGACGGTTGAACTGTCCATTACATCTAGTGCTTTTCTCTAGGTTTGATTGCAGGCTGAGTCACAGTGAGTCAGTCACAAGGTGTGGTACACTGTGATTATTAAGGTATGTAGGCTTATTTCCTATTCAGAAAAGTAAATCGCTACGCAGAACCAGCTGCAGCTGTATGTTAAAATACACTGCGACTTGTGAAAAATGTACACTGTGTACATGTAAGTATCTCAGGGTCAATGCACAGTATTAGTTTCTCTCTCTCTCTCTCTCTCTCTCTCTCTCTCTCTCTCTCTCTCTCTCTCACATTCACTCCCCCCCCCAGTTTGGAACAGAGCTCTGGGTCATTAACTCTCGAGTGGCAAACGATTGAGAGTCACTATGCTGACGTGTGTCTGATTCTGTGGAGACATTGTGATGAAAAATGGTCTCTGTTTAATGGGAAGTGTGAAGTTTGAAATCTCCCAGGAAGCTGGGAGCACTGTTGCCCCAGCACCCCTTGTGGAACAAGCCCTGTCATGTACTGCACATAACCATTCATGAGGAACATGATGGATCTCGTTGTTGGGCCTGTCTCAGGGTAGTGGCTTTTGGGTTGACTTTGCTTTCTGGGGAGAAAAAATGGTGGAGAATTGTCATCGCGGATTATCATTATCATCGCGGCTGACAGTCATAGACTGGCAAGTCATTTGACTGTAAAGTGTGTTGGCGGTTCGTGGTCATTGCGCAGTGTCAAGGGAGGCAGACAGTGATGTATTGGGTGTCTATTAGAGTGTGCATTCATTTGTCACAAGGAATTGTGTTGTAACAGTGCAGCAATCTGTTTCAGATTGTATTGTGTCAAGTTGTGATTTTGCCCAAAACTTTGGAAACTACAATATGGCTGTGTGTGTTACATGTGGAAAATTGAGTTTGGGCAACTTAAAAATGTCACTGCAAAACATATGTTTATGTTATCTCCTTCATGCACTGTAACATATACACTGAGTATACAAAACATTAGGAACGTCCATGCCATAGACTGACCAGGTGAATCCAGGTGAAAGGTATAATCCCTTATTGATTTTACTTGTTAAATCCATTTCAATCAGTGTAGATGATGGGGAGGAGACAGGTTAAAGAAGGATTTTGAAGCCTCGAGACAATTGAGACATGGATTGTGTGTGTGTGCCGTTCAGAGGGTGAATTGGCAAGACAAAATATTTAAGTGCCAGTGAACAGGGTATGGTAGTTGGTGCCAGGTACACCGGTTTGAGTGTGTCAAGAACTGCGAGGCTGCTGGGTTTTTTATGCTCAACAGTTTCTCGTGTATATCAGCAATGGTCCCCCATCCAAAGGACATCCAGCCAATTTGACACAACTGTGGGAAACATTGGAGTCAACATGCGCCAGCATCCCTGTGGAATGCTTTCGACACCTTGTAGTCCATGCCTGACTAATTGAGGCTGTTCTGAGGGAAAAAGGGGGTGCAACTCAATATTAGGAAGGTCTTCCTAATGTTTTGTACACTCAGTATATATTTCACCTATATAAGGGAAAATTATGTTTTACAGCAAAATATCAACACACATACTATCATTCATAAACTATTGTTAGGCCTGCTACGTTTCTATCTTCACAATTATTCAAAAGTCAAGATGACTGCAATTGGCTATTGGAGTGAATAAAGACTTTAGATCTACAGCAGCTTAGTCATGACAGCTGTACTATAATAATAATCCCATTTGACTTTGCTTGCTCTGTGATAAAGATCTCAAAATCAAGTATACTGTGGCCACTTTATTTCTCTGATGTCTTTACCTCACCAAATGGATCTGGGCTAATAACTAGCCATCAAAGTCGAACGTTTCAGCCACTGAACAGCTGTCATTAAGAAGACGTTTTCGGTTATTAATTATGTTTGGGAGACTTTAGATATCCGGCAGAGATCAGTGGAAAGGTGACATTTGGGGTGAGTTACTGTTGTTATAGATTAAAAAGACTACTTTACAGGTTTTGAAGACACTGAACTCAAGACTACCTTTCACAGATTGAACTCATGGATCATTAAACTCACAAATTATAGTCTGATAGAAGTGGATTTACCAGATACAGCCAACTGTATTAGTGGTACCTATAGAAAGTTAATGGAAGTTGTGTTGGAAGATCCAATCCATCCCATTGAAAACTTGATCAGTGTAGTGTTCCATCAGTGTAGTGTTCCATCAGCGTAGTGTTCAGCAGTATTCCATCAGTGTAGTGTTCCATCAGTGTAGTGTTCAATCAGTGTAGTGTTCAGCAGTATTCCATCAGTGTAGTGTTCCATTAGTGTAGTGTTCCATCAGTGTAGTGTTCCATCAGTGTAGTGTTCCATCAGTGTAGTGTTCAGTGTAGTGTTCCATCAGTGTAGTGTTCCATCAGCGTAGTGTTCAGCAGTATTCCATCAGTGTAGTGTTCCATCAGTGTAGTGTTCAATCAGTGTAGTGTTCAGCAGTATTCCATCAGTGTAGTGTTCCATTAGTGTAGTGTTCCATCAGTGTAGTGTTCCATCAGTGTAGTGTTCCATCAGTGTAGTGTTCCATCAGTGTAGTGTTCAGTGTAGTGTTCCATCAGTGTAGTGTTCCATCAGCGTAGTGTTCAGCAGTATTCCATCAGTGTAGTGTTCCATCAGTGTAGTGTTCAATCAGTGTAGTGTTCAGCAGTATTCCATCAGTGTAGTGTTCCATTAGTGTAGTGTTCCATCAGTGTAGTGTTCCATCAGTGTAGTGTTCCATCAGTGTAGTGTTCAGTGTAGTGTTCCATCAGTGTAGTGTTCCATCAGTGTAGTGTTCCATCAGTGTAGTGTTCAGTGTAGTGTTCCATCAGTGTAGTGTTCCATCAGTGTAGTGTTCCATCAGCGTAGTGTTCCATCAGCGTAGTGTTCCATCAACGTAGTGTTCCATTAGCTCTATGAGGCTGTGAGGCTGTCGTGCTGTCGACTGTAGATTAGCGGTACAGGTTGATGCTGACATGGCTGCTTCTCAGAGGGAGGCTGGGGGACGTGATTGACGTGTCTCCTGTGAAATTGTAATAATTATGTGGAGAGGGAGAGAACCGAGGTCTGTTATCTATGCAGGTTGCGTTCAGCTCTACTCCGCCTAAAATGGAGCAGGACCTCCCTCCACAGCATGACTCCATCATCTCTGCACAGGAGTGGAGTGCATAAAAGAGAAAGAAGAACGAACATATCTACTTCTCTGCCTTCTCTGCCAGCACTTATCCCAGAGCACAGTTTAAACACAATCCACTTTAGAACCTGTATAAACAAGGAGAGAAAAACCCTTTGATTTGTACATCCTCATGCATTTAAGGATAATCTTCACAGTATGTCACAGCGCCATATCTTTCATTTATAAACTTTAGATTCTCCCGCTCCTCTCACTGCAATATACACACTCAGTCATGTTGTTCTGTACAGACACAATGACACCACGGGAAGCTCTGAATCCTATTAGATATGAAACAAACAAAGAGGAGAATGGGAACGGCTCATTGAGGAAGAGAAAACACACATTCCATCTCTCTCTCTCTGCATATCCTCCTGTGTGATTTTGGCAAGACCGCTGGGAGATTGATGTGACTGTCAGTTTGATACCTTCTGTGACTGTTCAGTGAGGATCCAAACGATACAAAAAAGCAGAATTTCTAAATGACTAAATGTCTGTAGGGAGATGAGACAACTTTGTATCAACTGATATAGCTGGGCACGATATTGGAAATCTTTATTCTAATTGCATAAATTCATTGAATGTGCTATTTTGATCAATTCTCTTTGGCACCAAGGGAGTTGTGTAAATGAACAATTACAGACTAATTTGTGTGTTTGTGTTTGTGTTTGTGTTTGTGTTTTGTGTGTGTGTGTGTGTGTGTGTGTGTGTGTGTGTGTGTGTGTGTGTGTGTGAGAGAGAGCATGTCTATGTGTATGTATATTTCCACCAGTCATTTTAATATTTGTTATAAGTGTTGTTGACTGGTTGTTGACTCAGACGAATGGTATAATACGCATCTGTTCACAATATAGATGGGACTTAGAGGAAATAATTAATGTATGCACCACATATTAAGAAAAAACATTTTTAGTAAAAGGAGACAGGAAACTCATTATAGAAAACCGTTTTAATTCTGATAAGACTGTATGTATATCTAATGTGGGGACTGCATGTCTGTCCAACGTGGCTAATACTTTCTCAATTTATTTTTCAAAATGTCCTTTGGGAAGTCTTTCAGTGTGTCAATGTGGAGTCTACACACAACAAGCAAAGTCCACAACCATTCTCAATAGCAGACACAGGACATAAACTAACTCTCAGATACTTGGCCCAGTTGCACTGTTATTATCTATAATTTTGATGCTTGTTTCTTTTGTGAGGCAGTTCTGTACAGTGGTTTTTATCATCTTTACAGAAGCTACAGGGATTCCTGTTTTCCAAGCACATCACTGAAAGGTGAATGAGACCAATACTTTCTCATTATGGTCCCGCAAAGTCTATTCCAGAGATTCTCAATGCAATCAAACACTGCAAACAGTCCTATACACAGAGAGGATATTCAACCACTACCTTTGACTAGGAATTCACTGTACTTCATAATCAGGGATAGAACTGAAGAATTCCATGGATCTCCTTGCAGGATATGTTTACTGAATAAGGGAGCCCCCAAACTGCATTTTTATCCTATATTTACAGTATATATATACACAAGTATCTTATGTACAAAGAAAAAGCTCCAATGAATTACATAGAGTGTGCCAGCAAAGAACAGTTCTGAATGACATGTCAATCATGGACAGTGACTGTGGGCCCCTGGGTTGACCACTGTGACCACTGAGTGTCTGTTTAATCAGCACTGTGTTGTTGTTGTTCCTGGGGGCATTGCGTTGCGTTGGCAGAGTCAACAGCATTCAGGGTCACTGCCCAGGCTCTGCACATTCACAGCAAAGCTGGCATGCTGAGATGTTGCTTCTAAGATGGATGCCGATGACAAAGATTATTGAAAAAGGTTAAATCGATCCCCACATAATGTCCCTCCAACGTGCCACTGATCCTGTAGGATCCCCTGCTCAGTGGCACTGAGGCTCAGTGAGGATAATACAGTTTACCTTTGGGGAGGCGTTAGTGTCTTCAAATAACGTTTTTACAACCTCTAAATAACCCCCGCTAAGCTGTTTTAGTTTCGAAAGGGAGAAAAAAAGAGCATGTAGGAAATTGGCCATGGTTGTTGTGGAGGAGAGTCCCGACGTGAGGCTCATTGATCAAAAAAGGGATTAGTCTGGTCTAAAATCCTTGGCACCACGCGAGCAAAGCTGTTTTATCTAGGAGGATATCCTTTTTTGCAGTCACAGGTAATCCAGTCAGTCGCCGTTGATGTAATAGTTTTAGTCCGTTCGGAGGGAGGGAATCCTGGTTGGGAGCCTTTCAAGGGAGCTCTTTGTTAGGTCCTGGGGTGAATCTGAAACATACAGGGAAGAGGAGAAGAGAAACAAACACACACTTAGATAGAACAAAGGCATACAAGTATGTGAGGATTACACCCAGAGGAATTCTCCATTCCACATGTCAAAACAAGAGGTCTCTCTCACCTCCACTCTGCTGTTATTGCTAAAAACAGACAGCTTTTGTGAGAGTGAGCGACTTTGAAACTGAGGTACATTCTCATCCATAAGATATCAGAGAGTTTCGGTGCAAAAACCTTGGTGTGGTTCCATGCTGTGTTTATCTGCTCTGGGTAATATCACTGTGGCATATTTTTAGCTTTATTACTTCACACTTTTGTTACCCACGATCAACGTCATTGAAAAGCCTGTGCTTCCTCAAACAGAACCAGCCAATCATCTCTCAGTATTTTAGCCCATCTATCTGAGCTCAGTGAAAGGACTTTGGTTCTGCTAAAAGGGATGTAAGCCTGACTGTCTCCCTGTGATTTAAATTCAACAACTCTTTTTAGTGTCAGTCGTGAATCTCGCTGGATTTCAATGGCACATTGTGCAGCCCTCAGACAGCTATAGAAGGCTTTTCAGAAGGCTGAACGAGGTGCTCAATATGTTCATGAAGAACTAGACTGCTCAATCTTTACCTACTGCATTCCCTTTGTCTTGTCTTGGTTACACCCACGGCATGTTTCCCAAGGTTGACAGTGTGTCTCAATATATCATCTAAACGTTAATATCTCCTCAAAAATGTGATATTATGTTTGATATTTACTCATATGCACATTTACCGAAATCAACAACATTCACAGCAATCAATCTCACTAAAACTGTGACTCTGATAAATCCTGTCTAAGAATCAGAAATGAGGACAGAGAATAGGGGATACCCTGCACACCGTGGAGCTAATAAAAAGCTCTTACCACAGGTCTCTGCTGGTGGTGGCAGCCAGGTGTGTGTGTGTGATTGAGACAGGGGCATGACCCTGGGGGACCCCTTGGGGCCCTGGGCACAGCTCATACTAACAGGTCTGTCGTAATTTGGAGATTGTGGGGGTGGATGGTGGAAGGATGTGGAGGCTTATAGCCTTTCTCTCTCACAGTCCACATTTTGTTACGTTTCAGCCTTATTCTAAAATGTATTAAATAGTTTTTTCCCTCATCAATCTACACACAATACCCCAAAATGACAAAGCAAAAACAGGTTTTTAGAAATGTCATGAAAATATTACATTTGCATAAGTATTCAGACCCTTTACTCAGTACTTTGTTGAAGCACCTTTGGCAGCGATTACAGCCTCGAGTCTTCTTGGGTATGACGCTACAAGCTTGGCACTTCTGTATTTGGGGAGTTCCTCCCATTCTTCTCTGCAGATCCTCTCAAGCTCTGTCAGGTTGGATGGGGAACGTCGCTGCACAGCTATTTTCAGGTCTCTCCAGAGATGTTAGATCGGGTTCAAGTCCGGGCTCTGGCTGGGCCACTCAAGGACATTCAGAGACTTGTCCCAAAGCCACTCCTGTGTTGTCTTGGCTGAGTGCTTAGGGTCGTTGTCATGTTGGAAGGTAAACCTTCACCCCAGTCTGAGGTCCTGAGCTCTCTGGAGCAGGTTTTCATCAAGGATCTCTCTGTACTTTGCTCCATTCATCTTTCCCTCGAGCACGACTATTCTCTCAGTCCCTGCCGCTGAAAAACATCCCCACAGCATGATGCTGCCACCACCATGCTTCACCGTAGGGAATGGTGCCAGGTTTCCTCCAGACGTGAAGCTTGGATTCAGGCCAAAGAGTTCAATCTTGGTTTCATCAGACCAGAGAATCTTGAGAGTCTTTAGGTACCTTTAGGCAAACTCCAAGCGGGCTGTCATGTGCCTTTTACTGAGGAGTGGCTTCCGTCTGGCCACTCTACCATAAAGGCCTTCTGGAAGATTTTTCCATCTCCACAGAGGAACTCTGGAGCTCTGTCAGAGCAACCATGGCTTGGTTTTTGCTCTGGTATTTATTTATTTTATTTTTAGTACATCTGCAAAAAAATCTAGAAAATCTGTTTTTGCTTTGTCATTATGGGGTATTGTTTGTAGATTGATGAGGGAAAACATTTTTTAAAATCAATTTTAGAATAAGGCTGTAACGTAACAAAATGTGGAAAAAGTCAAGGGGTCTGAATACTTTCCGAAAGCACTGTAAATGCCATATTGGAAAGCCTGATTTCCTGTAGCATGACGACTCGATCATTCCCATTCAAAGATAGTTTGACTCTCTTTTCTCTTTACCAGGCCACAACCTTACAGTAGCAGGTACCATGTGTACTCTCTCCCTTCTCTTCTCTCTGTACAGAACCAGCCCCTTTGGTCAGAGATCCAATCCTTAGGGCTTAGCTGTCCAGCATTTGCATATGTTTCATCTCTATCAATCAATGAATAGCAAAATGTCACAGTTTGTTCCAGCAGAAAGTGACCTCTAATATAACAAGCGCAGTTGTCATTACGCCTGCTTCTCCCACAGAGAGACAGACTGAATCCCATAGAGGTTTGTTACACTATATGCACATGCTGTCATTTCAGCTGTCTGTTCTGTCCCCTTCTCTGGAAAGGAACAGAGCAGCAGCAGGTAGGGATGGATTGGAAAAGGATTTCCTAACTATTATACTGGTAACCAGAGTCGTTTAAAATGAATTCAAGACATGGGTGACTAGTTAACGTTAGCTTGGCTTTCTCTGTGTGTTTCATACCGTGGGAGGAGGGGTTGGTTCGTTAACAGAGAGCGATGGCTAGCTAATATGCTAACTATTCTAGCTAGCTAACTAACTGGCTGAATAGATTGACGACGTACTCACTCAAACTGTCAAAACTAACCCAAAACTTTACACAACGTTAGACACAGAGACTAATGATCTGTTTAGTGTGTTAACACACTATTGGTAGTTTGTTGTAACCAAGTATTGGTGCTAAACCGTGTGTTATTGGAAGCTAGCATGCTAGTTAGCTATGGCGTCATAGGATATAGTACCCTGGGCGGTTTTCATGGAAGAATACTGTACCAAGTTAGCTAGCTGAATAAACTAAGTTAGAGTCTATTCCTAGAAAACATTGAACCGCTGTAGTTTACAACAATTATAATTTCTAAAGTGGAAGTTGGGAGAGTTAAATTTGAGTGTTTCAGTGAAAGTTAAGTGAGGGAGGCCCCGCTCTCTTGCTTCCCCAGATGTTTACTTAATTTTATTCTGATCTCTTTTGCATTATTGTAGCCTTTTCTGTAGCCTGTCAACTGTGTGTCTGTCTATCCCTGTTCTCTCCTCAGGCCATACAAACGCTTCACACTGCGTGGCTGCTGCCACTCTAATCTGGTGGTCCCTGTGCGCACGACCCACGTGGAGTTCCAGGACTCCGGCAGCCTCTGGAACTGCCGTTCTGCGGCCAACAAGGCAGAGTTCATCTCAGCCTATGCTACCCTCCAGTCCCTCGACTTCTTGGAGCTGACAGAAACATGGATTACCACAGAAAACACTGCTACTCCTACTGCTCTTTCCTCGTCTGATCATGTGTTCTTGCATACCCCGAGAGCATCTGGTCAGCGCGGTGGTGGCACAGGAATCCTCATCTCTCCCAAGTGGACATTCTCTCTTTTCCCCCTGACCCATCTGTTTATCTCCTCATTTGAATTCCATGCTGTCACAGTCACTAGCCCATTCAAGCTTAACATCCTTATCATTTATAGCCCTCCAGGTTCCCTTGGAGAGATCATCAATGAGCTTGACGCCTTGATAAGTTCCTTTCCTGAGGATGGCTCACCCCTCACAGTTCTGGGTGACTTTAACCTCCCTATGTCTGCCTTTGACTAATTTCTCTCTGCCTCCTTCTTTCCACTCCTTTCCTCTTTTGACCTCACCCTCTCACCGTCCCCCCCTACTCACAAGGCAGACAATACACTTGACCTCATCTTTACTAGATGCTGTTCTTCTACTAATCTCACTGCAACTCCCCTCCAAGTCTCCGACCACTACTTTGTATCCTTTTCTCTCCCCTCCAACACTACTCACTCTGCCCCTACTCAGATGGTAATGTGCCGTCGCAACCTTCGCTCTCTCTCTTGCTACTCTCTCCTCTTCCATCCTATCATCTCTTCCCTCTGCTAAATCCTTCTCCCTCCAATCCCCTGATTCTGCCTCCTCAACCCTCCTCTCTGCATCTTTTGACTCTCTATGTCCCCTATCCTCCCGGCCGGCTCGGTCCTCCCCTCCTGCTCTGTGGCTTGACGACTCATTTTTTAAAGTTTAAATTTTATTTTACCTTTATTTAACTAGGCAAGTCAGTTAAGAACAAATTCTTATTTATAATGACGGTTTACACCGGCCAAACCCGGACGATGCTGGGCCAATTTTACGCCGCCCTATGGGACTCCCAATCATGGCCTGTTGTGATACAGCCTGGAATCGAACCAGTGAGTCTGTAGTGACGCCTCAAGCACTGAGATGCAGTGCCTTAGACCACTGTGCCACTCGGGAGCTCATTGCGAGCTCACAGAACAGGGCTCCAGGCAGCCTAGCGGAAATGGAGGAAAACTAGAGTCCCTGCGGACCTGTCATCTTTTCACTCCCTCCTCTCTACATTTTCTTCCTCTGTTTCTGCTGCTAAAGCCACTTTCTACCACTCTAAATTTCAAGCCTCTGCCTCTAACCCTAGGAAGCTCTTTGCCACCTTCTCCTCCCTGCTGAATCCTCCTCCTCCTCCCCCACCCTCCTCCCTCTCTGTGGATGACTTCGTCAACCATTTTGAAAAGAAGGTTGACGACATCCAATCCTCATTTATTAAGTCAAACGACACCGCTGGTCCTGCTCACACTGCCCTACCCTATGCTTTGACTTCTTTCTCCCCTCTCTCTCCAGATGAAATCTTGCGACTTGTGATGGCCGGCTGCCCAACAACCTGCCCGCTTGACCCTATCCCCTCCTCTCTTCTCCAGACCATTTCCGGAGACCTTCTCCCTTACCTCACCTCGCTCATCTACTCATCCTTGACCGCTGGCTATGTCCCTTCCGTCTTCAAGAGAGCGAGAGTTGCACCGCTCCTCAAAAAACCTACACTCGATCCCTCCGATGTCAACAACTACAGACCAATATCCCTTTCTTTTCTCTCCAAAACTCTTGAGCATGCCGTCTCTAGTCAACTCTCCTGCTATATCTCTCAGAATGACCTTCTTGATCCAAACCAGTCAGGTTTCAAGACTGGTCACTCAACTGAGACTGCTCTTCTCTGTGTCACGGAGGCTCTCCGCACTGCTAAAGCTAACACTCTCTCCTCTGCTCTTATCCTTCTAGATCTATCTGCTGCCTTTGATACTGTGAACCATCAGATCCTCCTTTCCAACCTCTCCGAGTTGGGCATCTCCGGCGCCGCTCACTCTTGGATTGCGTCCTACCTGACAGGTCGCTCCTACCAGGTGGCGTGGTGAGAATCTGTCTCCGCACCACGTGCTCTCACCACTGGTGTCCCCCAGGGCTCAGTTCTAGGCCCTCTCCTATTCTCTCTATACACCAAGTCACTTGGCTCTGTCATATCCTCACATGGTCTATCCTATCATTGCTACGCAGACGACACACAATTAATTTTCTCCTTTCCCCCTTCTGATAACCAGGTGGTGAATCACATCTCTGCATGTCTGTCAGAGATATCAGTTTCGATGTCGGATCACCACCTCAAGCTGAACCTCGGCAAGACGGAGCTGCTCTTCCTCCCGGGGAAGGACTACCCGCTCCATGATCTCACCATCACAGTTGACAACTCCATTGTGTCCTCCTCCCAGAGTGCAAAGAACCTTGGCGTGACCCGATCCTGCAGGTTCATGCTCTACAACATTCGCAGAGTACGACCCTACCTTACACAGAAAGCGGCACAGGTCCTAATCCAGGCACTTGTCATCTCCCGTCTGGATTACTGCAACTCGCTGCTCCCTGCCTGTGCCATTAAACCCCTACAACTTTCCAGAACGCTGCAGCCCATCTGATGTTCAACCTTCCCAAGTTCTCTCATGTCACCCCACTCCTCCGCACACTCCACTGGCTTCCAGTTGAAGCTCGCATCTACTACAAAACCATGGTGCTTGCCTATGGAGCTGTGAGGGGAACGGCACCTCCTTACCTTCAGGCTCTGATCAGACACAACACCCAAACGAGGGCACTACGTTCATCCACCTCTGGCCTGCTAGCCCCCCCTACCTCTACGGAAGCACAGTTCCCACTCAGCCCAGTCAAAGCTATTCGCTTCTCTGGCACCCCAATGGTGGAACAACCTCCCCCACAACGCCTGGACAGCGGAGTCACTGACCACCTTCCCGAGACACTTGAAACCCTACCTCTTTAAGGAATACCTGGAATAGTATAATAGTAATCCTTCTACCCCTCCCTCCCCCACCCCCACATTTAAAAAAAATACAAACAAACAAAGAGGGTGGTTGTCCCACTGGCTATCCTAAGTGGAATGCACCAATTTGTAAGTCACTCTGGATAAGATTGACTTAAATGTAAATGTAATTCTCTTTTCTTCTGTTTCTCGTTAAGTGCTGAACACATCCATTCCATTTGTTGAGGAACTTCTTCGAAAAGCAATGAAACACCCTCAAGGAACAGAAAACTCCAGACAACAACAACATACAACAAGATCCATTTAATGTGACACTGACAATGGGTATAGAGCAAAAGAGTAGAAGCAAGCAGAATCACTTCATATTAACCTTCCATCATAAGGCCTACATAACACTATTATGAGAATGACATGACAGATGACATAAACAGTCATGGCAGTTCATGTCAGCTTCTGACAAATCACTTTATGACACTGTAGGCTCTGCCCTAAACTATGTCTCTCTCTCACCTGGTGCATGGCAAACGGCCCAGCAAAATGCAAAGGACAATGCTTTAAGGACCAGTACGCCCTTCCCCCTCTGAGGGCCAAAATGTATCTCTCTCTACAGCAGTGGTCACTAACCGTTTCTGAGTCAAGATCACTTTATGAGTCAAAATGCAAGCTGAGATCCAACGCAAATAATTAAAAATAAAATAAACACAACCTAAAAAAGGTAAGCCTATGCAACATTAAACAATTAAAAACAGTTCTGTAGCAATGAGGTTTGTGCAGTATGCTACAGTATAGGCCAAATACATTATCACTGCATATTGGCTAAGCTTGAATTGCGCTGTCAATGTTGTTCTTCTAAGACCATTTTGAAATGATATATTTCAACATTTAAGGTATACGACCACGCTGGTAATAGATAATTTGTTGTATTACTTGTGATGCACAGCTGAGTGAGTGAGCATAATAATTATATATGTTTTTACTGAACTGATGGCCTGCATCTGATAGTCAGTTTGAGGGGAGGGAGGGAGGAGTGGTGAGGCTGCCTCTCACCTGACTCACCATCCCTCCTCTCTCCCTCCCTCCGCTGAGAAAAGGGGACACAGTCTTCAAGCTGCAGTATTTCTGCCTCATGCACCAATTCATGTTGTTACTCCTATGACCAGAGAAAGTGAAATATTCCTTGATATTAAAAGACACAAGCTGCAAATAATAACAAAGCAAGCTTATCGAAACATTTTGCTATACTCATTCATTGCAGCGCTGGTTATAGCGTGAGTGGAAGTTGGGAGAATGTGCATTTTATGGCTTATTAAACTGTTGAACGAAGTGTTGACAGTGCTGAATAACAACTTAAACATGAACTTACTCTTAAACACAGCAGCTCTTCGCTGTATTCGTTGAGTCTCTCTCCTCATGGTTTTACAACTTTTGAAATCTCACATTATCAACTTTTCTGTGCGTTCGAGGCTTCTTTTTACAGTGTATGGCATGAGAAAACTATGCAGACACGGTGATCTGAGCAATCTGATTGGCCAGTGGTAGGCCTATAGGTGCACTTCGGGTAGGCGGAGTTCTACCTTCAGACACATGAAATGGTTCAAAATGGGAACACTTTGGGAACCGGTTGGTGACCACTGCTCTGCAGTATCCAGAGGACTGACTATTGAATGTGTGATAGAATAATACTATAGTGTCCATGTCTGGTATCTATCTGAAATTTGTCCTCTGAGTAGAACTCTGAAGCTATCTATTTGGATGAATGATCTCTGTGGTAACTTGTATCTGTACAGGGTGAACTTTAAATTACTCTATGCAAAGAGGTTTTATTGTCCTCTCAGGAATTATGTATTATTTACATTGGTCTCATCCCTCACACAAGTCTTTAGATGCTGTGACACCATGTGGTGATTGGGCCTGGGTGAACTGTAAACTTGGTATTGTTTGATTGGTCAATGGTGGTAGGTTTTAGACCTTCAGATGTTATAAATGAAATGAAGGTCTGTTGTTCTCTCTCTTATCCTGTATCCTGTCCATTGGCAAAAGTTTGTGTGATATATTCTAATTTCCTAGGCTTCTAGGCCTCTGGCCTAGTAGAAATCTCTTTGTTCATGCTTTGTCTAAGTTAACCTTAGGATCTATATGTCTAGAATTATGCTTTGTTTATGTCAGTATTGCCTTGTAACTTAAGCTTTATGCGATGAATGTGAATCCATTCCAAGTTATTAAATAATACTTGCTTTGATATTCACTTCTCATGACCATTCCTTGATCTTAGTCAGCTAAATATATAATACTTGATCGCACATGGTTTTACTATAATGTTAAATGGAGTCAGATATACTTTCTTAATGTACAAATGACATAGTCTTATCATTGGTCGCATGTGAGGTATACATAGTATAATATACACATGTCAAATATTACCCCACTACAAAACAAAAGTTTGTCTACTACTTAATATACTGTTAAGACAGTTAAAGTGGCAATCAGTAGTTGAAACAATAACAAAGTGAATCCCCGGCCCTGTTTCAGTAGAAAGCTGAGGGATGGTGTTGGATCAATGTAACCACTCTCAAATTCATAGACAGAGGTATGGATGCAAGGACTGACCATCCATGATATCACAATTATTGTTTTAACCATGTTTTGAGGCCACAGTGTATGTTTACATTTACTTTGTTTAAAAACATTGTAGTAAAACAAGATCATATTTTGGCTTCTGATGGGGTACGACAGTTGAACTAAGCTCATAAGGCATTTATAAGTTATATTCTTCAACAATCAATGGGTACATATCATTAATTTATAAGTCAGAAAATTTAGCAACTGCAGACTGCCCCTTTAAGCTGTCATGTCATTATTATGAAAGCAAAATGCGGATGGATGGTTAATGTGAACTGTTACCAAATAAATATAAGTTGAAAGCATGATTTTACTGTGTGGGGTGGTGCCTGTTGTTCATTCGATCAATTGTTTTATGATTTCCCTTATTCAACACATTTAATGGTGATGCATCTGTTGGCAGTTCACTTTGCTCTGAACAAGCCTGTTGTGGTTTATGACTGGCTTGAAAAGGTGCCTTCTGGTACTTCTAATAGACAACATGTGGCTCTTGAAACAGCAAAGCATATACTGAATCTAATTACATACTGAGGCAACAGCTAGGAAACTACCAAAGTATTAGTGAAACAGCTGTTATCAGTTGTTCTTCTTCTTCTCTCAGTCACGTATGATCCTGGGCTATTAGTTAATCTGTCTGGTGACATGTACTGTCTGTCTGGTAGGGATTCTTGATTATATTGAAGCCTTCATATAATTAGATCCTTATAACAAAAGGGGCAGGTAAGCAGAATGAAGCTGAAGACAAGATGTTACATTTCAGCTTTTTTATTTGTTCTCTCCCTTTTACATGTAATTGTATGGCGAGAGCAGAAATTGATTGATCTATTTAGCCAATGGAGCGGGTAATGTGGATCTATGCTGGGCGTGTGTTTGGAGGGGTCCTTCCCCAGTTCCCTTCACTGTGACTTCCTCAAACAAAAGGCCTGCCTTGTCTGCTGCTGATAGAGTACAGGTAAGCAGGGCTCCCCCTCTGAAAGAGAGCAAGAAAAAAGACAGAAAACAAGGGTGTCAGGCACTCGCTTTGGCAGATTCTTTCTTTCATGCCAATTTCAAAAACGAGTATTAAAGCTGATGTATTTATGTGTGAGTATGTGCGTGTGCGTGCGCGCGTGTGCCTGATTGCATTTCACTGAGGCTGTTCAGAGCCAAATCAAAGCCTGCAGGTGAAATGAAAAGGGGGAAAAAAGTCCTGTAGGATTTACTGGAGTATAACGAAACAAATGCATATGAGGTTATTTGCCCTCTCAATGCAGAAAGAATGTAGGATGTTGATTAAAACAGAGAAATACAGAGGGAATAAAAGCCTTTTATATTGTCTGTTGTTTATGCTGTCCGCAGATAGCTGTCTAAATGCCCCCCTTAGAGGCAGATCAGGACATAAAGCAGGCTCTGATAAGAACCCACACAACAAGAGGAGCAGAAGGAATACATACCCAAGGGTGTCAGACAAACACAAACAAAACCACACACACACACACACACACACACACACACACACACACGAGATTAGCACATCATAATGGGATTGGCAGACTGGGACTATGCACTGTAATCTAATTCACACAGTACCCAGTGGCAAAATAGGACATGAAACAAAGGAGAGAATAGATGAGAGAGAGGGACTGATCCTACTATTACACACCGATCTGACCAGAACAGCAAATGGCAAGGGCTGTGTGTGTTTCTATACGTGTGTGTGTGTGCGTGTTGACAGGCGGCATGCATGTCTTTATATTTCTAGATATACATGAGATAGTTTTTAAATTGTTTACGAACATGATTTATATTGCGTGTGTTGCATGTGCTGCGTGTGTTATATTGTAATCTTGAGTGGAAGGGAGAGCGCACAGTATTTGTGTCAAGCCTGCCTAATCATGCACATTCTGTAAACACACACACTTGAATATTTTTCACTGAGTATTTGGTTTAATGACAAGCCATTGAACATAGGTCAGTCAGTCACACTCCTATAGTGGTTTAGTGAAGTGAAGTGCAGATGAAGAGAAGCTGGAGAGAGACTAACCTTAACAGAAGCAAGAATGCAGCTCAGTTTCTGTTGAAGCATCCTCTGCATTTTGCTTCCAGAGCTAAAAAGGTGAGTATGGCGCAGTGTTCTGCAAAGAGAGGGTCAAGAGAAAATGTTGATCTGTATATTTGGGAGTAAATCCTTTAGTAGAGTCTTTGCCTCTTACCCTAATGCACACACACAGGATCCATTCCTGTTCACTGACTTCAGATCACTTCTAGTACAGCACAGAGTAATTGATTCATATAAGGAGTTTTTAGGACAGTGGTTCTCAAACCTCTCCTCGGGGACCGCAATACATTTCACAATTTTGTTTAGCCTTGAACTAGCTTAACTGATTCACATAGTCAAGGGGCGCGTTCCTCTGCCCAGGCGTTGCTGACACATAACATATCTTACAATGCCTGGATAGGTATTTTACATATCAGCTAACCACATCATATGTTTTAGCAATCTGGTGCCCGACGGCACAGTCGATGACATGGCACGCAACCATTGGTTGATGCATGCAATGTCTGAGCAGAGGAACACAACCAAGGGCTTGATGATTAGTTGACAATTTGAAGCAGGTGTGCTAGCTCTGGAATACATAAAATACATAGGATGGTAGGGTGTCCCCAAGGAGAGGTTTGTGAACCACTGATTTAGGAATTATGCTTGGCAACCAGAGGGTTCGTCCAAGGTTACATCCAACTTATGAAACGCTTTTCACGTTGTTGTCCAAAGAATGCATTCAGAGAGGCATTCTTAAAGTTTGCTTACCTTGACAGGCTGGCAAAATCGTACCATCCGTTCAACTTCTTTTCACTTTTAGGGTGGGGGCTTGGAATAGTATACTAGTATAGACTGTGTACTGCATAAGCAGGTGGAACAACCTTGAGAAACCATGTGTGGTCTAACCTTCCCTGGCTGTTCCCGTCACCATTATCACATTACTCTCTGTTTCTATTCAAAGTCATGGTCACGAATCACTAAGAGAAGCGGGAGGCTGCACCCGGTCTGGGGAGTCAATAGAATGAATACAAATCTGGCGATCTACCTGTCACAGAGTGTTAGATGAGCTCACTTTATTCCTTTTATTATTTTCATTTCTTATGGCCGATTCTTCAGCTTGTTTTTTTACACTCTGCCTGGCAATGGAAAGGCACTTGCTCCTAAGTTTATCTTCCTAAAGAGTTTACCCCTCTGTCAAAAACAGGTCATTGGATATTCTGCTTACAGTTTAAAAAGCCCAGCTCACTAGAAATAAACAAATACAGAATATGTGTCAAGTGCACACTTCATTCCCACTGAGGGTGCTTGAGTTTTGAAAATGTAGGTATTTTATATTAAAAAACAGGAGACGATTACCCAAATGATAATGGGACAGCAGATGAGGACGTACCAAAGCATTTACATCAGATATGTCTTGTCTAACTATGGTCACTCAGGTTCAAGTTACCTCCTGATAGGTTGTTGTTGTTGTTTTCTAAAGGTTGCAGTAATGTAAAGGCTTCTCACCACATCTCACTTAACCAACAGATTCACATAGCTTTTCTGACACATCCATAGCCATTGTGAGAGAGTAGCCTGTGTGTGCTGTGTTCAGTGTGATGTGTGTGTGTGTGTGTGTGTGTGTGTGTGTGTGTGTGTGTGTGTGTGTGTGTGTGTTAGTCTAGGGCCATAGCAGAGTCTCACCCTTGTGGTCTTGATCTTGTTCCCAGAGGAGCACATCCATCCAGAGTTATCAGGCAGAGTCTTACACTCCTCTCCCTCCAGACACGGCTCCATCTCGCACCACCACTTCCCAATCACAATGGACGCTGCCGGGGGAAGAGAGAGAGACAGAGAGAGAGGGCTGAATCCAACCTGTCATTACACACAATATTGGCACACAGGCGCGGGCAACAGGCACAAACACAATGAGGATAATTACAGCTTTTCAATATGATGAAAAAGTCCTCAAGTGAACAGAGTATGGTGATAAGACCCACACGTTTCTAAATGAGTGTTTTCTCATCCTTCCTCGCTCAGAGCAATGTGTACCATTTGTGAAATGAATCTCGCTGTTGACAATAATGTCTTGCCCAAACAGTGATTCATATTATTTTGTTTTGATATAGTAGCATTGCATGGAGAAGCAGTAATCTTATTTTTAATCAAAACTAATTGCCTCTCATTAACATCTACAAAATACGTCCTCTAGCTATTAGACAAAACAAATAAGGTTCTTTCCCGGCTTCTCATCGAGATGTGGGCGTGTTTGTGTGTGTGTGCGCCTGCCTGTGTGTGTGCACCTATTGCATGTCTTTCAAAGGAATTCACAA
The DNA here is from genome assembly GCF_020615455.1 of Coregonus clupeaformis. Lineage (NCBI taxonomy): Eukaryota > Metazoa > Chordata > Actinopteri > Salmoniformes > Salmonidae > Coregonus > Coregonus clupeaformis. The sequence continues at coordinate 6,043,199 of NC_059203.1, forward strand.
AGTGATTCCTGTGACATTCAAATGTAGAAAGTATTTTTACATTTTACATTTTTAGTCATTTAGCAGACGCTCTTATCCAGAGCGGCTTACAGTTAGTGAGTGCATACATTATATTTTTCATACTGGCCCCCCGTGGGAATCGAACCCACAACCCTGGCGTTGCAAACACCATGCTCTACCAACTGAGCTACATCCCTGCCGGCCATTCCCTCCCCTACCCTGGACGACGCTGGGCCAATTGTGCGCCGCCCCATAGGTCTCCCGGTCACGGCCGGCTACGACAGAGCCTGTATTTCGAACCAGGATCTCTAGTGGCACAGCTAGCACTGCGATGCAGTGCCTTAGACCACTGTGCCACTCGGGAGACAGTATGTGCTTTGTGTCACCCATGTGCCGTTATGCTTCTGTTCTCAGTGATATAAATGTTTTATATAGAACCTACAGTGAGGGAAAAAAGTATTTGATCCCCTGCTGATTTTGTACGTTTGCCCACTGACAAAGAAATGATCAGTCTATAATTTTTATGGTAAGTTTATTTGAACAGTGAGAGACAGAATAACAACAGAAAAATCATGTCAAAAATTTTATAAATTGATTTGCATTTTAATGAGGGAAATAAGTATTTGACCCCCTCTCAATCAGAAAGATTTCTGGCTCCCAGGTGTCTTTTATACAGGTAACAAGCTGAGATTAGGAGCACACTCTTAAAGGGAGTGCTCCTAATCTCAGCTTGTTACCTGTATAAAAGACACCTGTCCACAGAAGCAATCAATCAATCAGATTCCAAACTCTCCACCATGGCCAAGACCAAAGAGCTCTCCAAGGATGTCAGGGACAAGATGGTAGACCTACACAAGACTGGAATGGGCTACAACACCATTGGCAAGCAGCTTGGTGAGAAGGTGACAACAGCTGGTGCGATCATTTGCAAATGGAAGAAACACAAAATAACTGTCAATCTCCCTCGGCCTGGGGCTCCATGCAAGATCTCACCTCGTGGAGTTGTGGTCCTCTGTAGCTCAGCTGGTAGAGCACGGCGCTTGTAACGCCAGGGTAGTGGGTTCGATCCCCGGGACCACCCATACACAACAATTTATGCACACATGACTGTAAGTCGCTTTGGATAAAAGCGTCTGCTAAATGGCATATTATTATTATTATTGCAATGATCATGAGAACGGTGAGGAATCAGCCCAGAACTACACAGGAGGATCTTGTCAATGATCTCAAGGCAGCTGGGACCATAGCCACCAAGAAAACAATTGGTAACACACTACGCCGTGAAGGACTGAAATCCTGCAGCGCCCACAAGGTCCCCCTGCTCAAGAAAGCACATATACATGCACGTCTGAAGTTTGCCAATGAACATCTGAATGATTCAGAGGAGAACTGGGTGAAAGTGTTGTGATCAGATGAGACCAAAATCGAGCTCTTTGGCATCAACTCAAATCGCCGTGTTTGGAGGAGGAGGAATGCTGCCTATGACCCCAAGAACACCATCCCCACCGTCAAACATGGAGGTGGGAACATTTTGGGGGTGTTTTTCTGCTAAGGGGACAGGACAACTTCACCGCATCAAAGGGAAGATGGACGGGGCCATATACCGTCAAATCTTGGGTGAGAACCTCCTTCCCTCAGCCAGGGCATTGATAATGGGTCGTGGATGGGTATTCCAGCATGACAATAACCCAAAACACACGGCCAAGGCAACAAAGGAGTGGCTCAAGAAGAAGCACATTAAGGTCCTGGAGTGGCCTAGCCAGTCTCTAGACCTTAATCCCATAGAAAATCTGTGGAGGGAGCTGAAGGTTCAAAACGTCAGGCTCGAAACCTTAATGACTTGGAGAAGATCTGCAAAGAGGAGTGGGACAAAATCCCTCCTGAGATGTGTGCAAACCTGGTGGCCAACTACAAGAAACGTCTGACCTCTGTGATTACCAACAAGGGTTTTGCCACCAACTACTAAGTCATGTGTTGCAGAGGGGTCAAATACTTATTTCCCTCATTAAAATGCAAATCAATTTATAACATTTTTGACATGCGTTTTTCTGGATTTTTTTGTTGTTATTCTGTCTCTCACTGTCCAAATAAACCTACCATTAAAATTATAGACTGATCATGTCTTTGTCAGTGGGCAAACATACAAAATCAGCAGGGGATCAAATACCTTTTTTCCCTCACTGTATATTCCCATTGAAAGCAATGTGCCGGTGTGGTATTTGTCCTGCATGATCTTCTTTTCTCCCATAAAAGTACCACTGTACTTATTATTATTTTATTTTAAATGCCCATGTTTAGCATTAGATTGAATGCATCTCTTTACTTAGCTTTACTTCCTAAAGTGTTTCCATTCCCCTTTAACTGGATAGGATTGGAAGGTTAAATGTCTGAGTCAAGATAGACATATTGGGTTTTTCCAACTCACATCCTGTTTCACCTTTCTGGTAAAGTTTTTCTGCAGTCTGTGTAACCAAGGTTACAAGGGTAGCAAGTTTTGTGAGCACCTCTTCAAAAATGCAGGACACAGTACAGCTCCTGTGCATTGTGATACAAACTGTAGCAACATATGGAGAGAGAACAGGCTGAACTGTAGCCTACTTTTCAAACACTGGCCACATACACACTCCTCACACTCTGAGAAGAACTGACTCATACAGTCGTAGCATTGGCTTTATAGAAACCACAGAGACTGCTCAGTGAAGTATCAGCAATCCCAGGTTTACGCTTCCCCTCCCCTTAAAGATGGCCTAACCATGTGCTGAAGCTACCTGAGCTAGCAGAGCCCAGAGCAAAGTGTTCCCTTCCTCCGCACACCAACCAAACACACATTAACCACTGACTCCCCCATGGCTGTTCACCACATACAGTAATTACCACACACTCATCTCTCTCTCTCTCTCTCTCTCTCTCTCTCTCTCTCTCTCTCTCTCTCTCTCTCTCTCTCTCTCTCTCTCTCTCTCTCTCTCTCTCTCTCTCTCTCTCTCTCTCTCTCTCTCTCTCTCTCTCTCTCTCTCACACACACCCTGTGTAGCTTCACTAAATATGCATCCCATCTTAATCACACAGCAATCCCATGTGTGATGGCAGGAAACATTCTCACCATGAGGTCTTTCTGAGATGCTGCAATGTTTGTTTCCATGCTATTGTAGTTAAGCCAGGGCTTAGCTGGACAAACACCATTAACTGTATCATCGTAAAAAAATAAAATAATGGATGATTCTGAAGTCTGGTGCTCCAGGCGACATGTCTAATCATTTTGTGCTGCAATGAGCCTGTTTTCCATTTACCACCTGATTTTTGTTCTGAACAGCAGAACCTGGAAACTTGTTTTTCATTATACGAGCACTGAGAAGGATTTATATTCAACACTTTGAATGCAGAATCCACTCTGAATTGAAAATGGTAAAGTAATATATATATATATAAATATATATTGTTTGGAATTGAAAAGAGACCGAGACAGAGAGGGAGAAAAGAAAAGGAGAGAGAGGGAGAGCTGAGATTAAAACGCTGCCTCACCAGAGGGGTTGAAATATGACCAGTAGACTCCACGCCACATTGGCTTCTCCTCACATTGTGTGCTGAGCATCTACAGTACATCTGTGCTAGTCATTTCTATAGGGCCAGTCAATTGTATGTGCCTGTCAAACATGTCTCAGGGACACTAACTCTGCCCTCATTATAAACAGCATAATGGCTTTCTGTGCAAGAGGTATACATACTGTAGCTCCATGTTATGTCTACAGCAGTTACAGTACCTAACAGACAAGATGTCTATTGATAAGACAGTGGCAGAAAGTGGCAGACTTCTCCATCTCATTCATAAGGTCATCATCGTAAAAAGCTAAACTGACACAAATTGAACCGAACTTAAATAGCAGGCCTTAGCTTGGCAGCCCTTCTGTGTGATCCAGTATGTGTATGGAGTCAGAGAGCCACAGGGGCTAAAGGAGAGGCTCAGGGTTATTATGGAGCTCCAGATCCACTGAATCCAGGCCAGGACATCTCTCTCTTAGTGACCATGGCAGCTGGAAAAGTGCTATTCTATGGGCTGGGATCCATCCCTCACTTCCCAGTGGTCCACTCCACCCCTACCACAGCAACTTTGTGACCCCTCCTGTTTCCCCCTCCTCTCCTGTCTAGAACTATGGAGGGGATGTGGATTACTATAGCAGGACGGTGGTCCCTGGGTAACTGACCTACAAGGCCTGGTCATCACAAAAATTGAATGTCTGTCTGTCTGTCTGTCATACTATTGGCACCATCATGATGGATCAAATTCTGCATTAGAGGTCTCCACGGGACCAAAACATTTTCAAAAATAATGTCTCGGTTCTGAGTCAGTCTGATATGATTGTCATGGGTATCGGTTATGTGTAATTTTAACTGACTTGTAGTGTCAGTCAACTAACTTACTTAATTGACTGACACTACTCTGAGTGAGTGAGTGACATGGGGAGCAGGGAGGAGAGAGGGAGAGACGAGAGACAGCAACCAACCAAGCCGGTGCTATAGTAGATAGCTGCCATAGCTAGGTTATTTATCATCCATTATGATTACCTCGTACCTGTCTTGACTGCATCAAACCGGGAGAAGCTAGTTAAGCTAGCTAGGTAGGCTAATTGAGGCTGTATGCATTTTCTCGTCTGACACAGTTACAAATAACAACAACTCCATTCAGAATATTAAGTAGCAGCCTACCATTTGGCTCTTGGTTGTTGTAGCCTATCCTCAGTGGTGGAAAAAGTACCCAATTGTCATACTTGAGTAAAAGTAAAGATACCTTAACAGAAAATGACTCAAGTAAAAGTGAAAGTTACCCATTAAAATACTACTTGAGTAAAAGTCTAAAAGTATTTGGTTTTAAGTAAACTTAAGTATCAAAAGTAAATGTAATTGCTAAAATATACTTAAGTATCCAAAGTAAAAGTACCTTATAATTTAAAATGGAGGCTCTATGACCGTAGCCTATTGCCGCTTTGATGACGTATGATTGGCCAACAACAACAACAAGCTACACGTGCCACTTGTCACTCTCGTGAAAAGCAAGAGCAGCAAAATAAATCATAAAATGTCTCTCTCTCTACTACAGTAGTCGTGTTCGGATCTGTATGGGTCCTTCCAGACAAGTCAGTTAAAACTACACATACCCGAGACCCGTGATAATCATAAAAGATCTAACTCAGACCGTGACAATATTTAGAATTCTGGATTCGGACCCCCTTGGTACAAGTGGATCCGTGAAGACCTCTATTCTGCATGACAGATTTCTTAAAGCATAATCCACCTTTACATGTAGATGTTAACCTCATGGAGATAACTATCTTTCAAGAGAGGTGTGGTACAGAGGTAGCAGCAGGGTCAACAGTATTACAACACTCACCTTTCTCCTATTACTCATCAATCATCCTGTCATAAGATTGATGGACAAACATGGAAGCTTTGACAAGTCGGGAATTGATTAAAAACATGAAAAGACAGACCTTGTGCATATTTGTCTGTCAAATACACTTTTTATTTATTTAATTTAACCTTTATTTATCCAGGCGAGTCAATTAAGAACAAATTCATATTTACAATGATGGCCTGGCCAGTGACGACTGGGAAAGGCGGTGCAATAAATACAGTAAAAAAACAAACATTGAAATCACAGGACAAGACAGACATCACAACACAGAAGCACAGGGACATATGACAAACACAAAGTCAATTCAGAACAACATGGACCAGCATGAGTCAACATGGGCCAGCATCCCTGTGGAACGCTTTCAAGACCTTGTAGAGTCCATGCCCCGACGAATTGAGGCTGTTCTGAGGGCAAAAGGGGATGCAACTCTATATTAGGAAGGTGTTCTTAATGTTCTGTACACTCATTGTAGAGTGTCTATGATGAGAATTGTAAGGGGCAAACCTGATGTCAGAATGATAAAGCACGTCTAGCTTCTCAAGGGCTCCCTTGCATGCTGACCTGTAGATGACGTCCCCATAGTCAAGCATCCACAGTGGGATAGTTACAGTGTGTGATAGATTGAACCTGACACGTCTTACAGGTAACACAAGGTAACACAATGTTTGAACACCTTGACAGATGAGCGAACATAATTGAATGTTGTCCCAGTTGAGTTTTGAGGGCATGCCTGAGGTTTCAATGAATAGTTAAAGCTGCAATGTGTACATTTTTGGGTGACCCTACCAAATTCCCATAGAAAGTTATAGATCTGTCATTTGCATTGAAAGCAAGTCTAAGAAGCAGTAAATCTGTTCTATCTGCGCTATTTCTATGCATCCCGTTCTTAAGTTTAGTTTTTGCATATTTTACTTCAGGTTTTGTACACCAGTTTCAAACAGCTGAAAATACAATATTTTTGGTTATAACAAATATATTTCACAGCAGTTTAGATGGTACAATGATTCTCTACACTATACATGGACTGGACTTACTTTACAGTTTTTTACGATTGTTTACACACTAAAATTAAAATTTCCACACAATTAGCAAAATTGTACTCCAATGAGCAAAACACCTCCACAGATTTGCACAACATTACACACAATGTCCGCCTCACCCTTTTTGCAAAACATTACACACAGTGATTTGTAAAACTCTACACACATTTTCACACCTTAGACACAGATAAGGATCGTGAGGTTACTTCCTTGTAATTACAAAGCACCGGATTGCCAATTACCACACTAATGAACGAATTGGATAAACACATCTACCAGGTGTGGAAGCACACATGTGCTAATTTGAAAACGCAGCACTCAGGTGTGCTATAAAAGGCAGCAGGTGAGTTCACCTGTCTTCAACAAAAATGGAAGGAGTTAGAAGAAGAAGAAGAGTGAGAATGAGAGGGGGAGCTCAAAGAGGAGATGAAGGCGGTAGAGGAAGAGGTGAAAGGAGGTAGAGGAAGAGGCATAGGTAGAGGAGAAGAAGGTAGAGGAAGAGAGGGAGGTAGAGGAAGACACCTAGGTAGAGGAAGAGGTAGAGAAGGACTTGAAGAGTTGATAGAACCTGAACAAAGAAGACGAGGACCAAATTTGACTCGAGAAATCCGTGCAACACTTATTGACCATGTTATCAACCATGGACTGACACTGATGGAAGCTGGACAAAGAGTTCAACCAAATCTCAGCAGAAATACTGTTGCGTCAGTAATTCGGACATTTCATCGAGAAAACAGGTAAGCTAACCACACAGTATACATTGAAACTGAAGCTTGTATAATCAATATTGTTTACTGTGACATTTGACAGTAGGCTGCATATATATATATATATATATATATATATATATATATATATATATTTATTTATTTTTATCTTATTTTGTTTTTACATAGGATTGAGGGTCGAGGACACCAAGGTGGAAGGGGCCCTATGTTTAGTCGTGCACAAGAGGCCGCCATTGTGAACATGGTTTTGGCCAATAATTGTATCAGGCTACGAGAAATCCAAGCCAATATCATCAATGATGACAATATTTTCAATAACATCCAACGAGTCTCTCTGTCAACATTAGGTCGAATCCTAAAGAAAAATCAAATATACATGAAGCAACTGTATCGGGTACCATTTGACAGAAATTCAGAGAGAGTGAAACATCTGCGCAATGAGTATGTGGAGGTATGCATTGTTCATCTGACTATGGTGTGGTATCATGCACTGCTCATAATGTTCTGTCACAAAAAAAATACTGTGCTATAGATATTGAATAGCATCCTATTTTCTTTAATGTGTTTCAGAGAGTCTTGCAAATGGATGCTGCTGAAATTCAACATGAATTTATATAGTGGATGAGGCTGGATTTAACCTTGCAAAAACAAGAAGAAGAGGGAGAAATGTAATTGGGCACAGGGCAATCACCAATGTGCCAGGGCAGCGAGGGGGTAACATCACCCTTTGCGCTGCTATCACACAAAATGGGGTCCTCCACCACCATGCAAATCTGGGACCCTATAATGCAAATCTGATACTTGCATTTCTTGACCGATTGCATGAGATTGTCACAGCATTACACCAAGTGGACCAGATGCGGTACATTGTCGTTTGGGACAATGTCTCATTTCATCGGGCTGCTCTAGTCCAGAACTGGTTCCATGATCACCCTGATTTTTAAGTTTTATACCTTCCCCCATACTCCCCCTTCCTGAATCCTATAGAATAATTTTTTTCAGCGTGGCGGTGGAAGGTATATGACCTGCGGCCTTATGACCGTTTGCCCCTCATTCAGGCCATGGAACAGGCATGTGATCTTATTGAAGCAGCTTCAGTGCAGGGGTGGATTCGTCACACAAGGCGATTCTTCCAACGGTGCCTTGCCAATGAAGACATAGCCTGTGATGTGGATGAAATGTTATGGCCTGATCCAGCCAGACGGAGAGACGGATAGTTACAGTACTCTTGTTGCTTTTACAGTAGTTTTCTTTCATTTCTGTTTACTTTTACTTTACTTTTCTTCAGAGTCAAAGTGTATGTACTGTAATTCATGCAGTAATTTTTATTTGTCTACGGATTTTATTTGTTTACAGTAATTGATATCATTGTTGGTTGATTACTGTAACTGATTATGGTAAGAAACACTGTAAGTATTGAAATAAATACTTGAAATATTCAGTCTGCAGCATCAAGTGTTGTGCAGTGCTTGGTAAGGTTATAGTAGGCCTACAGTATTTGTCTACATTCTCCTTATATCTCAAAACAAATCATGAATAATGTTGTGAGTTTCTCACTATTTTTTGTCACCTAAATTATCTCTCACATACAGTAAGAATGTCTGGCCAAAAATCTTTTTTTTTTTTTTTTTTTTACAAATGTGTTTTTTATTTATCACAGCAGTGTGAAACTGGCTGCAATAGTGTAAATGAAAACAAATAGCATTTTCACAAATATGTGTATAAGTTTTGACTGAAGTGTGTATGTTTTGACTGAAGTGTGTCATTTTGCAAACAATCTAGGAATTTTGCTAATTGATTGTGGTGTTTGGATAATTGTGATTATATTTTGACAAAAATAACTCTGTTTTCAAAATCGCATCTAAACAATTGAAAAAAACTGTAAATGAATCAAGGCAAACATATACATTTTCCAATGGCTTTGGTGGCCCTCAGTGTCTTTTTCCTACGTCTTGGCTTTTCTGCAGGTGTTGGGGGCATGGATCGATGGCTCACACTGGATAATGGTGAACTCTCCCTGCCTCCCTCTGCCTCTCTCTAATGCCCCTCTGGCCCTCCGGTGCCCCTCTGTCTGGCACCATGTCCCTCCAGCCTCTTATAGTCAGCAGCCCTCTTCCACTCTACAATCAATCTACAGTACCTCAACACTCAGTGTCTGTGTCTCTAACCCATCACACACTTATTTCCAAATCAATCAGTCATGGGAGTCCTATCTCACCAGACCAGTAACTGGGCATAATGAGCTGATTGTTTTAATGAAGAGGCCTGGTCAGTCCTTACACAGAGAGATGAGCCTGGCTGAAGTCCCAGGGAGACTGGCCAGTGTGTAATGGCAGTAATAAGGCTGGGGAAGGTCAACAGAGCTGGAATAATGAAGCCAGTGTGTAATTATGGAGGGACCGAGACAGAGACCCCCAGATCTGAGGTCAGTTTCACAAGCCATTATTCTATATTAATCGTTGCTCTTCACAGTACCAGACTGTCTCTTGATTAGCTATTCAGACACTATTGTTTGGCCTCTCAATTACTACATGTCCAATATTTTACACTCATAATGACTACCCTGGGACCACAGCCTGTATAGTATTTATGGAATGTGAAAAGTGTATATTTGCATGTGTGAGTGTATGTGTGTGTGTGGCCCCGTGTAGCTCAGTTGGTAGAGCATGGCGCTTGCAACGCCAGGGTTGTGGGTTTGTTTCCCACGGGGGGCCAGTATGAAAATGGATGCACTCGCTCTGGATAAGAGCGTCTGCTAAATGACTAAAATTTTAATGTAAAAATGTGTGTACTGAATGTGAATGTGCTTCTAATAGTGTTGTGGTTATTCGTCTTGAAGTGTGCCCGAGTGGTCGTTGAAGAACTGTATCACCTCTGATGAGAGTTTCTGAATTGTAACCTGTACAATTGCTCTTGCAAAAAGAATGATGAGAATGGATGGAACTTTAAAGTGTCCAGATGTGAAGTAGTATATGTGGAACTATGCAGAGAGTGGAACACAAAGAATAGCCCTGGCTGGCTGAATGACTCCTGTCCCTTGTAAGGAGCACTTACATTTTACATTTTTGTCATTTAGCAGACGCTCTTATCCAGAGCTACTTACAGTTAGTGAGTGCATACATTAATTTTTTTATACTGGCCCCCCGTGGGAATCGAACCCACAACCCTGGCATTGCAAACACCATGCTCTACCAACTGAGCTACATCGTTGCCAGCCATTCCCTCCCCTACCCAAATTGTGCGTCGCCCCATGGGTCTCCCGTTCGCGGCGGGCTACGACAGAGCCTGGATTCGAACCAGGATCTCTTAGACCACTGCGCCACTCGGGAGACTTCCTGTCTTGTCAGTTGAAAGGTCAAGTGTCTAATGACGTCTGCTATGGCGGAAGAGCTTGGTGGAATGCAACAAAGTTGGAGGACGTTAGCTACCTAGTTCTGTTCAATAATCACCAACAATTTGTATTTATTTAAATTAACTCTGACTCATGCAGCCTTTAGTATTTGTACAGTTTTTACTTTGCTCCTGTCGGCGGGCGTGCAGCGAGAGAGGAGGCATTGTTTTGCAACAACTACAGGAGCTACAGCACTGTTCTGCTCACCTTGTATCGGCACCAGGTTGAGGCCTTGCAGGCTTGCTCATCACAAGTGGGTCTATAACTGAGTAAAGCATGCTGGGAAGGACAGAGGTCTTCCAATAATTGAATTTGATGTTCATTTTGTGTGACTTTGTTTGATGTCATTGGATTTAGATTTTGCACTGTCAAACGTGAGGCAAGGTAATCGTGGAAAGCCAGGTCTGAAGCATTGTTTTAATGCATCCACACAGACACACAGCCAGCACATGTGTGTGTATAAAGAATACATCTCCTCTGTATAGTCTCAGCGGTGTGTTCCATGTACAGTACCAGTGGCAATTTTAGCATGTAAATCTTGGTGGGGAAAAAATTATAATATATATATATATGTGGGATGCATGCCAGCAAAGCCACTACACAATACAACACAACACTAAACAATACATTAATTGCACTATAACGGTGACAAACGGTGCCCACAAACTGTTAGGGCCTACATAACGTTTTCCCAACAGCAGTCCCAACACCTTACCACTGCTATACCTGGCTATCAGCGGAGCCTTGTCTGGCAGCGAAACAGTTCATTCAGACTCATTTACTGCCTTAAAAAAAAACATAGCTGATATGATTGACTTGCTTAAACAAATGTGGTTTCTACTGACAATTGAGATGTACAAACTATGGCATAAGGGAACGACAAGCAGATAAGAGGCAATCCGTAATTTCGATTAAGACATTAATGAGTGAGCTAGGACAGACATAGTCAATATAACTATTTGTTCAGCACTTTTGAAATGTACAGCGACAGAATTCAGAACATGGGCCATTCTTACAGTGTTCTCCCTGTGAAGGGGGCATATAAGCAGACAATGAAAGCTCTTACAATATTCGATGATTAAATTTTTCGAAAACACCTGCATTTTGGAGCAGCTTTACTCAATAAAGCAAAAAAGAGACGATATTTGTATGCGGCTTTATTAACTCAATTATGTAATTTTTTTACATTGTTTGCAAACTGATATGTGACACTGTCACGATCGTTGAGAGACGGATTAGACCAAGGCGCAGCGTGGAATGCATGCATGTTTATTAAAACAATAAACACTGACAAAACAACAAAAGGCAACGAAACGTGACGTCGGAAGGCAATACACAAACAAGCCAAACACACCGAAACACAAACAAGATCCCACAACCCAGGCAGGAAAACTGGCTGCCTAAGTGTGATCCCCAATCAAAGACAACGAGCGACAGCTGCCTCTGATTGGGAACCACACCCGGCCAAACATAGAAATACAAATACTAGAATGTCCACATAGAAATTCCCACACAAAATATTCACACCCTGACTCACCAACTAGCCAACTCTATGTCAGGGCGTGACAGACACGTATTACTGGCAAAATAACATGCAAAACAGGCAAGCCCCATTCACCCTCTTTCTTGCCCATTCACCCTCTGAATGGCACACATACACAACCCATGTCTCAATTGTCTCAAGGCTTAAAGATCCTTATATAACCTGTCTCCTCCCCTTCATCTACACAGATTGAAGTGAATTTAACAAGTGACATCAATAAGTTGATCATAGCTTTCACCTGGATTCACCTGGTCAGTCTATGCCATGGACAGAGCAGGTGTCCTTTATGTTTTGTATACTCAGTGTATGTAGCGTGTCACATCTCCAGATATAATGAAGTATTTTCTCTTTGAAACATTGATATCACTAATCATGGTAATGGCCCTGCGTATGTAAGAATATCTTTTGAAGGACCTTTCAAACTATGTAGTTCATTCCGAGTGCTTTTGATATTCTGTAGCTATTCAGCAGAGTGTGTGGAGGAATCAGGCATCTCTTTCCACCCTTGAAGTAGCTAGTATCCATGTGTGGTTTCCCCCTGGACGTTGCTCAAATGTACCATGACAACCTGTCATGTTCAGCATTACCCGCCCACAGCCAAACAGAAGGGTTTATTCTCCATCAGTTGCTAGCACCATGCTTAATATGCCCAAGAGGGAAAAGATATGTGTGTCTGTGTGTGTACTATACAGTATGTGTATGTATGAGAGAAAGTGTGTGTGTGTGTGTGTGTTGCTTGTGACAAGAGATCATCACTGCTACAGTATAAATAGTATGTGTGTCTGTCTATGTGGCAGAGGGGGTGCAAACAGCATTCTGTATGTGTGTGTGTGTGTATGGTGTGTGTGTGTGTGTGTGTGTGTGTGTGTGGGGTGTGTGTGTGTGTGTGGTGTGTGTGTGGGGTGTGTGTGTGTGGTGTGTGTGTGTATGTGTGTATAAAAAGTATGTGTACAGTGTTTGTGCGCTTGCATTTCTCAGAGCAGGATAAAGGCAGTGGTTCTGTGGCAGGCGCCTAATTTGAGCATATTGCATTGGCCTAGCATGTGCTGTGAGAAATAAGCCGGAGTGTTTGACTTGTTAAAAGGGATGTTCCACACTAAAAGCCTTGTTGGCCCTGACATAACTGGGACGTAGTTCTACTTGTCAAAGCTAATAATCAATTCCCATGCAGGGATAAGCTTACAGCACACCCCCACCGAGTGTGTGAGGCACCAGCCTCCAACACAAGTACCACATTCCCATGCATTAATAAACACCCCAATCAGTTACCAATCCCAGAGGAAATATCACACAAATACACATCCCTAATATCTACAAAGGAGTAAATGTTACATATAAAAGAACGTCTTTGGAACTGTTTTATCTTTATGCAGTCCCTTTTCTCTGTTTAATGGTTTGCCTGGTTTGATGCTAATGACAGTTAATACACCCAGGATGCTGTCTCAAAGAAAGGAGAGTAATCGATCTCTACGTCTTGCCACTCATACAGTACAGGACTTGGTGCACGTGTAGGGAAGATAGGGTGCTGAGTGTTTGATTGATTTTCCTTAATGGCGGACTCTTTTGTTACCTGTGTATTGTACCAACTGGTTCGATTCCCTGAGCCGACTAGGTAAAATAACATGTTGATGTGCCCTTGAGCAAGGCACTTGACCCTGCTCCAGTAAGTCACTCTGGATAAGAGCTTCTGCTAAATTACAAAAATGTAAATGTAAAGTTATGATCATCTTATTACAAAATGGCATCAATCAGACAAAAGCCAAAAGTAAATGGTGTGTCTCCTCAATCAACCGCACATGCTGTCATCTGTTTTTCTCTGTAATTTCATTTGGTTCTATGAAAGAGGGATAGGTACCACTGGCGCTCTCTCTCTCGCCCTCCCTCCCTCCCTCCCTCCCTCCCTCCCTCCCTCCCTCCCTCCCTCCCTCCCTCCCTCCCTCCCTCCCTCCCTCCCTCCTTCTGGGGTGCTGTGGTGCTCACTACTGCTGGAATATCGCTGCTCAGTGACTTGTCATTTCCATTTTCATCCCCACTCTCTATATAACAGGTTGTTAATTAATACAGTAACAGGTACAGGGATTCTTCCCTCACTGCAGGAGCCAGGAGCACAGAGGCATGAAGTGTGAGCATCTCCCAGCCCTCCCTTCCCTCCTCTGCATCCCCCCTATCCCCTCTCCTACCTTCTCCATTCATTCTCCACTCCCCACTACCTCATTCCCCATCCTCTCATCTCTCCTCATATCTGGATCCTATGAAACTGATCACACCAAGGCAATGTAAAGATATACATCCATCTAACATATTGCATTGTATCCTTGCCACCATCAGATATGATTCCCTCGTCAATAAAGCTTGTATTGTTGGCTGGAGAGAAAATATATAATTTCCAGAGGGCCATGGTTACAACAGGCCCTTCAGATGTATGTTTTTCAGGTATGGTGGAGGAGACATTGTTTGGCTGGCTGTCTATGTCTGTGTGGGACAAAACTGTTTGCTAGAGGAACTGCACTGCTGTTTTCAAGGTTAGAACTCTTTAAATGTTTCATTCAGGGGGGTTTTCCCTTTGTGAAATGCACTTAACATGCTGGGCGCGTTCCTATGCTTAGACATTGTGGATGCTTGACAGATCTTACAACGGCTGGATAGGTATTTGAAGTATCAGTTAAAGCAGTATATGTTATAGCAATTTGTCAGTCGATGACACAGTCGATGACGTGGCACGCAACCATTGGTTATTGCGTCGCATCGCCTTAGCTGTGGAACGCGCCTGTTTTCTTACATTTGGTAAGTCAACCAAGTTCTGAGTCCTTAGCCTTAGCAGTTGGTTTTAAGGATGAATTAGCTTAGCTTTGTCTGTCTCATGGCTTATATCTAATTAATATTCCAGAACTGATCAAAGTGTCAGATGTAGCTAACCAAGACTATAAAATGGATTGAAGAGGGCAGACGTACGTCATTCATGATGAAGACTCTGTGTCGTTCCTTTGTGAGGACAGCCTAGATTACTTTGAGGAGTTTGAGGTGCACAATAAACTGCATCAGGATAAATGAGTTCTGAAGGACCTAGCTTCTCTGTTATGTTCTGTTCTATCTCACTGGGCTTGTGACTGCCTGTGGTCCTGTGCTCTGTTTCCCTGTAACTCTGTTGATTATTTTCCTCAGGTGTTTCAGGTGTGTCAGCCCAGGGGTTCCCAGACTTGTGTTTTTTTATTTATTCATTTATGAACCTAAGCTGCCTTGGGCCATGCAATATGCAACATGTGCCATTCCCATGTGTTCAGCTGTGCATCTCAGGTATTGCTTGTCTCCCACAATCCTTTGCTGCACTCACCCAGATTCAACTTAGTCTCCAAATTAGAGTGCTTTATTATTATCTTAATTGACTTCATTAAGACAGAAGAGAGTCATGCATAGAGTATATTCTTTGAAACCTTTGAAGTTTACCAGTAAACTACCAGAATGTTGGCATCTTTCAAGGATCTTAGACTAGTGTCTAATGGCCCTTTGGGGTATTTCAGATTATCACAGGTGTCTGTAATTATCTCTGCCCCTCTGTGTGGCCTTATCACACGTGATTCTTTAATTTAAAAAAATGAATGACAAAGCTGTAAAACATTATCCTAAATATAGACCATCAACACCCTTGGTTGTTTAATATGAGTATTTCCACATATCCTTCTTTTTTTTTTTACACTTTTATTTATTTTACTATGTATTTGTTGTAAATGCTTTGGCGTCAAACTGGTGGCAGTTGTGAAAAAAAATCAATAGTTGGACAGGTTGCAGAGGTAATTGAAAATAATACCATTGTCTTTTCATTATTTAGGCTATTTTATATTGAACAATATGGTGTGTCTACTAGAAACTCATGGACAATATGGACGACATATAAAAATGAATACTATATATGAATATTTAAAAAAAAAGTTATTCAAGTATAAATTACCAAAGTTACGACAGATTGCCATAGATTTTCTGTTAATTACCAGAATAACTGAAGATTAGCTTTGCAACCCCACTCATGCAAGAATGAGCCGCACTAGGAAGAAAGCTGTTGAAACATCTCAGCGTGTGGCAGTCTCATTCAAAAGTGTGTAAATGCCAGCAATATTATAATTACAATCAAAGTTATAAACTACTGTAAAAAAGTACCTCTACACTACATTTAGGGAACTACTTATTTTTAGAATATTAAGCCATATGTGATATTAAAAAGTGAATAACATGCTATGAACATGTCCTTACCATCCACACAAGAGGGTTTGTTGCGTGTTGTCCCGGCCACCTTTCCCGGTAAACAGGAGCACTTGACAGTCTGGGAGCGCTCCTCGATACGGTTCTTATTACAGCACCGGTGGGCTGCGATCACCTCACATGTACCTCCTTCTGAGGACACACAGACAGAGGGACAGAGAGACACATGGTTAGCCGACACATGGAGCTGAGGAGTTTGGTTAGGTAATTACTGTGAAGCATATACTAGAACGTCAGGAGTAGGATTGATGTTGGACTATGTTTGGTATATGTAGAAAATGGTGTTAGAGATTAAATAAATCCCTGCTGTGAATTCAATATAGAATAAATGATCAACAGTGCACTATAAAAATACATTGTACTAAATAGGCCCACTATGCTTCTTTTAATTAGCTTCTATGGTTACTCATTTCATCTTTTTAAATTACTAAATTTATCTGAGGTTAAGTACATTTCTGTTGTTCTGAACTTAATTAAATCATGAGTTCATATATTCACATACTACAAATGATAAAAATACTGCTGAAAATAAACGTAAGGCACATAACATGCAATTACTATGTTATCCTCTTCACCACAGCATGCTTTGCAAATTGCCACAAGAGGCATTTAGATTATTCTAATTTGACTCTTAGGGTGTTCCTCACTCCATTACAAATCACTCCCTGATGAGGAAATCATGCTCTGCTCTTGCATTAATGTGGCTCTCCTTGCATCCCTGAGATCCTGCATGTGATATGCATCTATTCCAGTAGGTTCAGGAGTGAAGGCCTGGAGATACAGACTAGGTCTTAACCAGGCTGACTGGGTTAAACCAGCCACCTACAGAGGTGACATAATTTACAACAACTGCAGCACAATGGACCTTGTTCTGACAAAAGTAATAATTTGGAGGAGAAATGTGCCATTGGTGGGTCAAAGTAACAATAGGGATCACCCTGGGGAGCGAGGGGCTGATGGAGCCTAGGGACGTCCCTCCTCTCCTAAATATGGAGAGAGGAGGATGGAGAGAGAGGGAGAGGGCAGGGGCCTGCCAGAGCCGCGACTGGGCCTGTGAGTAATGAGGGAACCACTGGAAGTGCCCCTTTCACACAGTTATAAAGTGGCGTGCTAATGCAGCCAGCGGAGCTGCAGGAGAGGGGCCCTCCATCACCGTGTGGCCCTCTCCTCACGCCCCGGGAAAAACTCTTTATCTTCCTCTGACAGCCGTCGCCACAGACACCATCGTCCAACAATTAAACTGGAGCTCACGGAGGAGAGGAGAGCGGGATGAGTGTAGGGAGAGTAGGTAAAAGGGAGCCAAAGAACGCTTCCTCTTTTTGTAGCAGTGTGATTTTCTTCATGGTGGTGTTGCATTTTAAACATGGTGGTAAAATCATTAAATTGTCTTATTGGAGGCTGGCTGTGTAAATGTTTGAAGTGGCTGGATCCTGAAAAAAAATATCTGAGCTGAGCTTGGTAACACTTTTCTGCTCACATTTTCATCAAGGTCTGCCATGCCCAGACCACAGGCAGTGGAGACTGGGATTAAAAGGAGAACATTTGCAGTTATGTTGGCCACCGCTGTCCTGCAGAATTAATGTCGCTCTCCACAAGCTTAGTTGTTGATACATGAGGCAGAACACAAACCATAAAAGTGAGGAAAGAATCCCTTGAGTGCACTATATTTAAACCCCAAAACTAACAATATTTATTCAATATTTTACTGGTAGTTTCCTGCCTGGAGACATGCTTTCAAGCCTGTGGTAGAGGCAGCCCTCACAAAATGCCCACCTTCAAGTCCTGCCTACTTAGGGAATATTTATCATACCCCCTGGCCTTTTATCAATGTTGGTCTAAAACCACAATGAGTCCATCAGACTCCTTAATGCTGAAAATGCATTGCCATGAGGAATCAGCTGTTCTGTCAATAAGAAATGCAACATGTACAGGTGTCCTCTCTTAATTTGATCACTCTGTTGTCACAAATAATTTTCCGGCACAGCAGGAAATGCAAACTTGCAATGTATTCAAGGTTTAAAAATGCTTCTAAAGTTTATAATTTCCACTTTAATATTTCAGACTTGATTTGCCCTAATGAAAAATGTATCAACCCCTACAAATATTTCGATTTTTTATAATCCATATAATAATTCACGTCCTGTTGCTGCAGGATGATTTTCCTGCTGTGAGAAACTGGTCAAATTAAGATTGGACATCTGTATGAACAGGATTTCAAAGGACATTCCAAGAATATGTCATCATCTCTTCTTCCAAACTCATCTCTTCTATCTCACCTCCATATGGGATATTTGATCAAAACATAGCACTTGTGCGTGTGTGTCTGTTCGTGTGTTTGTGTATGTGTGTGTGTGTGCTTGCGTTCATGCGTGCCTGTGTGTCTGTATATCTGCATGCATGCATGTGTGTGAGTGTGCGTGCGTGCGAGCCTGTGTGTGTGCATGCGTGTGTGTGCGTGCGTGCGTGTATGTGTATGCGCACGCATGTGTGTGTTATTTAGCTCCAGACCCTAGGGTGAGATAAGCAGCTCTATGTCTAGCCATCAGCCAGGTGGACATTAGAGCAGTTCACTCAGTACCATCTGTGCAGACAGAGAATGAGAGCAGTACAATGGACCTGATCGGACACCATGGGGCCAGAGGGGAGAGATATGCAGAGGACAAATGGCCACTTGGACAGTACATTATGCTGTCCACATACACCTAAGCTCACTTGGACCATGTCAGCATGAGGCAAATACTTGTCTATTCTGTTTGTGTTTGTGCGCCTGTGCCTGGCCTGTGTGTGGACATTTGTGTGTGTATGCTTGGTGTGTGTCTGTGTATTTGTCTCTGTGTGTGTGAATGTAAACAAGGTGCACTGTACATGTATGTGTACATGCACACGTGCACGTGTGTTTGATGGATGGACCGTTCACAGGCTGTCACCCAGCTAGAAGGGTTATGGGGTAGGTGGTTCTGCTCTCTACCCTTTGGTGGGATGAGGTGAAGGGCATCAATGAGAGCATCGACTGGTCATTTTTCTCCTCGGAGCCCACAGTGACAGCAGTCATTAGGCGACTGGATGAGGTGATTATGCTTAAGGAAATCAATTCTTCATTGTTTTCAGTTTAGCCCAACGGCCAATTAAAACCCCACTAACGAGGGAGCGCTGCAATATGAAGAGAGAGAAGATGTGAGAAATGGAAGCTTACAGATCAGAGCCATTATCCACAAAATAAATTAACCGCTCATGATTAAAAAGCAAAGAAACACAAGTTTGAAAACGGAAGTAAGGTATGATTGGATGTGTGCTGTATGGTGTGTATTGTACATTCCAGTATGAATCTCCAATGGCAACATCAGATGAAGAGAAAACTCACTGGAAAAAGAAGGAGCTTTGTGTTTTGACACTTTGGGGGACAGTGGGTGTGCGGCCTACCAACTCCCCTCTCACTAAATCTGTCCAGTTCAGACAGGGAGACAATAGCAGTGTTCAGTGTTTGTGTCTATGCCAGTGCAGAGATAACAGAATGCCTCCCCAGGAAACTAAAATTGTGACTTGTTTCAGGAAACTTGGCGTATGTCGCACGTCACTACTTCACAGGAGAGGCATTTGAATGTAAACATTAATTTTTTATCAAAATGTGTTCTTGGCAGAAATGCCTTCTGGAACATGTGAACTTTCATGTGCATTAATAACAAACTTGTATGCCATCTGCAAATATGAATAAAATTGTTAAATTATGCGCTTAGTTGGTTTAGCCATGGAAAAAGACAGGAACCTTCCCGCCAGCCATAATTGGCTGAAATAATGGATGGGCTGGACATGCCGAGAGATGATTTCGGATTGGTCTGCCATGTAGCACACTTCTGTCTATAACATGAGCTGCTCAGTATGCGTAGGTAATCCTTTCTAACATGGCTTTTTTTAAAGACATCACAAAGAACTGCAAAAGTGTTGCTCTCCACTTTCTGGAGGACCGAGTTTTGAAATCAGTGGAATGCCCGGTGGAAGCAGAGTATGATAGCTAAGGAGATGGAGAAAATTCAGCTATTTGGGAGTCAAAAAGAGGGAGTCAAAAAGAGAACACACAGGCTGTTTTATAAAACACCTGTCTCTTGATAAAATCTTCAAACTAAGGGCAACCATGGCATCTGTGACAGAGAGGGAGAAGCATTCATCCATGTATACGAGTAACAGAGTCTAGCTAGCTATATTTTAAGATATTATAGGTTTCACATTTATTCAGAAAGTCATTTTCATTGCAAGTTAAAGCATACTGTTAGCTAGCTAGCTAACGTTAGCTGTCTGGCTTGCTAGTAACCATTTCACTGTCCCGTTTACACCTTCTGTATCCTGTGCATGTGACAAATAAACTTTGATTTTATTTTGATATACTGTGTGTTTACCAGAGACAGTTTTGTGAAGAACAACATGACCTGCACCAAAGTCAAATTAGGATATAACGTTAGGTCAACAAGACAGTGTCCAAGTTCTAAAATTCTCAGATAGAATGCCCTGCTTTTATTTTGTCACACTCACAATCGTAAGCTATTTTCTGTAATTGGCTCGCCATTAACTTGTAAATAATGATCTTGTTGTAAGTTTATTTTCCTGTAATAATGAATACAAATGAGCTAAATTAAGACGTTGTCAGCTATATAATATGGTCATTATTTGAACTGGCTAGCCAGCTAACTTAACATTAGCTAGCTAACAAGCTAGAAACAAACCAAAACATTGTTTACAAAGTTGCTTTTAGTTGCCTGGTTTGCTAGATTGACATATACTAAATTCATTTTTAAACGGATGGGTTTATTGATGTTAAAATACACCAGTTATGCTATTATGGACCACCAGGCTGCTGATGTCATGCAGCCTGTAGTGTTTGTGTTTATCCTTTTTCATAATGACAACGACAAGTTTGATGTCGGATGACAATAGAATGTTCATGATGTCACCGTGACAACTGTCTACAGACATGTTGATAGACGTAGTATAAACCACCCTTTAGTCTTGAAATCTTTGGTTGTTTAGTACACTACCGTACTCACTCTGTTTAGCACATGGCCTCACGTGAATCATTAAAGAGATGGGTGGGACTAAGTTTTAAGAGGGTATGAACGATGATGAATGGGTGTAGACAAAGAAGAGCTCTCAAGTAGGTGTACCAAAACATTTAAGGGCCATTTTCTCAAAATTGGGGTTACAAGTTTATCAACTTTCAAAGCAGAATTACTTTCCCATTGTTCCTCAACTGTAGTGTATGATATACCATTTTCTAGCTCTGAGTCTCTACTTTTATCCAATGACAAAACACAAATTAAAATGTTGCTACATAAGACCGAATCGAGCCAGTCGGTCACAATTTGCTCTGTGAAAGTTCCCAGAACATTCGTTAGGTCGTGGAAAATGTTCTCATAACACAAAAGCATTTGCTGATGTTGCAAGAACGTTCTTAGAACACATTTAATCTGTTCTTTAATGGTTTCCAGAATGTTTCATTAGGTTGTGGGAACAGTCTGGTGAGAACATTGTGGGGACATCACAAAATATATTTCCCCAAAACACCTAAACTGTCAAGTTGTGCAGACGACTCTACAATGTTTATTTTAGGGTGCAACAAAAAATCCCCTGATGTTACAAGAATGTTCCCAGAACACATTTAATCTGTTATTTAAAAGGTTCCCAGAATGTTTCTGTAGGTTGTGGGAACATTGTGGGGATATGACAAGAGATAGGTTCCCAAAACACTAAAACTGTCCAGTTGTATTGATATTCAGATAATGAATCAGGGAGCAGGGAGTTTGTATCAGGGAACACAAAACATTCCTTTGATGTTGCAAGAATGCTGACAGAACAGCCTTTGAGTTCTTTAAAGGTTCCCAGAACATTTAATTAGGTTGTGGGAACAGTGTGTGTACATTACAAGAGATAGGATCCCAAAACACAAAATATTCTCAGTTGTGATGACATTCATACCATGTTTAAGTTAGGTTGCACATGAGGTTCCTATAACGCTGTAAGAATGTTGACAGAACACCTGGTATAAGTTCAATAAAGGTTGCCAGAACATTTTATTAAGTTATGGGAGTTGTCTGGGATGTTGCAATAATATTATTGTGATATTCACATTGGTTGCACAGAACATTCCCACAATGTTTCACAATGTTCCACAATTTCCAAATAAGTCAGTTTTTGTGACGTTCATAGCATATTTGTTTTAGGTTTAACACAATATTCCATTGATGTTCATGCAATATACATTTTACCTTGTCTTGGAGGTCCTCAGAACATTTCAAGAAAATTTAGAAAATGTTATATTTAAGTTCTACCTAATATTACCACAACGTTCTCAGCATGCAAATGTATTGCTCCTTAAAGCATAGTGGAATACATCCCAATTATGTTTCTCTCCAGATGTAATGTTAATTTGCATTTGAAGGTGATATAGAGATACATGGCATTTTAATTTCATTCATAGGACATTCAAACAGCATTTATTCATACAAACACGACCATATTTTCTACACTTCTTATGTTGACACATGTGGGGTTTGAACTTGCAATGTTTGGTTCCCAAGCCAGGTCTTTCTCTGTGCCACCAGGGATGCTCTCTTACATATTCTTTCTTCAGCATAAAGCCATAGCAGTATGGTCAATCAGGAATTTCATGCTTTTTAGCCTTCTTAGACATAACTAACCCAGAGAAATACTGGTAACTGGGTTATTCACCATCACTTCACCCATCATCTTTATATTCTGGGCCCATATTTACAAGGTATCCAAGACTATGAGTGCTGATCTAGGATCACTTTTGCTTTTCAGATCATGAAAAATAAGACAGGGTGGACCATATCAAGTGTATCAAAGTATGAATGATATCGGGTGAATTTTTTACAAGTTGAACAGTACATTTTTACACAACGTTACATTTTTTACAGCTAGTCTAAATTCTGCATTTCTGACTGGATTTATAAATCTGGACAAAATAAAGACATCCTCTCATTTAGTAGATTATATATGAACCTCAATTTCACAGTTTGTTTCAAAAGAAACATGATTAAAGAATATGTGGGATTGAACCTGCACTCGTCAATCAGATCATTAACTCTCTATGTCACCAAGGGATAGCTGTGGTATTGGAGGATTGTTTCAGTGTAATATGGTCAATCAGGACACAGAACACAATTTCTGAGTGATTTAAATATTCCCATCCTGTTCATATGCTGCGAGGAACAAAGCGTAATTATAGCAGATTGAAAATAAATGGTGTCAGCCTTCCCTCCTGATCTAATTTCGCTCTGGTACTGCTCACCCACAGGCTCTGGGCATGCTCTGCCTAGCATTTTTTGTTTCCTTTATCACTATTATTTTAATTATGCTTATTCGGTTGTAATTATTTAGCCTACCTACCCACAATAGCATATCTAGTATGTATTCTACTTTCTAACATTAGGATGCGTTGTCTGTGAAGGACTTCAAATGTATTAACATATGTTTTAGGTAGGCAATACATAGGATACTGTAAATGTATTAAATTTTTTGGGGGGGAATAGAAACTCCATAATATAAATCAATTTAATTAAGCTACAATATCATCAATAAATCATAAATACTAAAGGCCAGTATCATCTTCTTTTCATTAAATAAATAATCTCAAACTGCAGCGGTCAAATGATTTGCGCACAGAAGCAAGCATGCTTCACATGTGCGTTGAGCGTGGGAAATGCACTCCACAAATTAAATGTTATTATTATTATTATTATTATGAAAACATTGAATATGTTATTATTATTATTATTTTTATTATTATTATTATAACATTTAATTTGTGGAGTGCATTTCCCACGCTCAATGCACATGTGAAGTGCCACCGTGTGTGGCTGCTATTTCTAAAAAATCTATTACATTTAGGTAGGGAGTCCAGTACACTCCAGTACACTCTTAGAAAAAAAGGTGTTATCTAGAACCTATAATGGTTCTTCGGCTGTCCCCATATGAGAACCCGTTGAATAACACTTTTTGGTTCCAGGTAGAAGCCTTTTGGGTTCCATGAACCCTTTCCCAAAAGGGTCCTACCTGAAACCAAAAAGGGTTCTACCTGGAACCAAAAAGGGTTCACCTATTTGCACAGCCTAAGAACCATTTTGGAATCCTTTTTTCTAAGAGTGTAGGACAGCATCACAAGGCTACATAGTCATAGGCCTACACGTTACCACTGCTGGAGGGAATACACCGCAGTCCTTGATTGTGAGCTACAATGAAATGTTGAATTAAATGTGTGCGACACAAGCGGTAAACAACATTTTTCCATCAATGTAGGTAGGTAATGTGATATCATAAGGTAATTGCTTAGCCCACACTTACCGGTAGGACTAGTTATCTCATGGGCTCTGGCAGAGAAGAAGCCTATGTGAGCCCTTTAACAATAGCCTAAACGTACAGCTAAAGTATCAATCAACTATAAATTAATGAACTTCAGAGATAATAGGTTGGTTTATACAGCAAACAACATGTTTTTATTAGCCTGCCAGAATCGCCTACAAAAGGAGGTTTGTGATAGGCCTTCAATTGAAAGGTTATAGCCTACAGTTCACAATAAAATAAAATGAAGAGATTGTAAACTTTCATGATGACACTTCGTTTAATCTTTGAAGTGTTGGCTAATGGTTTACTGAAACATAAAAAAGCTATCCGATTTTCAATAGCACAGATGACAACAACCTATTAATTTGACATTAACGCAAAACAAAAAATATTAATTTGAAAGCATCCTCGAGAAGGAGCGCTTGAGAGGATTTGGCGGACAGGTTGTGGACAGGTTGCAAAATAAATCCTAGCATTGCAGGGATCAACTTTCTGTGGCAGTTTTAAAGCTTCATGCAGTAGGAGCAGTAATAATACTACTACTAATAATAATAAATTATTACTACCTTACTATTCTGCACAGGCTGACACATACCGATTAGGCTATTTCAAACACTTCAAGCTACCAGGAGTCAAAATAATCTGAGGTGTGCACGGATTATTTGGACAATAATGTTGTGTGGTGTAGTTTAAATTAGCGGGAAGAAGTTTAACTAATGTCTAATTGTGGTGTCTTTGGTAACAAAAGTGTCACAATACATAAGGACATATTTATTAATCAGGGCATTTGAAGCCGATCAGAGATCTTCATGCCTTCTGCCAAATCTGGTCTGATATCGCAAAGAAGATTTGTCCTGTCCCTTTGGGGATTTTGATGATTAAAAAGTATTGGGACTGCAGATTACCAGCGTGGAGCTGTCATTATTATGCACCAATAATCTGTGTTCTCTTTTGGTGACATCACCATTGAGCATGCCCTCTGTGACAGTCTGTTCGATTACAGACAAAATATGTTGGTGGGGTTTATAGTGAGTCTCTTATAGAACATTTGATCATTCAGTTGCCTGTGTACTTCAGTCTTTTTGACATTGTAGTCTTGTGTGTAGTCTTGTACAGTAACAGCGCCTCCCTTGTCTGCTGGGCGGATGACTACAGAGGTGTCATTCTGGAGAATTAAGGGCTTGTTTCTCAGAGCGGGTAAAGTTATTCCTGACATACAGTGAGGGAAAAAAGTATTTGATCCCCTGCTGATTTTGTACATTTGCCCACTGACAAAGAAATGATCAGTCTATAATTTTAATGGTAGGTTTATTTGAACAGTGAGAGACAGAATAACAACAAAGAAATCCAGAAAAACGCATGTCAAAAATGTTATAAATTGATTTGCATTTTAATGAGGGAAATAAGTATTTGACCCCCTCTCAATCAAAAAGATTTCCGGCTCCCAGGTGTCTTTTATACTGGTAAAGAGCTGAGATTAGGAGCACACTCTTAAAGGGAGTGCTCCTAATCTCAGCTTGTTACCTGTATAAAAGACACCTGTCCACAGAAGCAATCAATCAATCAGATTCCAAACTCTCCACCATGGCCAAGACCAAAGAGCTCTCCAAGGATGTCAGGGACAAGATTGTAGACCTACACAAGACTGGAATGGGCTACAAGACCATCGCCAAGCAGCTTGGTGAAAAGGTGACAACAGTTGTTTCAATGGAAGAAACACAAAATAACTGTCAATCTCCCTTGGCCTGGGGCTCCATGCAAGCTCTCACCTCGTGGAGTTGCAATGATCATGAGAACGGTGAGCAATCAGGCCAGAACTACACGGGAGGATCTTGTCAATGATCTCAAGGCAGCTGGGACCATAGACACCAAGAAAATAATTGGAAAACAAAAGGACTGAAATCCTGCAGCGCCCGCAAGGTCCCCCTGCTCAAGAAAGCACATATACAGGCCCGTCTGAAGTTTGCCAATGAACATCTGAATGATTCAGAGGAGAACTGGGTGAAAGTGTTGTGGTCAGATGAGACCAAAATGGAGCTCTTTGGCATCAACTCAACTCGCCATGTTTGGAGGAGGAGGAATGCTGCTCATGACCTCAAGAACACCATCCCCACCGTCAAACATTGAGGTGGAAACATTATGCTTTGAGGGTGTTTTTCTGCTAAGGGGACAGGACAACTTCACTGCATCAAAGGGATGATGGACGGGGCCATGTACCGTCAAAACCGTCAAAGCCAGGGCATTGAAAATGGGTCGTGGATGGGTATTCCAGCATGACAATGACCCAAAACACATGGCCAAGGCAACAAAGGAGTGGCTCAAGAAGAAGCACATTAAGGTCCTGGAGTGGCCTAGCCAGTCTCCAGACCTTAATCCCATAGAAAATCTGTGGAGGGAGCTGAAGGTTCGAGTTGCCAAACGTCAGCCTCGAAACCTTAATGACTTGGAGAAGATCTGCAAAGAGGAGTGGAACAAAATCCCTCCTGAGATGTGTGCAAACCTGGTGGCCAACTACAAGAAACGTCTGACCTCTGTGATTGCCAACAAGGGTTTTGCCACCAAGTACTAAGTAATGTTTTGCAGAGGGGTCAAATACTTATTTCCCTCATTAAAATGCAAATCAATTTATAACATTGACATGCATGACATGTGTTTTTCTGGATTTTTTTGTTGTTATTCTGTCTCTCACTGTTCAAATAAACCTACCGTTAAAATGATAGACTGATCATGTTTTGTCAGTGGGCAAATATACAAAATCAGCAGTGGATCAAATACTTTTTTCCCTCACTGTAGGGGACAGAGGCTTCTAGCTTGGATATAACTTTACGCACCAGTTTGTATTAAGTATCCACAGCTGGGTCAATAGGCCCAGGTGGAATCAACATAGATGGAGCCCTAAACACCTTTCGTGGGGACAGAGTGGTTACAATCTCTAAAGAACAGTTTCAGATGCAATGTGCGTTTGAATTAGTAATCGAAATGCGTTGCAGTTATGAGTCCTGATATTCAGGCTCATTTGCTCCTATATTAATTATTTTGTATATATTTTCTATAAATAGTTCACTAAAGTTTATATCACTTTACTGACCGCCTACTTGTTTTCTTTCTCCAATCAAATAAAAAACGAATAGCACAATAGACACTGTAAGAAATATCTACATTTTTGAGAAATAGCATCCACACACGGGGGCTTCATTTTAATGTATTTTTCAATTTGAGGCTTTTCAAATATATTCCATTCTCCTTTCTCTTGTTTATATTACGGATATATTCCCACTAATATTCCTTTATGGAATTAAGCTTTTACGTGTGTATTTTTCTGTCTTTATAACAATAAGAATAAGAATAATAACATTTAATTTGTAGGGCGCATTTCCCACGTTCAATGCACATGTGAAGCGTGTTGGTGCTTGCTTCTGTGCACAAATCATTTGAACGCTGCAGTTTGAGATTATTTACTCCTGTTCATTTATTAAAATAAGATGATACTGGCCTTTATTACTTACAATTTATTTCTGATATTTTAGCTTAATTAAATTGACTTATTTTATGGAGTTTCTACTCCAAGAAAAACTCTAATACATTTTACAGTAGCCTATGTATTGCCTACCTAAAACATCCATTAATACATTTGAAGTACTTCAAAATAGAAAGTACATGTATTAATGTTAGAAAGTAGAACATAAACTAGATATAGGATACTGTGGATGTGGTAGGCTAAATTGTTACAACTAAATAGGCCTAATTAAAAGAAAAGTGATAAAGGAAACGAAAAATGCTAGGCAGAGCATGCCCAGAGCTTGTGGCTGAGCAGTACCAGAGAGAAATTGAAGCGGGAGAGAAGGCCGACACCATTTAAAAAAACAATCTGCTCAAATTACACTCTGCTACTCGCTCCACACTCACCCACTTACATGCTCTGGCATTCAAAAGCAGCCCTGCTTTAGGCTATCAATGAACTGTCAATTAATAATCATATCAATGGATGGAATCGGTGAACCATTACACGGTCTGACAAGCTGCATAATTTTTTTTGCCTAATTAGACTAAAGAACAATTAAGTAGTTCAAACGAGATACTAAGTCGTTCAAACAAGATAATTCCAAGAGTCTACTTTTTTTTTTCCTTCCGTACTGTTCAAATGTCCTATGAATGAAATAATGTGCAGATTGTCAACATACTGTATGAAGTTAATAAAATATGGTTGTGTTTCTATGATTAAATGCTGTTCAAATGTCCTATGAATTAAATTAAAATGCCAAGTGTCTATCTAACTTTGTAGTGGGCCTACAATACAGCCCTCAAATGCGAATTGCCATTAAATCTGGAGAGAAACATAATAGGGATGTATTCCAATCTGCTGTTTTATGCTTTCAGGAGCTACACATTTGCATGCTGAGAATGTTGTGGTAATATTAGGTAAGATTAAAATATAACATGTTCCAAATGTTCTTGAAATGTTCTGAGGACCTCCAAGACAAGGTCAAATGTATATAGCATGAATATCAATGGAATATTGTGTGAAACCTAAAACCAATATGCAATGAACGTTATTAAATGTAGTTATTTGAAAATTGTGGAACATTGTGCAACATTGTGGGAATGTTCTGTGCAACCTATGTGACTATCACAAGAATATTCTTGCAACATCCCAGACAACTCCCATAACTGAAATGTTCTGGCAACATTTAATGAACTTAGACCAGGTGTTCTTACAGCATTGTAGGAAGTTCCAGTGCAACCTAACTTAAACATGGTATGAATGTCATCACAACTGAGCATATTGTGTTTTGGGAACCTATCTATTGTAATGTATCCACACTGTGCCCACAACCTAATTAAATGTTCTGGGAACCTTTAAAAAACTCAAAGGCTGTTCTGTCAAAATTCTAGCAACATCAAAGGAATGTTTTGTGCAACCTGATACAAACATAATCTGAATGACAGCACAACTGGACAGTTTTTGTGGTTTGGGAACATACATTTTGTGATGTCACCAGACTGAACCCACAACCTAATGAAACATTCTGAGAACCTTTAAAAAACAGATTAAATGTGTTCTGTGGTGTCGAGTAGCAGGTCGGAGGAGGTCGTCGGGTAAGCTTGTCGTCGGGTAAGCTTGGCTTTATACATAGCTTGGGCTTTGTCGAGTAAGGCTTAAACTATGTATTTAGATTGTAGTTAGGTATTGTAGGTAGGTATCGTGGGTTGTTGTATGTAATTATTGTAGGTTAGTATTGTATTCGGCTGTGCCGGGTGTAGCACGAAGCTAGCTAGCTAGCTAACTCACCACCTGGACTAGCTGGCGAGTAGCTATTAGCAACGGTATAGTTGTTTCACGCCTGAGAGTGCCTGTAATTACGCCAGCTGGCTGCCTACAATAATTACATACAATAATTGCCTACCATTCAGCTGTTTTCTAACCTCATTGTCTGAACCGTTAACGTTAGGTAGCAAGTGGCTACTGTGCTTGAAATTTAGCTAGCTTGTTGCTACCTGGATAGCTACTAGTAAACAATAGCTGGAACGACCGAGCGAACAGACGCGAACTGGCTGAGTCAATTCAGTGGCTAGCTTTGCACTTGGCTAGCTAACAGTAGCTGCTAGGGGTAAGTCATAACCTACACTTGTGTTTTGTTTTTACATATTGATAGCCCGAGTCGTTCAAGGAATTCGGGACATGGGTGACTAGTTAACGTTAGTTTGGCTCTCTCTGTGTGTTCGTGCCGTGAAAGGAGGGGTTCTTCTTTGTCTGAAAGCAATGGCTAGCTAGTTTGCTAACTATTCTAGCTAACTAACTGGCTGAATAAGTTGACGACGGACTCGCTCAAGCTGTCGGGACTAACCCACAACGTTAGACACGGACACGAACGATCTGCTTGCGTGTTGATACACTGGTGGTTTGTTGTCGCGAGTATTGGCGCTAAACCGTGTTGTTGGAGACCGGCATGCTAGCTGGCTGTGGCGTCTTATGACGAGGTGCCCGGACGTTTTCACGGAATAATACTGCACCTAGTTAGCTAGCTGAATAAACTAAGTTAGTCTATTCCTAGAAAACATTGAACCGCTGTAGTTTACAACAATTATAGTTTCTGAGGTGGAAGTTTGGGAGAGTTATATTTGGGAGTTGTGGTGAGGGAGGCCCCGCTCTCTCCTTTCCCAGATGTTTAGTTCATTTCATTCCGATCTCCTCTGCATTATTGTAGCCATCTGCTGCAGCCTGTCAACTATGCCTCTGCCTATCCCTGTTCTCTCCTCTCCGCACAGGCTACACAAACGCCTCACACCGCGTGGCTGCTGCCTCTCTAACCTGGTGGTCCCTGCACGCACGACCCACGTGGAGTTCCAGGTCTCAGGCAGCCTCTGGAACTGCCGTTCTGCTGCCAACAAGGCAGAGTTCATCTCAGCCTATGCTACCCTCCAGTCCCTCGACTTCTTGGCGCTGACGGAAACATGGATTACCACTGAAAACACTGCTACTCCTGCTGCTCTCTCCTCGTCTGACCATGTGTTCTCGCATACCCCGAGAGCATCTGGTCAGCGGGGTGGTGGCACAGCAATCCTCATCTCTCCCAAGTGGACATTCTAAATTTTTCCCCTGACCCATCTGTCTATCTCCTCATTTGAATTCCATGCTGTCACAGTCACTAGCCCATTTAAGCTTAATATCCTTGTCATCTATCGCCCTCCAGGTTCCCTTGGAGAGTTTATCAATGAGCTTGACGCCTTGATAAGTTCCTTTCCTGAGGATGGCTCACCCCTCACAGTTCTGGGGGATTTCAACCTCCCTACGTCTACATTTGACTCATTTCTCTCTGCCTCCTTCTTTCCACTCCTCTCCTCTTTTGACCTCACCCTCTCACCGTCCTCCCCTACTCACAAGGCAGGCAATACGCTTGACCTCATCTTTACGAGATGCTGTTGTTCTACTAATCTCACTGCAACTCCCCTCCAAGTCTCCGACCACTACTTTGCATCCTTTTCTCTCTCCCTCTCCTCCAACACTACTCACTCTGCCCCTACACAGATGGTAATGCGCCGTCGCAACCTTCGCTCTCTCTCTCCCGCTACTCTCTCCTCTTCCATCCTATCATCTCTTCCCTCTGCTCAATCCTTCTCCCTCCAATCTCCTGATTCTGCTTCCTCAACCCTCCTCTCCTCCCTTTCTGCATCCTTTGACTCTCTATGTCCCCTATCCTCCGGCCGGCTCGGTCCTCCCCCTCCAGCTCCGTGGCTTGATGACTCATTGCGAGCTCACAGAACAGAGCTCCGGGCAGCTGAGCGGAAATTGAATAAAACTAGACTCCCTGCGGACCTGGCATCTTTTCACTCCCTCCACTCTACATTTTCTTCATCTGTTTCTGCTGCTAAGGCCACTTTCTACCACCCTAAATTCCAAGCATCTGCCTCTAACCCTAGGAAGCTCTTTGCCACATTCTCCTCCCTGCTGAATCCTACCCCCCCCCCCCTCCTCCCTCTCTGTGGATGACTTCGTCAACCATTTTGAAAAGAAGGTTGACGACATCCGATCCTCGTTTGTTAAGTCAAATGACACTGCTGGTCCTGCTCACACTGCCCTACCCTATGCTTTGACTTCTTTCTCCCCTCTCTCTCCAGATAAAATCTTGCGACTTGTGACGGCAGGCCGCCCAACAACCTGCCCGCTTGACCCTATCCCCTCCTCTCTTCTCCAGACCATCTACGGTGACCTTCTCCCTTACCTCACCTCGCTGATCAACTCATCCTTGACCGCTGGCTATGTCCCTTCCGTCTTCAAGAGAGCGAGAGTTGCATCCCCTTCTCAAAAAACCAACACTCGATCCCTCTGATGTCAACAACTACAGACCAGTATCCCTTCTTTCTTTTCTCTCCAAAACTCTTGAGCGTGCCGTCTTTAGCCAACTCTCTTGCTATCTCTCTCAGAATGACCTTCTTGATCCAAACCAGTCAGGTTTCAAGACTGGTCATTCAACTGAGACTGCTCTTCTCTGTGTCACGGAGGCTCTCCGCACTGCTAAAGCTAACTCTCTCTCCTCTGCTCGTGTCCTTCTAGACCTGTCTGCTGCCTTTGATACTGTGAACCATCAGATCCTCCTCTCCACCCTCTCCGAGCTGGGCATCTCCGGCGCGGCTCACTCTTGGATTGCGTCCTACCTGACCGGTCGCTCCAACCAAGTGGCGTGGCGAGAAGCTGTCTCCGCACCACGTGCTCTCACCACTGGTGTCCCCCAGGGCTCAGTTCTAGGCCCTCTCCTATTCTCGCTATACACCAAGTCACTTGGCTCTGTCATATCCTCACATGGCCTCTCCTATCATTGCTACGCTGACGACACACAACGAATCTTCTCCTTTCCCCCTTCTGATAACCAGGTAGCGAATCGCATCTCTGCATGTCTGGCAGACATATCAGTATGGATGACGGATCACCACCTCAAGCTGAACATTGGCAAGACGGAGCTGCTCTTCCTCCCGGGGAAGGACTGCCTGTTCCATGATCTCGCCATCACGGTTGACAACTCCGTTGTGTCCTCCTCCCAGAGTTCGAAGAGCCTTGGCGTGACCCTGGACAACACCCTGTCGTTCTCCGCTAACATCAAGGCGGTGACCCGATCCTGTAGGTTCATGCTCTACAACATTCGGAGAGTACGACCCTGCCTTACACAGGAAGCGGCACAGGTCCTAATCCAGGCACTTGTCATCTCCTGTCTGGATTACTGCAACTCGCTGTTGGCTGGGCTCCCTGCCTGTGCCATTAAACCCCTACAACTCATCCAGAATGCCGCAGCCCGTCTGGTGTTCAACCTTCCCAAGTTCTCTCACGTCACCCCGCTCCTCCGCACACTCCACTGGCTTCCAGTTGAAGCTCGCATCTGCTACAAGACCATGGTGCTTGCCTACGGAGCTGTGAGGGGAACGGCACCTCCGTACCTTCAGGCTCTGATCAGTCCCTACACCCAAACGAGGGCACTGCGTTCATCCACCTCTGGCCTGCTGGCTCCCTACCTCTGCGGAAGCATAGTTCCCGCTCAGCCCAGTCAAAACGGTTCGCTGCCCTGGCACCCCAATGGTGGAACAAGCTCCCCTCACGACGCCAGGACAGCGGAGTCACTCACCACCTTCCGGAGACATTTGAAACCCCACCTCTTTAAGGAATACCTGGGAGATTCTATTTACACATCCTAACGAATGTTCTGGGAACTTCACAGCAAGGTTGCTGGGAAAACATATGGTCATGTGTTATTACATTACCTGGAAACCTACTGAGAACCTTTGGAGAATGTTCTGTGGTGGTTCTTGCAGATGTTGTGCACAACATTTTTGTGAAAGTTATGAGAACATTCCAAGGATAATGAATGTTAGAAAAAATCCTAAATATAAACGCAACATGTACAGTATAGTGTTGGTCCCATGTTTCACGAGCTGAAATAAAAGATCCCAGAAATTTTCCATAAGCACAAAAAGCTTATTTCTCTCAAATTTTGTGCACACATTTGTTTACATCCCTGTTAGTGAGCACTTCTCATTTGCCAAGATTGTCCATCCACCTGACAGGTGTGGCATATCAAGACGCTGATTAAACCGCATGATCATTACACAGGTGCACCTTGTGCTTGGGACAATAAATGGCCACTCTAAAATGTGTAGTTTTGTCACACAACACAATGCCACAGAAATTGAGGGAGCGTGCAATGTCCACCAGAGCTGCTGCCAGAGAATTTAATGTTCAGTTCTCTACCATAAGCCGCCTCCAACGTCATTTTAGAGAATTTGGCAGTATGTCCAACCGGCCTCACAACCGCAGATCACGTGTAACCACGCCAGCCCAGGACCTCCACATCCGGCTTCTTCACCTGCGGGATCGTCTGAGAACAGCCAACCGTACAGTTGATGAAACTGAGGAGAATTTCTGTCTGTAATAAAGCCCTTTTGTGGGGAAAAACTCATTCTGATTGGCTGGGCCTGGCTCCCCAGTGAGTGGTTCTGGCTCCCAAGTGGGTGGGCCTATGCCCTCCTAGGCCCACCATGGCTGCGCCCCTGCCTAGTCATGTGAAATCCATAGATTAGGGCCTAATTCATTTATTTCAATTTACTATTTTCCTTATATGAACTTAATGGGAATCTTAGCTAATGTTCTGGGAATGTTCCTGGTTTGCTGGGTCTCCATGCCCTCACCTCTTCTCAGAATTAACAGCAGTCTAATTTATGCAGAGTGTGCCCTGATTGGTAATTATTGACGAAGACTCTGCCAGGAGTCTTCAAGAGCTCTCTTTCTCTCTCAGAGCTGCCATTATACCGTAATGTATCGCTACAACAATAAACACCTAAGACAGAGAGGCCCACTCTAAATAACTCAAAGACTACCTCTCAACCCACAACATCTTAATCACAGTTCAATTTTCCTGCATGTTTAATTGGGTGTTTTGTTTTGGCAGATAAGAGGGCTTCCTTCGTTCTACCTCTTCTCTCTGTGTGAGTTTTTCTTCTTTGGCAGTCTCTCACTAACTGACAGCAAATAGTTTTGTTTTAAACGGCAGACAGACTCATTCTGAGGAGTGTGGTTATAATGATCTCTTTCAATAAATAGATAAGGGACAAATATCCCCCAAAAAGAACTAAACATAATTTGTTGCTTTCATTTTTGGAACTAACTGGGAGCTGTGTTCATTTGCAGTTTGTTTGAAGCAGCTGATGAATATCAAATTGAGTTCCTTATCCCATCCAGTGCTCTTTGACTATGAACCTTAAAACAATATTTTCTTAATATTTTTTTCTGTGAAAAACATCTCTATTAAAGCACCACCAGCATTTCATTATCTTCAGCATCGAAGTAGACTGTTTTTAGTCACACTGGAATATAGTGCAGTAAGGCCATTCATTATGAACAGGCGCTTTATTTCAGACAATGTATTTACGCTTGAGTGGCAGACATACTTTAGGTGCAGTACATTCATAGTGAAGTGCTTTTGATTGCTGAGAATTAAGTCTGATATCAAAACAGCCCTATTCTGTTTGGCCTAGTCTGTGTTTATTATCAGTTAGCTGGGTCTTTAACGGGTGAAGTGGTAATCAACTAGCATCAGAAATTAAGAATGAAAATGGGAGATATTAATGACTTGTTTAGGAGGCAGAGGCATCAAAGTGGATGAGCCCTAGCTGTCCCTGTGCATGTATCTTTAATGGTGCTGCATCATCAGCCAGGCACAGGGATTTAGCTCATCATTACTTAAACATCAAGGAGGAACTCCTGGAACAATCCCCTGATTAGTTAAGATAATGTTAAAATGCACTACAAAGCAACATCATATGGACTAATGAGACGATATCGGGGCCTCGAGCCTCGCCAGAAAAACTGCCTTAATGTCGTTCCCCTCTGACTGCAATTAATGCTTTCCATATTTAATCTGCTTAAATGCACCTTCTGTGTCAGAACATTATTGAAATTACACAGCCCCATGACTAGCACTGAAGGCCTCTGTGTCTTTCAGACGAAAGACCCCACGTCCATACAGGCAATGCATGTTTAAACAGGCAGCAGATATTAGCCTGCTGCTGTATTTTGATGGTGGCCTTGGCGCCCCGGCCCCAGTAGCTTGTGGGTTCACACACACCCTGACTAGGTCATCTCCCAGGGAAGTGTGTTGCCTAGGCTGTCAAGGCTCATACTGCCTCGCTGCCACTAACACTCTTTGACTAACACCTTCCGATAAAGAAAATGAACATAAGTAGGGAGCGTGTGTGTGTCTGTATGTACAGTGCCTTCAGAAAGTACTTTTTCCACATTTTGTTGTGTTAAGGCCTGATTTTAAAATGGAATAAATTCAGATTATTTTGGCACAGGCCTACTCACAATACCCCATAATGTCAAAGTGGAATTATGTTTGTATTATGTTTTTACATTTTGTTCACTCTGTCATTATGAGGATGTTGCGTGTATAAGGGTGAGAAAAACAATCTATTTAATCAGTTTTGAATTCAGGCTGTAACAACAAAATGTGGAATAAGTCAAGGGGTATCATTACTTTCTGAAGGCACTCTATGTGTGTGTGTGTATGTATGTATGTGTGTGTGTGTGTGTGTGTGTGCACATGTTTGGAAGGAAGGGGATAGCATATGTCTGTAAAAGCATAAGGAATCGGCTACATCTTGGCTCGACACACAGGCTCACACTAAAAATAATCCAAAGCAACACCAGAGTGCCCTGAGCCATGTGAGTGAGTCATCTGCTAGGACATGATCCCCATCCAGACTTAGACGGCCCTGCTACAGCACTGTGTTCACAATGCTGACGCCAGCCAACATGGCTCAATAACAAAGGCTACCATGAGGATGCGGGCAATGAGATACGTTCATGCCAATCGTCCCTAAATATATCGAAGTCCTCTGGATGGCAGCCAGCTTGTTTTTTTTTCATTACATCATGAAATGTCTTTCCAATATGTCAGAGAAAGCCCTGAGAAACTAATGAATTGTGTACAGTGTCGATTCAGTTTATATAATGTTATGTAATCTATGCTGAATTAAGATTGAAGCCTGTTGATTTTGACCAATGGCATGCCTTCGCTGTTGGTGAATTTACCCCTGGTTGTTTCTCAGTGACCCATCTCTGGCCCATATCTCCATCCAACCCCCCTCAGGGCAACATTACCTACAGTAACTAGAGAAGACAAACAAGTGGACATCCAGCTAGCAGTGCCTGAAGCTAACAGGCTGCTTGCTGTCTGTGAGCTGAGAACTCTGCCGTGCTCCTGCTCCGGAGCAGAGCTCAGACAGACAGACAGACAGACTGTCATAGAGAAACCACTGACCCAGCTACAGTGGAGTCACATGAATCAATTGTGGTTTTCCCTCAGCTAGAACAGCTTATCTCCAAAGCCGTCTACACACCCGCTGAATTTTAAGCATCATCGCAGAGACACACTCTGACCCACATCTATTGTCCTGGTAACCGGTAGACGGAGAGAGAATTTCTCTGTGTCTATCTTTAATCGACACAATGGCTTTCATCCTGGTTAAATAATTGGTACCCTCTTCCATGTGCATTGAGTGGTTAGTGGTTAGTAAGTTGTGAATTAAAAAGGTAAAAATACTATAAACAAAGAAAAGTAGAATATCACTTTTGTTTGTTGTAGTAGTAATGGTGCACTACTGGTAGACTGGTAGTAAGGATATCTCTAACTAGTCATTCTACTGAAGTGAATGGGAGGTGGGAGGAGGGTTGCATGGCCTCAGCCCTGGTCGCTTCTTAATAACCTGTAGGGAATACCACACCTGGGCCATATGACTCAGATGCTCACATCTTTATGGTTATTAACGTTAACGATTTCTGAGTGCCTCATTTACACACACTATCAATACCAGTTCAGCACCATGAAATTACCTAGGTCCAGTGGGAGCACTGTGACAAACCTGATTAAGAAATTAGATTAGAGATTAGAGTGTTTAATAGTCACATGTACATGGTTGCAGATGTAATTACAGGATGCAGTGAAATTCATGTCTGTAATGCTCAAGTGTATAATGTCCAGGAGTGAGCTGGCTTCGAAACGCCCTATTCCCAAGATCCAATGGGGTGGGGGATAG
Source organism: Coregonus clupeaformis (assembly GCF_020615455.1). NCBI lineage: Eukaryota > Metazoa > Chordata > Actinopteri > Salmoniformes > Salmonidae > Coregonus > Coregonus clupeaformis. The sequence continues at coordinate 6,081,495 of NC_059203.1, forward strand.
TTGCTAGGGGTTGTTGATGTCCTTAATAGCTTCTACGTCGATTCTAGCTTTTATGTGTACAGAAAACGAATAGCAAGTGTATGAAAACACATTTCGCAGCAACTATACGACTATGCCAGGGGATCATTTATCAATATTGCGTAGAAACTATTCTAAAATACTACTTACGAACGGAATTAAGAATGTTCATACGCATAGAAAAAGTGTGACTTATCAAACATTCCTACGTCCGTCATACACACCCCGGTAGGACATAATTAAGTGATAATGCCCGAGAAGCTGGTGTTTGGAGGATATAATGGCACAGGTGTAGTTAGGCCCGAGACGATAGATCCTCCAAACACCGGCTTCGAGGGCATTGTCACTTTTATACAACGAGTTACCAACATATTTTCATTAAAAACTTTATTTTGATTAATTTATTCATACTATTTCATCCTTCCACAAGCTTTAGTCCTGACACAAATCTAGAGACTAGAGACGCGACCCAGTCGTTCAGTCTTTTTGTTCTGTATCTATGGATGCGACCCAGTCGTTCGTTCTAAGTGTTCCATTGCCATACTGGCTGGCAACGTTCTTATCCCTTGCTTGCTAGCTAGCCAACTACGGCTAATTTACAGTCACGTCAAAAAGTGCAGCCAGATTAACAGCAAAGTAGCTGCATTTGCATTTGTTTAAGCTGTTTTCTAGTGACATTTATTTGGATACAGCCATAACAATGAGCTATCGCCTCTGTCATCATGAAGTGCTTTGAGAGACTAGTGAAGGATCATATCACCTCTGCCATACCTGTCACCCTAGACCCACTTCAATTTGCTTACACCCCAATAGATCCACAGACGATGCAATCGCCATCACACTGCACACTGCCCTATCCCATCTGGACAAGAGGAAAACCTATGTAAGAATGCTGTTCATTGACTATAGCTCAGCATTCAACACCATAGTACCCTCCAAGCTCATCATTAAGCTCGAGGCCCTGGGTCTGAACCCCGCCCTGTGCAACTGGGTCCTGGACTTCCTGACTGGCCGCCCCCAGGTGGTGGTAGGAAACAACATCTCCACTTCACTGATCCTCAACACTGGGGCCCCACAAGGGTGCGTGCTCAGCCCCCTCCTATACTCCCTGTTCACCCATGACTGCGTGGCCAAGCACGCCTCCAACTCAATCATCATGTTTGCAGACGAAACAACAGTAGTAGGCTTGATTACCAACAATGACGAGACCACCTACAGGGAGGAGATGAGGGCTGTGGGAGTGTGGTGCCAGGAAAATAACCTCTCACTCAACGTCAACAAAACAAAGGAGATGATCGTGGACTTCAGGAAACAGCAGAGGGTGCACCCCCCTATCCACATCGACGGGACCGCAGTGGAGAAGGTGGAAAGCTTCAAGTTCCTTGGCGTACACATCACTGACAAACTGAAATGGTCCACCCACGCAGACAGTGTGGTGAAGAAGGCGCAACAGAGCCTCTTCAACCTCAGGAGGATGAAGAAATTTGGCTTGGCACCTAAAACCCTCACAAGCTTTTACAGATGTACAATTGAGAGCATCCTGTCAGGCTGTATCACTGCCTGGTACGGCAACTGCACCGCCCGCAACCGCAGGGCTCTGCAAAGGGTGGTGCGGTCTGCCGAACGCATTACCGGGGGCAAACTACCCGCCCTCCAAGACACCTACAGCACCCGATGTCACAGGAAGGCCAAAAAGATCATCAAGGACATCAACCACCCGAGCCACTGCCTGTTCACCCCGCTATGATCCAGAAGGCGAGGTCAGTACAGGTGCATCAAAGCTGGGACAGAGAGAATGAAAATCAGCTTCTATCTCAAGGCCATCAGACTGTTAAATAGCCATCACTAGCTAATTAGAGGCTGCTGCTGCCTATTGAAATCACTGGCCACTTTAAGAAAAATATCACTTTAATAATGTTTACATATCTTGCACTACTCATCTCATATGTATATACTGTATTCTATTTTATAATATTCTACTGTATCTTAGTCCATGCCGCTCTGTCATTGCTTGGCCATATATGTATATATTCTTAAATTCCATTCCTTACTAGATTTGTGTGTATTGGGTATATGTTGTGAAATTGTTAGATATTACTTGTTAGATATTACTGCACTGTCGGAGCTAGAAGCACAAGCATTTCGCTACACCCGCAATAACATCTGCTAAACACGTGTATGTGACAAATCAAATTTGATTTGATTTAATGAGGCGCGATTTCACTCGTCAGGACACTGTTGTTCAGAGGAGCTAGCCAACAACACGGCTAAAGTAACACAATCACTTCAAACTGAAGCTGGAAAGACTGCAAATTAGCTGTGTTTCATTTGACCTTTTTTCAATGTACCTTTTTTTGAATATATCCATATCAATGATGCCAGCTGGTTCATGATTTCGACTGGCTGAGAAACACTGCCTGCCTGTCTGTCTCGTCCCGACTCCCAACATGTTCATTACTATGGGACAGCAGGAGATATTGAAACAATGTTGCAAATGTCGGAGAGACAGACAGCAAGGTTTACAAATCTCTGCTGTTGAAAATTAAATGTTAGTCTAAAAGAAATGTGAGGTAATGTCTAGATGATTTTTATTGTGGAGATCAAGTTTATAAATTGCCTGGCTGGGCAGATGAGACAGTGGATTGCGCAGTCAGATGGAACAGAGGAAATAGGCATTTTAATGTCATAGATTTAGCCGGTGGCAACTTGTGGAATAGACACCGGCTGGAATGCGGTTTTAACCAATCAGCATTCAGGTTTAGACCCACCCGTTGTATAACCACTGATTAATACCAATTGTTTTCAGCCTCATTGCTCATGCACAAAATTGGCTATTTGCATTTCGAAATGTCCCTAATTAACCATATATGCCGTAACATGAAATACAACTGCACAACCAAAAAAAGCTACGAAATAGACTGAAATATAGGTGCTAGTGTCAGAGATTGAGTACAACCACAAGGTTTTATTTGGCTCGCTCAGTTGTGGCTTGACCAGTAAAAATAGAAACATACCTACAAAGAGAGGACCATTCAACAATTCAACGACAATTCAAGTTGCTTTAGCAATGGCAAATATACTTCAAATGAGTAGGCAACACTCACCAATAAGCCATCTATCCTCAACAGCTCCCTCCTGTAGGCGTATAGGCCAACATTGCTGTTCTGAAGAATGAACGAGTCGTGCGTCCCACCTGGCCACCTTGCCACCACATTCAGCAGCGTCTTTAGTGCATCATATAACCTATCACCTGCAAATTAAGAATGGAAGCCTACAACCAAATAATTGTAGCATTACCGCAAAAACGAAAGAGGAAAGTGGAAGGGGGAAAAAGTAAGGAACTTGTTTGACGGCCCTGCATTAAAGACCATAATTGGTTAAAGAAAATTGTGATAAATAAAAAAGTATACCAGTTTCATTTAAGGACCAAAGGATTGACAGCCGTCCCATATTGATTGCAAAATAGTTAGGAAGACATTTTTGACGTACAGATTCCATGGCAAATTATTTCTGAACTGATACGCAAAACGATGCCGGATTCAAAACTTAGAATTTTTCAATTTAAATTGTTATACAAAATTATTGCTACCAATAGAATGTTATTTATATGGGGGATACAATCTTCCCAGCTCTGCAGATTTTGCTGTGAAGAGACAGAATCATTAGATCATTTGTTTTGGTAAAGTCAATTTCTAGCTTGTTTTTGGTCACAGGTCCAGGAATGGCTGAAGGATTGCAATATTTACCTGGAGCTAACCCTACAGATAGCACTACCGGGTGATCTAAAAAGTCCTAGTCAATCGATCAATAATATAATAATACTTTTAGCAAAAAAAATGTTTTTCAATTTACAATCTGTAGAAACAATGAGAATTTAAGGGTTCAGAACTTTTATGAAACATCACAGTACAGTTGAAAAATATATGGCAAATAGAAATCCAATATGGATGGTGTTGGAGATAGATGGGAAGTGTTGAATGGAGCTGAAGGATAGGACTAATAACAACTAACAACAACTAATAACAACAGGATGACTAATGTAAAGCATACTGTGTCCATAATAAGTATATAGGTTATAGGTTGAGAGCTTTTGTGAAAGAGCACAGTTGGAAAGATGTGGCATATAGAAGCAAACCGGATGAACATCATGAAAATGATCAGAGAGGTTGAGAGTAGAGGAAGTTCAGGAGTAAAAACAAACAAAATATAATTATTGTAAAATTGACTGTGTCCATAAAACATATATAATTAGTATGTATAAGCTGGAAGTAGATGCCTAAACGTTTACTCCAATCAGGGGAGGGGTGGTGGGGTTGGAAAGTAATAAAGGGAAATATTTTTTTTTAAAGGATATGTGCATATATATATATATATATATATATATATATATATATGTATATGTATTTATATGTATGTATGTGTATGTATGTATATACAGTTGAAGTCGGAAGTTTACATACAATTAGGTTGGTTTTTCAACCACTCCACAAATTTCTTGTTAACAAACTATAGTTTTGGCAAGTCAGTTAGGACATCTACTTTGTGCATGACATAAGTAATTTTTCCAACAATTGTTTACAGACAGATTATTTCACTTATAATTCACTGTATCACAATTCCAGTGGGTCAGAAGTTTACATACACTAAGTTGACTGTGCCTTTAAACAGCTTGGAAAATTCCAGAAAATGATGTCATGGCTTTAGAAGCTTCTGATAGGCTAATTGACATAATTTGGAGTCAATTGAAGGTGTACCTGTGGATGTATTTCAAGGCCTACCTTCAAACTCAGTGCCTCTTTGCTTGACATCATGGGAAAATCAAAAGAAATCAGCCAAGACCTCAGAATTATTTGGACATCCACAAGTCTGGTTCATCCTTGGGAGCAATTTCCAAATGCCTGAAGGTACCATGTTCATCTGTACAAACAATAGTTTGCAAGAATAAACACCAGGGGACCAAGCAGCCGTCATACCGCTCAGGAAGGAGACGCATTCTGTCTCCTATATCCACAGTAAAACGAGTTCTATATCGACATAACCTGAAAGGCCGCTCAGCAAGGAAGAAGCCACTGCTCCAAAACCGCCATAAAAAAGCCAGACTACGGTTTGCAACTGCAAATGGGGACAAAGATCATACTTTTTGGAGAAATGACCTCTGGTCTGATGAAACAAAAATAGAACTGTTTGGCCATAATGAACATCGTTATGTTTGGAGGAAAAAGGGGAGAGCTTGCAAGACGAAGAACACCATCCCAACCGTGAAGCACGGGGGTGGCAGCATCATGCTGTGGGGATGCTTTGCTGCAGGAGGGACTGGTGCACTTCACAAAATAGATGGCATCATGAGGAAGGAAAATTATGTGGATATATTGAAACAACATCTCAAGACATCAGTCAGGAAGTTAAAGTTTGGTCGCAAATGGGTCTTCCAAATGGACAATGACCCCAAGCATACTTCCAAAGTTGTGGCAAAATGGCTTAAGGAAAACAAAGTCAAGGTATTGGAGTGGCCATCACAAAGCCCTGACCTCAATCCTATAGAACATTTGTGGGCAGAACTGAAAAAGCGTGTGCGAGCAAGGAGGCCTAGAAACCTGACTCAGTTACACCAGCTATGTCAGGAGGAATGGGCCAAAATTCACCCAACTTATTGTGGGAAGCTTGTGGAAGGCAACCCGAGACATTTGACCCAAGTTAAACAATTTAAAGGCAATGCTACCAAATACTAATTGAGTGTATGTAAACTTCTGACCCACTGGGAATGTGATGAAAGAAATAAAAGCTGAAATAAATCATTCTCTCTACTATTATTCTGACATTTCACATTCTTAAAATAAAGTGGTGATCCTAACTGACCTAAAACAGGGAATTTTTACTAGAATTAAATGTCAGGAATTGTGAAAATCTGAGTTGAAATGTATTTGGCTAAGGTGTATGGAAACTTCCGACTTCAACAGTGTATATATATATATATCGGCAGTGTATCAAAATCGGCAGTGTATCAAATACTTGTTCTCCCCACTGTATATATATTTGCGAGAAAAAAAACATATGGGGGATTGGAAGTGATGCAGACAATTACATTGATGGAAGTTCCAATCTATCTGCAATATTAAAGCTGATCTACGCCCTTAAAAAAAAAGAAAAAAAAGAGTGGAAGCCTTTTCTGTTCTGTTTGGGATGGTGCTTTTATGGCGATGTGGGTGCCATCTATTGCTCCATTCGTATTTGGGAACCCATTAATGGCATCATGGCAAAGAAACCCCTCTCGACTTCAACCAGTTGTGCTATGGTGTATGGAAATTATATGTGTTACTGTTTTGCTGATGATGACGTGCCTCTAATTTAACAAATTATTGTACTTTATATGGATTATTATCGTAATAAATGCACTGATGTGGTGAAATTATATGATATAGCCTATCAAGATATGTTGCATGAATTCACAATGGAAATACAATTACATCGAAAACATATCTTTCAACATATCTTTTCCTCATTCTACGCTTGACAAGCAGGTCCATTATTCCAACACTTGGCACTGTGTGTAAGCATGGTCATGGCTGTGCGTAAATTTACACACACTCTCAAGCAAACGTTCATATTGATAAATCTCACACTTTGTGTGGAAATTATCCCACACATTTTCATGCAGATTTGTGACACACATGATTAATAAATGAGGCCCCTGAAATATAAAAGTTATCAGAATAGGAGAAAGTACATTATTATGATAAATATATGCAGGATGTAACCAAGTTCTGTGTTTTTAAGTTGCAAGTATTCACACACATTACTCTGTTGGATATCATGTCAAAGAAGTGCCAGATATGTTCTTATGTTGAGCTCACAGACTTAAAAGTATGTTCCTAAACTAAAAGGAAGAGAAAGCTCTTGTCCTTTCTGTTAGATATCCTGAGTGTCCCATTTCCTTTGCAGTAAATGGGTGTGTGTGTGTGTGTGTGTGTGTCTGTGTGATGCACAAACACATTGGCCAACGTCTGACCTCGGTGAATGTCCGTATGATGCAGGTCACTGAGCACTTTAAATGAGAACAGGATGGTGAAACTAGCAGCTGAATTGTCCATTCAAAATCATAAAATAACATTTTGAAAAGCAATCACAGGACAGCCTTGCTAAAAATGGTATTCCTTTGAAGAAAAATGTTGGTTATGTTGAGCCAGGAAAAATGGGCTGATCAGAGGACGAGGGATATACACGAAACAAAAATATAAACGCAACATGCAACAATTTCAAAGATGTTACTGAGTTACAGTTTATATAAGGAAATCAGTCAATTTAAATGAATTCAGTAGGCCCTAATCTATGGATTTCACATGACTGGGAATACAGATACAGTGAGGGAAAAAAGTATTTGATCCCCTGCTGATTTTGTAAGTTTGCCCACTGACAAAGACATGATCAGTCTATAATGTTAATGGTAGGTTTATTTGAACAGTGAGAGACAGAATAACAACAAAAAAATCCAGAAAAATTCATGTCAAAGAAGTTATAAATTGATTTGCATTTTAATGAGGGAAATAAGTATTTGACCCCTCTGCAACACATGACTTAGTACTTGGTGGCAAAACCCTTGTTCGCAATCACAGAGGTCAGACGTTTCTTGTAGTTGGCCACCAGGTTTGCACACATCTCAGGAGGGATTTTGTCCCACTCCTCTTTGCAGATCTTCTCCAAGTCATTAAGGTTTTGAGGCTGACGTTTGGCAACTCGAACCTTCAGCTCCCTCCACAGAATTTCTATGTGATTAAGGTCTGGAGACTGGCTTGGCCACTCCAGGACCTTAATGTGCTTCTTCTTGAGCCACTCCTTTGTTGCCTTGGCCGTGCGTTTTGGGTCATTGTCATGCTGGAATACCCATCCACAACCAATTTTCAATGCCCTGGCTGAGGGAAGGAGGTTCTCACCCAAGATTTGACGGTACATGGCCCCGTCCATCGTCCCTTTGATGCGGTGAAGTTGTCCTGTCCCCTTAGCAGAAAAACACCCCCAAAGCATAATGTTTCCACGTCCATGTTTGACGGTGGGGATGGTGTTCTTGGGGTCATAGGCAGCATTCCTCCTCCTCCAAACACGGCGAGTTGAGTTGATGCCAAAGAGCTTGATTTTGGTCTCATCTGACCACAACACTTTCACCCAGTTCTCCTCTGAATCATTCAGATGTTCATTGGCAAACTTCAGACGGGCCTGTATATGTGCTTTCTTGAGCAGGGGGACCTTGCGGGCGCTGCAGGATTTCAGTCCTTCACGGCGTAGTGTGTTACCAATTGTTTTCTCGGTGACTATGGTCCCAGCTGCCTTGAGATCATTGACAAGATCCTCCCGTGTAGTTCTGGGCTGATTCCTCACCGTTCTCATGATCATTGCAACTCCACGAGGTGAGATCTTGAATGGAGCCCCAGGCCAAGGGAGATTGACAGTTCTTTTGTGTTTCTTCCATTTGCGAATAATCGCACCAACTTTTGTCACCTTCTCACAAAGCTGCTTGGCGATGGTCTTGTAGCCCATTCCAGCCTTGTGTAGGTCTACAATCTTGTCCCTGACATCCTTGGAGAGCTCTTTGGTCTTGGCCATGGTGGAGAGTTTGGAATCTGATTGATTGATTGCTTCTGTGGACAGGTGTCGTTTATACAGGTAACAAACTGAGATTAGGAGCACTCCCTTTAAGAGTGTGCTCCTAATCTCAGCTCGTTACCTGTATAAAAGACACCTGGGAGCCAGACATTTTTCTGATTGAGAGGGGGTCAAATGCTTATTTCCCTCATTAAAATGCAAATCAATTTACAACATTTTTGACATGCGTTTTTCTGGATTTTTTTGTTGTTATTCTATCTCTCACTGTTCAAATAAAACTACCATTAAAATTATAGACTGATAATTTTTTTGTCAGTGGGCAAACGTACAAAATCAGCAGGGGATCAAATACTTTTTTCCCTCACTGTATGCATCTGTTGATCACAGATACCTTAAAAAAAGGTAGGGGTGTGGATCAGAAAACAAGTCAGTGTCTGGTGTGACCACCATTTGCCTCATGCAGCATGACACATCTCCTTCTCATAGAGTTGATCAGGCTGTTGATTGTGGCCTGTGGAATGTTGTCCAACTCCTTTTCAATGTTCCAGTCAGTTCACTGTGCCCAGATTACATAAAATTCATTAGCTAATATGCATTATGCATCACAAGCCTCTTATCCGCTTCCAATTATAAGTGCATGCAAAAATCACAGTGTTACATATGGAAAAAGGCTCACTCACTCTGCAGTGTGAATAATCTAGCCACTTTCTATTAAGCCAGAACATCAGGGACTGGAATGATTTTGCATAACAGGGCCTCATTTGCAATGAAAGTTAATCAGCTCCCCATCTCTGCCTTTGACACATCTCCATGTATGAATGTTTTCTTAAAGCATTAAATGCAGCTGGCTGTATCCCAGTGTCTGTCTGTTAATGCAGCGCTGCTATTCTGTCCTGTCTCCTCCCTTCGCCACACAAACACCCCCCAGGGTACCCAGGCCACCGCAGTTACACAGTTGTGAAAAGGGACTCTGCTTTGTCATGCATTGTGTGTAATTGGTAGGGACAGTCACGCTTGTAAACCATTTGAGCCAAAGTGGTCTGGTCTGGTAAGACTGACTGTCGCGTTTCATAACACTGAAGGCCACTGTGCTGTGTGGCTCCCACACTATACACCCACACTCCAATATCTATTCAATACTTTATCTTTAAGAAAGCACAGTTTGTTCATTAACGCACATTGGTCATGTTGAATGACCAATACAGAGATCAAGGCTGTTTTCTCTACTTAGGTTGAATGTCGTTCCTTTATTTATTCAACAATACTTTCCTGGAAGCTGCTTTTTCAAACAGTTATTGGCTTATGAGATCCCATTGTATAAGTTTTTGCTAAATGATAATTGTAAGGCACAGCATTGATCCTTCTCTCAGCCAGCGACATTCAAATGATGATCAGTCTGGGTAACATGAAAAGGGGAGAAAATCAATGGCTTAAGCAACCAGTTTCAGGGTGACAATGCAGACAACAGAGTCAGATGGAGTATTTAGTGCCTGGCCTTGCTCTACCTGCAAGCCAGGGGTGCCATGTATTATGTTGCATGAAAAGGTTGGTATGGGGAATCACCGGGGGCGCAATGTGCGACTGATGTGTTTTCCGTTTGCTCCCGCAGTTTTCTTAAAATGTACATGAATTTTGCAGTAAAACCATATTTATTTTCAAATATTTTTGGGGTGATCCCTTTCTGAAGTACCCAAGACTACATTACTTTCAAATGTCAGCATGTCGATGAAACATAAGGCCAAAAACAGGACTTTGAGAAAACCCGGCCTACAAGACACAGTTTCATCACGCCCTCTCCTGAACCTGAATGCCCGGAGACTAGCGCTTTGCCCGGGAATGCAGCTCTGCCTGGGGGGTGCTGAAATTAACATTCTCAAGGCTATCAAGTTACTACACTCAGAGATAGTTTAAATGAAATGGAGGTAGTTGCTACGATTGAGACCCAAATCCAAGAGGTTTCTGAAACATTCAAGCAGATTTAACTAATCTGCGGAACGAGACAGTGCCTGTTATCACATCCCTCAAAACAACAACAGAGTTGCACAACACAACGATTGCAGCGCTGGTGACCTCCGCTACCAGTCCCTCAAACCTGACTACCTCTCTGGAGGCCGGTGTGAAACGCCTGACTACGGATCTGAAAAAGGTGTAGGAGAGCTGTGTGAGCTTAGAGGGATTTTCTCGCCGCAATAACCTCAGACTGGTATGGATCCCAGAGTCAACGGAAATGCCTCGAGCCATGGATTTAGTCTGGAAGAGACTACACCTTTGACTCTCCAGAGGAGGCTATGGCTCACATTCAACGCCATATCAATTGTTCATAGATCAGCAACTGTGGCTTGCTGACTTTGGATAGTAAGTAAGTAGCCTACTTGGGTGAAAGTAAGCCGGTCCGGTATTCCGTACCTGTAAAACGTGAGCCTATCACAATAATTAACACAAAATGCCAAGAAAACTATAGGCTATTACATCATTATTTAACATGGCCACATGTCAGCAGCATGAAAAATGAGCGAATTGACTTGAAACCAGGTGGTATATGCTCCAAATTGCATTGTGGTTCGACAAACACACTTACAATTTGTCAAGGCGGAGATAAGTGGCCGAGACCGAGACGCGCGGACAGCGGTGGATGCATCAATTTAGGTTACAATTGCAGGCCTAATGACAATTGCAGAAGTCAAAACAATACACATTTAGGTGTTTTGGAACAGATGTCTCTTTCTATTCATCAAATTGCGGGTGCTGGAATTATTTTTTTAGTGGAAAACGTGCACGGGTAGCCTTCAGCAATGTTTCCCAAACTCAGTCATACTAGTCAGCTGATTCAAATAATCAACTCATCATCAAGCTTTAATTATTTGAATCAGTTGTGTAGTGCTAGGGCAAAATACAAAACTTGCACCCAGGGGGTCTTTTTGAAGTAATTGTTTGACAGGTTGAAAACAGGTTGTGTTTATGCCACTTTAAAAGCAAATACATGTTAAAAGTGATAAAACAATTTTTTACTAGTCCCACCGAGATCATATATAATGAATAAGGATTCTATATGTAATTCTATGATTACACCTAGGCTATAAAAAAAAGTTGTGTGCGTGCTTGGGTGTCCCGTACCTGTAAGAAATTAAATCTACTTTCACCCCTGGGTATAACTATATTTAATTATAACTATGCTCTTTCTGCATAGTTCGGAAGTAGGCGAACCCACTCAGGCTTATTTGATGTAATCAAATGTTTTGATCATCTAGTTTGCGTAATTCCTTTGTTTACATACTGTCTCATTGACCTAAAAAGATTTTGGGTTATTTGTTTACCGCATCCTTTTTCTCGACCCAGTAAACAGTAAATGTGCCGAGGCTACAACGTTGTATGTTTAGAACGCCATTTATACTCAGCAAACTTGAATTGTTTAGTTCTAATGTTGCCATTCTGTTGTCTTTTCAGTTTATTTTTCCATACTTTTTCCAAGTATCTTACACCGTACATTATTCCTCTGAGACAAGTTATCCTGGGGTTTTTGGGTATTCATTGGATTTTCACTATGCTCTAATCACAGCGGTGTATAACTGGGGTGCTAAGGGTGGCCAAAATAATATCATTAAGTACATTTCGTGGAATATCAAAGGGGCTAACAACCATGTAAAACGTAAGATGGTTTGAACACACATTTTGCGTCTCTACAGGAGACTAATTTGAGGACATGTGACCACTTTAAGATTCGCAACGACTGGTTTGCTCAGTTGTTCCACTCTAACTAAAATACTAAATCAAGAGGTTCTGCCATTTTGATTGATATATCTACTCCCTTTGTTGCTTCTGAGGTTATTGCTGATCCTAAGGGATGATTTGTCATAGAAACTGATCAATTGTTTTCTACCTCTCTTGTTTTGGCTAGCATTTATGCCCCCAATTGGGATGACACAGGTTTAATTTATTTTTTATCCTCTATACCCATTCACTGATTTTACCGGGTGATTTCAACTGTACAATGTCCCCAGTTCTTGACAAGAACTACTGGCCCATCTAAACTTATTCAATATTTTCTTCAGAAATGTGTGAGGCTTGGCATTTCCTACACCCTACAGATAGACAGTATTCCTTTATTTCTCGTGTTCATCAAACATACTCCCGCATTGATTACTTATTTTTGGACAATCAATTCTGCCTAACCTCCAGAAGTGTACAGTTGAAGTCGGAAGTTTACATACACCTTAGCCAAATACATTTAAACTCTGTTTTTCACAATTCCTGACATTTAATCCTAGTAAGAATTCCCTGTCTTAGGTCAGTTAGGATCACCACTTTATTTATAAAATGTGAAATGTCAGAATAATAGTAGAGAGAATGATTTATTTCAGCTTTTATTTATTTCATCACATTCCCAGTGGGTCAGAAGTTTACATACACTCAATTAGTATTTGGTAGCATTGCCTTTAAATTGTTTAACTTGGGTCAAACGTTTCGGGTAGCCTTCCACAAGCTTCCCACAATAAGTTGGGTGAATTTTGGCCCATTCCTCCTGACAGAGCTGGTGTAACTGAGTCAGGTTTCTAGGCCTCCTTGCTCACACACACTTTTTCAGTTCTGCCCACAAATGTTCTATAGGATTGAGGTCAGGGCTTTGTGATGGCCACTCCAATACCTTGACTTTGTTGTCCTTAAGCCATTTTGCCACAACTTTGGAAGTATGCTTGGGGTTCTATTGTGTGCGTGCTTGGGTGTCCCGTACCTGTAAGAAATAAAATCTACTTTCACCCCTGGGTATAACTATATTTAATTATAACTATGCTCTTTCTGCATAGTTCGGAAGTAGGCGAACCCACTCAGGCTTATTTGATGTAATCAAATGTTTTGATAATCTAGTTCTATTTATGTTTCAACAGACCAGAAGACATTTCTCCAAAAAGTACGATCTTTGTCTCCATGTGCAGTTGCAAACCATAGTGTGGCTTTTTTATGGCGTTTTTTGAGCAGTGGCTTGCTGAGCGGCCTCTCAGGTTATGCCGATATAGGACTTGTTTTACTGTGGATATAGATACTTTTGTACCTGTTTCCTCCAGCATCTTCACAAGGTCCTTTGCTGTTGTTCTGGGATTTATTTGCACTTTTTGCACCAAAGTACATTCATCTCTAGGAGACAGAACGCGTCTCCTTCCTGAGCGGTATGACGGCTGCATGGAGGTCTACATTTTTTTCTGAGATCTTGGCTGATTTCTTTTGATTTTCCCATGATGTCAAGCAAAGAGGCACTGAGTTTGAAGGTAGGCCTTGAAAAACATCCATATGTACACCTCCAATTCACTCAAATTATGTCAATTAGCCTATCAGAAGCTTCTAAAGCCATGACATCATTTTCTGGAATTTTCCAAGCTGTTTAAAGGCATAGTCAACTTCGTGTATGTAAACTTCTGACCCACTGGAATTGTGATACAGTGAATTATAAGTGAAATAATCTGTCTGTAAACAATTGTTGGAAAAATTACTTGTGTCATGCACAAAGTAGATGTCCTAACCGACTTGCCAAAACTATAGTTTGTTAACAAGAAATTTGTGGAGTGGTTGAAAAATGAGTTTTAATGACTCCAACCTAAGTGTATGTAAACTTCCAACTTCAACTGTACTTATGGGAGTATTGTTATATCTGACCATTAACCATTAGTGCTTGAGCTTCCCCAGCAACCTCCTATGCATTACCAATGGCGTTGTAATGCCCTTTTACTCTCAGATAAGGAGTTTGTCAAGTTCATTTATTCTGAAATCACCTTGTTCCTAGAAATATATTCAACCCCAGGTATGTCCTGCTCTTCAATATGGAAATCACTCAAAGCATACTTACGTGGCCAAATTATTTCTTAAACAGCCAACAAAAACAACGCTTGCTCTCAGTGGCTTCGAGACCTGAATGACTCCATAGCTACAGTGAGGGAAAAAAGTATTTGATCCCCTGCTGATTTTGTACGTTTGCCCACTGACAAAGACATGATCAGTCTATAATTTTAATGGTAGGTTTATTTGAACAGTGAGAGACAGAATAACAACAACAAAAATCCAGAAAAATGCATGTCAAAAATGTTATAAATTGATTTGCATTTTAATGAGGGAAATAAGTATTTGACTCCTCTGCAAAACATGACTTAGTACTTGGTGGCAAAACCCTTGTTGGCAATCACAGAGGTCAAACGTTTCTTGTAGTTGGCCACCAGGTTTGCACACATCTCAGGAGGGATTTTGTCCCACTCCTCTTTGCAGATCTTCTCCAAGTCATTAAGATTTCGAGGCTGACGTTTGGAACCTTCAGCTCCCTCCACAGATTTTCTATGGGATTAAGGTCTGGAGACTGGCTAGGCCACTCCAGGACCTTATTGTGCTTCTTCTTGAGCCACTCCTTTGTTGCCTTGGCCGTGTGTTTTGGGTCATTGTCATGCTGGAATACCTATCCACGACCCATTTTCAATGCCCTGGCTGAGGTAAGGAGGTTCTAACCCAAGATTTGACAGTACATGGCCCCGTCCATCGTCCCTTTGATGCGGTGAAGTTGTCCTGGCCCCTTAGCAGAAAAACACCCCCAAAGCATAATGTTTCCACCTCCATATTTGATGGTGGGGATGGTGTTCTTGGGGTCATAGGCAGCATTCCTCCTCCTCCAAACACGGCGAGTTGAGTTGATGCCAAAGAGCTCGATTTTGGTCTCATCTGACCACAACACTTTCACCCAGTTCTCCTCTGAATCATTCAGATGTTCATTGGCAAACTTCAGACGGGCATGTATATGTGCTTTCTTGAGCAGGGGGACCTTGCGGCGCTGCAGGATTTCAGTTCTTCACGGCGTAGTGTGTTACCAATTGTTTTCTTGGTGACTATGGTCCCAGCTGCCTTGAGATCATTGACAAGATCCTCCCGTGTAGTTCTGGGCTGATTCCTCACCGTTCTCATGATCATTGCAACTCCACGAGGTGAGATCTTGCATGGAGCTCCAGGCCGAGGGAGATTGATGGTTCTTTTGCGTTTCTTCCATTTGCGAATAATCGCACCAACTGTTGTCACCTTCTCACCAAGCTGCTTGGCGATGGTCTTGTAGCCCATTCCAGCCTTGTGTAGGTCTACAATCTTGTCCCTGACATCATTGGAGAGCTCTTTGGTCTTGGCCATGGTGGAGAGTTTGGAATCTGATTGATTGATTGCTTCTGTGGAGTGTGCTCCTAATCTCATTTCGTTACCTGTATAAAAGACACCTGGGAGCCAGAAATCTTTCTGATTGAGAGGGGTCAAATACTTATTTCCCTCATTAAAATGCAAATCAATTTATAACATTTTTGACATGCGTTTTTCTGGATTCTGTCTCTCACTGTTCAAATAAACCTTCCATTAAAATTATAGACTTATCATTTCTTTGGCAGTGGGCAAACGTACAAAATCAGCAGGGGATCAAATACTTTTTTCCCTCACTGTACATTAGATGAAAAGTATGCTACAGATCCTTCCTCTGATCTAGATAAGGAACGCCAGCTCCTTCAATTTGAATTTGATGTGCTCTCTACCAGACAAGCTGAACAGTTACTTTTGCGAGCCCAATACAGAGTCTATGAGCAAGGCGACAAGGTCAGTAAACTCCTTGCGCGGAAAAAGCTTATGACCGCATCGAGTACGACTACCTAACACCTTCATAGATTTGGCTTGGGTCCCAAATTCATTGCGTTGATAATTATTATTTATTTCTCTCCCATGGCCTCGGTACGGATTAACAACTTCTCCTCTGATTATTTTCCCTTGCACCGTGGATCCAGACAGGGGTTACCACTCTCCCCCTTGTTGTTTGCTTTGGCACTCAAGCCGCTCGCCATCGCACTGCACTCTAATGATGACATTCAAGGTATACTCAGGGCGGGCTTAGAGAAGAAAGTCTCGTTATATGCGGACGACCTCCTTTTGTTTATTTCCAACCCTGATACCTCATTACCACATGCCTTATCTATTCGTAAAGGCAAATTTTGAGCAATCTCAGGGTACAAGAGTGAGCATTTTCCTGTAAATCAGGCTGCTTTAAAATGCTATTTTACAAACTTTTAGTTAAGGGTTGTCTGGGATCAATTCACCTACTTGGGAGTTAAAGTGACAAAGAAATATTAAAATTAGTTTAAGGCAAACATTGTTGCTCTACCAGATAGTTTGAAACGGTCTTTTACTTTTTGGAAGTCTACCTCTTTCTCTTATTGGAAGGGTTAATGTAATTAAAATGAATTTGTTGCCCAAATATTAATATTTATTCTAATGTTTATCCATTTTTATTCAAAAATATTTGTTTTATTCACTGGATCAAACATGAATATTTTATTTGGGATGGCAAGGTACCACAGATTGGTAGAAAACATTTATAGAAGCCTAAGGCACTGGGTGGTTTAGCTCTTCCAAATGTTAAGACATACTATTGGGCTGCAAATTTCAGAGCCCTTCTGAACTGGCTACAGACTGATCCTACTCGCCCAAGACCACTCTGGGTCCAGATTGAGTCTGAATCATGTAAACCTGCTGCGCTTTCCTCTGTGTTGTGCTCATCTCTCCTGATGTCCTAGGCAAAAGGTGTGTCTACCTAATTGTGAAACAGTCTCTCAAAATGTGGAATCAGTTCCGTTTAGCCATTAGCGTTAGAAGCTTTTCTCTGTCAGATCCAATCAATCAGAACATTTTATTTCCTCCATCTTTAAATGATGGGGCTTTTGGCATCTGGCACTAGGCCTCTCCTCACTAGCCCAATTATTAATTGATGATACGTTTGCCTCTATTCACTCAGCTACAGGAAAAGTTCAACCTCCCCCAATCCCACTTCTTCCGCTATCTCCAGACTAGGAACTTTGTTAGAGGTACACATCTGAATTTCCCAATAGGCCCTCAAGTCCAGCTATAGAGAGCATTTTTTTGTTAAACAAGCTTCCTAAGGGTGCAATTTCCAATATACTGTATATAGTATGCAACCATTAATGACTTACATAACCCATCTTTGTTGCCTTTAATGACTTTATGACAGGGGAGTCAAACTCATTCCATGGAGGGCCTTGTGTTTGCTGATTAAAATTATAGACTGATCATTTCTTTGTCAGTGGGCAAACATACAAAATCAGCAGGGGATCAAATACTTTTTTCCCTCACTGTACCTCTTGCCCTGACAGAGCCAAACATTTGGGTTGTTTTGCCCCCGTTTTCTGCAAAAAAAAAGAAAAATTGAAAAAAATTAAATAACAATAATAATAATAATTTTGGTCCAGTGGATGGTCAGTCTTTGTGGCCATGACTCTGTCTGTGAATGTGTGAGTGGTTGTATTTCCCCACCCCTATCTCTCAGCTGTTTACAGGAACAATGGCTAGGTGACCAATGTGTTATTGTATTGACTACAGATTGCCATTTAACCTTTGTACCCTTCTGCCCAGTGTGTGTTTAATTTGTCTAAAGTGCGGTATCTTTATAGTTGTCTTCCTTTCAAAATTGTCTTTTTAGTTGAGCATATTATTTATATTGTTTATATTGTGTTGTCTAATTGTGTGTGATTTGCGTGTAAAACTGAATAAACCGTTTTTTAAAAAGCAAAGAAAAGGTTGGTATGAAAGCTCACCGAATGGGCTGTTTTCTCCTACAATTGAAAGCTGTTTATTTTGTGCCAGGAGGGCAGAGGTCACCAAGCCACGGTCATCCAGTCATGTCACATACACATATATAACCATCCAAATTGTTAACTTTTCCGCTATACTTTTCCTACTTTTCTTCAGACTTCTAGTTTGAATGTGAAATGAAAATCCTAGAAGATTGCCATTTTAAGACATTCATCATGCAGTTATTAATGTGAGATGTAATCATAGGGATGAATGGTGTAGGTTGTCGTCACAGGGTGTAGCAAAAGGGCTCTTGTTGTTAGCTCAGATGTGCTGTTTCTGACTGGGCACACCACGTCATTTCAATGAGGACATTTGGGTAATATTTGGTTGAGATGTTGATCAATAAGATTCCAACCTTTATTCACCCACTCAAAAAGACAGCCAGAAGTTTGTTGAATTGTCCATGTGTTATTACTGCTCTTTCAACCATTGAAAAGCACAACAACGTTCAAATGGGAATACAATGTCATAATATTTTGTATAATACAACAACTTAATGTGTTATCACTGTGCTTCATCTTATAGCACAACTAAATGACCTGGATTGCAGTTGAAATTACATTAAAAGTACATAGTGCAAGTGATCAATGCTGCTTGAGATTCTGTAGCTGTCACGGATTCTGCCGAGACTGCTCCTCCTCCTGGTTCGGGCAGGCTTCGGCGTTCGCCGTCCCCGGAGTACTAGCTGCCACCGCTCTATGTTTCGTAGTGTGATTGCTTTCGTCTGTCTTTTACACCTGTGTCCATTTGTGTGTTGATTACTTGTCTTATAAGTTCCTTGTTTTGCATTAGTCTGATTGTGTGTTGTTATTTCTGCCTGTCGTGCGGAGCTGCGTGTTTTGCACTCTGCCTATGCTGGATTATTGTTTACGCGTGTTTGCGTAATTGCCTCGCCTCCGTCTGTTTTCGAGGTCGTGTTTGTTTGTTGCACTTAGGACTATTAAAGTCTTTTGGACGTATCCTCTGTGTCCTGCGCCTGACTCCTCCACCACATCCACATCGGAACTACTGACAGAACAACACACCATCTATGGAGTCAGCAGGAGCAGCGGCGGCACCCGAATCCCTGGAAGATCGGATCAGCTACCAAGACACCATGATCCGGCAACTTGGGGCCGCCATGGACGAGGTGTCCAACACTCTGCGCCGGTTGGTTACTGGAGAGGTGCCCACGCATTCTTACACCATCCCATCACCAACGGCCAGTCCTCCTCTCTCAGCACCGGAACCCAGTGGCATTCGGCTCTCGCTCCCGAGGGCATATGACGGTTCTGCAGCCGGGTGTCAGGGATTCCTCCTGCAGGTGGAACTCTACCTGGCTACCATACACCCGGCGCCCTCGGGATACGAGAGCGTCTCCGCCCTCATCTCCTGTCTATCCGGCAAGGCGTTGGAGTGGGCCAACGCCGAATGGAGGGGAATAGACGCCGCTACCATCACCTACGCGGAGTTCTCCCGCCGCTTCAGAACTGTCTTCGATCATCCACCTGAGGGGAAAGCGGCGGGAGAGCGTCTGTCCCACCTCCGACAGGGGAAGAGGAGCGCACAGGAGTTCGCACTGGAGTTCCGGACGCTAGCGGCGGATGCGGGGGTGGAATGAGAGGGCCCTCATCGACCACTACCGGTGTTAGCCTACGAGAGGACGTTCGTCGTGAGCTGGCCTGCAGGGACACCAACCTGTCGTTCGACCAGTTGGTGGACATTTCCATCCGTCTAGACACCCTGCTGGCTACCCGCGGACGTCCCCAGTGGGGGTCGTCCATTCCACCCTCCAGCACCTCCGAGCCGATTCCCATGGAGCTCGGGGGTGCTGGCGCTAGAGAGAGGAGGAGAGAGAACCCGAGGGGGGGCCATCCCCTGCACCAACTGTGGCCGTGGAGGACACACCGCGGCCAGGTGCTGGGGAGGGTCTCCTGGGAGAGGGGACAACAGGTCACGCACTGGGGAGTCATTTCAGGTGAGTAGGCGCCCCACTTACCCAGAGCTTTCTGTTGGTCACATGAGTATTCCTGTGAGATTTCCACAGGTGGCACCTCATTCCCAGCATAAGGCGCTAGTAGATTCAGGCGCAGCTGGGAACTTTATTGATCGGGCATTTTGTTGTAGGTTAGGAATTCCCCTTCGGCCGGTAGAAGCTCCATTTCCTGTCCACGCCTTAGACAGCCGGCCGTTGGGGTCGGGCCTGATCAGGGAGGTCACAGCACCACTGACGATGACGACGCAGGGGGGTCATGAGGAGATCATTCAGTTTTATCTGATTGACTCTCCTGCGTACCCCGTGGTGTTAGGACTTCCCTGGTTAAGCACCCATGATCCTACCATTGCGTGGCAACAGAGGGCTCTTATGGAGTGGTCTGCCCAGTGTGTCGGGAGATGTCTAGGTGTTTCCGTAGGGGCGACCTCGGTAGAGAGTCCGAACCAAGTGCCCGCACTGCGCATTCCCCCTGAGTATGAGGACTTAGCACTTGTGTTCAGCAAATCGAGGGCAACACGGCTACCACCTCATAGACAGGGGGACTGTGCGATAAATCTCCAAACAGGAGCGGCTCTTCCACGGAGTCGTGTGTATCCCCTGTCTCAAGAGGAGACAGCGGCTATGGAGACTTACATAGCCGAGTCCTTGGCACAGGGATACATACGGTCCTCCACTTCCCCGGTTTCCTCGAGTTTCTTCTTTGTGAAGAAGAAGGATGGGGGATTGCGCCCGTGTATTGATTACCGTAGTCTCAATCAGATCACAGTTAAGTACAGTTACCCACTTCCACTGATTGCGACTATGACGGAATCGTTACGCGGAGCGCAGTTCTTCACAAAGTTGGATCTCAGGAGCGCGTACAATCTGGTGCGCATTAGGGAGGGGGATGAATGGAAAACAGCATTTAGCACCACCTCGGGTCATTACGAGTATCTCGTCATGCCATACGGGTTAATGAATGCTCCTTCAGTCTTCCAATCCTTTGTTGACGAGATTTTCCGGGAAATGCATGGACAGGGTGTAGTAGTGTACATCGACGACATCCTAGTGTACTCTTCTACACGAGCCGAGCATGTAGCCCTGGTGCGCCGAGTGTTGAGAAGACTGTTGGAGCATGACTTGTATGTCAAGGCAGAGAAATGCCTGTTCTTCCAGGAGTCCGTCTCCTTTTTGGGTTATCGGTTGTCCGCGTCTGGTGTGGAGATAGAGGTAGACCGTGTATCGGCCATGCGTAATTGGCAAACTCCAACCACTGTAAAAGAGGTGCAGCAGTTCTTGGGTTTTGCTAATTACTACCGGAGGTTTATTCTGGGTTTTGGACAAGTTGCAGCTCCCATTACGTCCCTGCTAAAGGGGGTCCGGTTCGTTGCAGTGGTCGGCTGAGGCGGACAGGGCATTTGTCAAACTGAAGAACCTGTTCACCTCGGCCCCGGTGCTGGCGCATCCGGATCCCTCTTTACCATTCCAAGTAGAGGTAGACGCGTCCGAGACCGGTATTGGGGCAGTCCTGTCACAACGGTCCGGCACGCCACCTAAACTCCGCCCCTGTGCGTTCTACTCCAAGAAGCTCAGCTCGGCGGAGCGCAATTATGACGTTGGGGACAGGGAGCTGTTAGCCGTAGTCCAGGCCCTAAAGGTGTGGAGGCATTGGCTTGAGGGGGCTCAACACCCTTTCCTCATTCTGACTGATCACCGTAACCTGGAGTACATCCGGGCAGCTAGGAGATTGAACCCTCGTCAGGCTAGGTGGAACATGTTCCTAACCCGGTTTGTTTTTAAGATCACATACATCCCAGGGTCCCAGAATGGTAAGGCAGACGCCCTGTCCCGGCGGTATGACACAGAGGAGAGGTCCAATGAGCCTACTTCCATACTGCCGGAGTCTTGTTTGGTGGCTCCGGTGGTATGGGAGGTCGATGCGGAAATCGAGCGGGCACTGCGTGACCGACCCTACTCCCCCGAGTGTCCTGTGGGGCGGACGTACGTTCCGCTCGAGGTTCGTGATCGTCTTATGTATTGGGCTCATACATCACCCTCCTCTGGACATCCAGGTATTGGCCGGACAGTGCACTGCCTTAGCATAAAATACTGGTGGCCAACGTTAGCTAAGGATGTGAGGGTTTATGTCTCCTCCTGCTCGGTGTGTGCCCAGTGTAAGGCGCCTAGACATTTGCCCAGGGGGTAAGTTACATCCCCTGCCCGTTCCACAACGACCATGGTCCCACCTATCGGTGGATTTTGTAACCGACCTACCCCCTCCCAGGGGAAGACCACCATTTTGGTCGTTGTGGATCGGTTTTCCAAGGCCTGTCGTCTCCTCCCAATGCCGGGTCTCCCTACTGCCCTACAGACCGCTGAGGCCCTATTTACCCATGTGTTCCGGCACTATGGGGTCCCCGAGGATATTGTGTCTGACCGAGGTCCCCAGTTCACCTCCAGAGTTTGGGGGCGTTCATGGAACGCTTGGGGGTCTCGGTAAGCCTTACCTCGGGGTACCACCCAGAGAGCAATGGGCAGGTGGAACGTGTCAACCAGGATGTGGGTAGGTTTTTGAGGTCCTATTGCCGGGACCGGCCGGAGGAGTGGTCTAGGTTCATCCCCTGGGCAGAGATGGCCCAGAACTCTCTCCGCCACTCCTCCACCAATTTAACACCTTTCCAGTGTGTTTTAGGTTATCAGCCGGTCCTGGCACCATGGCACGAGAGCCAGATCGAGGCCCCTGCGGTGGACGAGCCCATGTCCATCTGCAGCGTGCCATCCGTCAACAAAAGGCGCAGCGCCGATCGCCACCGCAGTGAGGGACCGGTGTACGCACCGGGAGATCGAGTCTGGCTCTCGACTCGAAACCTGCCCCTCCGCCTGCCCTGCCGGGAAGCTGGGTCGGCGGTTTGTGGGGCCCTTCAAAGTCCTGAGAAGATTGAACGAGGTGTGTTACAGGTTACAACTGCCTATAGAGTACAAAAATATTAACCCCTTGTTCCATGTGTCTCTTCTCAGGCCGGTGGTAGCTGGCCCACTCCAAGAAGATGAGATAGGAGAGACCCCTCCGCCCCCCTTTGGACATCGAGGGGGCCCCGGCGTACAGGGTCCGGACCATCTTGGACTCGAGGCGCCGGATGAGTGGTCTCCAGTATCTCGTGGAGGGGGAGGGGTACGGTCCGGAGGAACGGTGCCGGGTGCCCAGGAGGGACATCCTCGATCCATCCCCTCCTGACTGAGTTCCACCGTGGGCATCCCACGCGCCCGGGTCCGCGTCCTCCTGGCCGTCCCCGAGGCCGGGGTCGGCGCACGGCTGGAGCCGCGCGTCAAGGGGGGTACTGTCACGGATTCT
This sequence comes from Coregonus clupeaformis, assembly GCF_020615455.1. Taxonomy (NCBI): domain Eukaryota; kingdom Metazoa; phylum Chordata; class Actinopteri; order Salmoniformes; family Salmonidae; genus Coregonus; species Coregonus clupeaformis. The sequence continues at coordinate 6,105,059 of NC_059203.1, forward strand.
GCCGAGACTGCTCCTCCTCCTGGTTCGGGCAGGCTTCGGCGTTCGCCGTCCCCGGAGTACTAGCTGCCACCGCTCTATGTTTCGTAGTGTGATTGCTTTCGTCTGTCTTTTACACCTGTGTCCATTTGTGTGTTGATTACTTGTCTTATAAGTTCCTTGTTTTGCATTAGTCTGATTGTGTGTTGTTATTTCTGCCTGTCGTGCGGAGCTGCGTGTTTTGCACTCTGCCTATGTTGGATTATTGTTTACGCGTGTTTGCGTAATTGCCTCGCCTCCGTCTGTTTTCGAGGTCGTGTTTGTTTGTTGCACTTGGGACTATTAAAGTCTTTTGGACGTATCCTCTGTGTCCTGCGCCTGACTCCTCCACCACATCCACATCGGAACTACTGACAGTAGCAATTGTGACGATCTATACAGACCTTTGCATGCTATCTTAAACGTGCACACTTTATATGATTACATAATACTTACAGTAACCTCAAAATATGGCCATGGATGTGTTACTCATTTCGAATAAATACTGTTACATTAGTTTGTAAGATAGCCTTAACTTTAGGATATTAACTGTATTGCAAAAGTGACATTGAATTGTGTTTGGTTGTCAACACAACCAAATATCAACATTTAAAGGAGATGTATCGTTTGTGCCACTGACTTAGTCTGGCTTTAATTTCAGTTTGTCTACAAATTAATAATTTATATGTTGTATTCACGTCTCCATCTCAATCAAAAATCAAGGTAAAAGAATAGGACTAAATCAAATCAAAGTTTGATGCAATTTAACTTTGACTTTTGGTTGAGATGGAAATGTGAATCCAACATACAGTATTAATTATTAAGTTGTAGATTACATTTGAAAATCAACCAAAGCTTGAAACCCTAGGCCTACATATATTCTTTATTTTTAGTTGAACATTGGGTTAAATTGAAACTATAGCTGTTGATGAGTTTGCAATACTACATAGGCCTAAATAGCATAATAGATGATATACTGTATGACTTAAAAAGCATGGTTATATTTAATTTGTTCTGTTAAACCTACCCTTTGGAATGACTTCAATAGCACATTGGAAGTAGTCAGTGACGAATATCAAAGCTAAGCAGGGCTTGATTAAAACCCTGGATGGGAGTCCAAAGGAATACAGTGCATTTGGAAAGTATTCAAACCCCTTGACTTTTTCCACATTTTGTTACATTACAGCCTTATTCTAAAATGGATTAAATAAAACAAGTTCTTTATCAATCTACACACAATACCCCATAATGACAAAGCGAAAACAGGTAAATAAAAATAAAACATAAAAATATCTTATTTAAATATTCAGACCCTTTGATATGAGACTGGAAATTGAGCTCAGGTGCATCCTGTTTCCATTGATCTCCTTGAGATGTTTCTACAACTTGATTGGAGTCCACCTGTGGTAAATTCAATTGATTGGACATGATTTGGAAAGGCACACACCTGTCTATATAAGGTCCCACAGTTGACAGTGCATGTCAGAGCAAAAACCAAGCCATGAGGTCGAAGGAATTGTCCGTAGAGCTCCGAGACAGGATTGTGTCGAGGCACAGATCTGGGGAGGGGTACCAAAAAATGTCTGCAGCATTGAAGGTCTCCAAGAACACAGTGGCCTCCATCATTCTTAAATGGAAGAAGTTTGGAACCATCAAATCTCTTCCTAGAGCTGGCCGCCCGGCAAAACTGAGCAATCGGGTAGAAGGAACTTGGTCAAAAGAACCCGATGGTCACTCTGACAAAGCTCCAGACCTCCTCTGTGGAGATGGGAGAACCTTCCAGAAGGACAACCATCTCTGCAGCACTCCACCAATCAGGCCTTTATGGTAGAGTGGCCAGACAGAAGCCACTCCTCAGTAAAAGGCACATGACAGCCTACTTGGAGTTTGCCAAAAGGCACCTAAAGGACTCTCACACCATGAGAAACAAGATTCTCTGGTCTGATGAAACCAAGATTTAACTATTTGGCCTGAATGCCAAGCATCATGTCTGGAGGAAACCTGGCACAATCCTTGCTGTGAAGCATGGTGGTGGCAGCATCATGCTGTGGGGATGTTTTTCAGTGGCAGGGACTGGGAGAATAGTCAGGATCGAGGGAAAGATGGAGCAAAGTACAGAGAGATCCATGATGAAAACCTGCTCCAGAGCGCTCAGGACCTCAGACTGGGGCGAAGGTTCACCTTCCAATAGGACAACAACCCTAAGCACACAGCCAAGACAAAGCAGGAGTGGCTTCGGGACAAGTCTCTGAATGTCCTTGAGTGGCCCAGCCAGAGCCCGGACTTGAACCCGATTTAACATCTCTGGAGAGACCTGACAGAGCTAGAGAGGATCTGCAGAGAAGAATGGGAGAGACTCCCCAAATACAAGTGTGTCAAGCTTGTAGTGTCATACCCAAGAAGACTTGAGGCTGTAATCACTGCCAAAGGTGCTTCAACAAAGTACTGAGTAAAGGGTCTGTATACTTATCTGAATGTGATATTTCAGTTAATAAATAAATTACCAAAAATGTCAAATAATCAGTTTTTGCTTTGTCATAATGGGGTATTGTGTGTAGATTGATGAAAAAAAAAAACAATTTAATCAATTTTAGAATAAGGCTGTAACCTAACAAAATGTGGAAGAAGTCAAGGGGCCTGAATACCTTCCAAATGCACTGTAGCTCTAGATAGATCAACTCTTCAGTAGGAGGTGCTGCCCAGCCTATTGTTTTTTTTCTGATAGTGGATATAACATTGAAAATCTGACGTTGTTTCAAAGGTAAAAATTTGACATATTTTATACAAGGCTTGTCTATGTTGAACATTTGGTCCCATGATGACTGAGGGAGAGAGAGGGGGAGAGAGAGAGAGAGAGATTTGGATGATTTATTCAAAGCCTTACTCAGATGGAAATGGGACAATATAAAACTGGAACACAATTTTGTGTCAGATTACTGTGAATGATATCAATCAAGAATATAAGCCAGTCACTATGTCATAATAAACTGGTTGATAAGGTATTAAACGACAGATAATATATTGATATGATCACACAAGGGGAAAGAGAGTGTTAGTTTGAAGCTGCAGTAAGATACAATATCTTGCTCTGTAGAGTTCTAGAATTAGAATTCATACGAATGGTTTAGGAGAAACTTGACTCTGTCTAGTTATCATTTATTCAGGTCCTGCACTCTGTAAGGTTAATGTGAATTTGACGATTTTGCTAGACATACTGAGAGGGGAATTTAATCTTCATGGTGTGCAGAGAGTTTTATGCACTCCTTTCCAAGTTCAGTACCTCACCCGCTGTGCAGATAGCTTCTTCTGAGATTAATGTCTCATTTATAGGTACATCTCTGAATGTTTCAACCATTCAAAGTAGAATGACACAAACCAATCTTCAAGTGGAAAGATTAGTCATGTTTGGATGACAAGAGAGCCCCTGTGTCAATTACTTAAACTGATTAGGATCACTTTGGATTTGATTGAATTCCCCTGATACTATTGAAGGATGTGGACTCTCATACAGGAGAGCAGGAGAGAGAAAGGACTAATTGCAAAACACGCAATCATTAGTGAGATAGATTAAAGTAACAGGGTGCACTGCAACGAAGAACGCGCATCTGCAGATTACCGCTGGATTTCTTAACATGCTACTAACAGGAGATTACACGGAGCTCAGAGCTAAAATTACCGTGGTTGCAATGAAAACAACAGCGGAATTAATTAGCAGACCAGCTGATTTGGCATTGTTACAATGTCAAGCTGGCATGATACTAGACAGCGGAAATGGCATGGGAAATGGTAATTGTCTGCGTTCATTACTCCAACCCCAATGAAGTAACATCCTATCAGGAACAACTAAATCAAAATAGGAAAAATATATAAAGAAGAATATGACATTACAACTGAAATTAAATAATTCAACTGGAAATGTAGCCTATGTAAATTACGATGATTTAGTTAAGACGTTTAATTGCAGACAATTATTTAGCCAAATGATGCTAACATGGAGGCTACTCTTCTGCGAAAATAAAGTTATTGTAGACCAATTTTTTACTAATTACCACATTATAAATGAAAGTAATATGGTTTGCAGCAACATGTGTTAAAGACAATTTAATCTGTTTCTTTGGTTAAGATTACGACTTCCAAATAATAATACATTAGTTTCCCCACCACATTTCTTTCCAATTCAGACATTGTTTCTTCAATAAAGTACAATATGCCACAGTAGGACTACTGGCCTCATTACTGTAATCCTGTAAGAAAATATAAAGGATCACTATTGAGTGAAGTCAAGGGTGGTTTGGAATTCCCATTGTTAGAGCCTATCCATGATATACTACTAATAGACAACACACACGGCCAGTATATTCATAAAAAGTGCCATTGTTTAGGTCGTAACTAGCAACGCACTACTACTACTACTACTACTACTTTTACAGATCCACTGCCCAGCCATGCAATTTATAAGCTTGATCTCCACTGTAAAAAGCATCTAGATATTATCTCTGACATTTCCAACATTGTTGCAATATTGAAATTCGTTCTCCACTGTGTCTCATTGTAATGAACATGTCGGCTTCGCCTAATGGCTATGACAACATCACAGCCATAATAAAAATGTCATAACACATGGCCTCTCATGTATTGTTGGTTAATTATCACGTTGTTCTACAAATAAAGACATAATTTGCGCTATACACACAATATTGCAAATGTTACTCTTCACTACCAGCCTAACCACAAACAGCTCATCAGGCACAGACAATCACGCACAGACAATCACGCACAGACAATCACGCACAGACAATCACACAAAAGTTGTATGCTGTTTGTATGTTGTTTTGTTTTTGAAAGCGATTACAATTATTTAAAAAAAAAACATACAGTTGAAGTCGGAAGTTTGGTTGGAGTCATTAAAACTTGTTTTTCAACTACTCCACAAATGTCTTGTTAACAAACTATCGTTTTGGCAAGTTGGTTAAGACATCTACTTTATGCTTTACAGACAGATTATTTCACTTATAATTCACTGTATTACAATTCCAGTGGGTCAGAAGTTTACATACACTAAGTTGACTGTGCCTTTAAACAGCTTGGAAAATTCCAGAAAATGATGTCATGGCTTTAGAAGTTTTTGATAGGCTAATTGACATCATTTGAGTCAACTGGAGGTGTACCTGTGGATGTATTTCAAGGCCTACCTTCAAACTCAGTGCCTCTTTGCTTGACATCATGGGAAAATCTAAAGAAATCAGCCAAGTCCTCAGAAAAAAGATTGTAGACCTCCACAAGTCTGGTTCATCCTTGGGAGCAATTTCCAAATGCCTGAAGGTACCACGTTCATCTGTACAAACAATAGTACGCAAGTATAAACACCATGGGACCACGCAGCCGTCATACCGCTCAGGAAGGAGATGCGTTCTGTTTACTAGAGATGAACGTACTTTGGTGCAAAAAGTGCAAATCGATCCCAGAACAACAGCAAAGGACCTTGTGAAGATGCTGGAGGAAACAGGTACAAAAGTATCTATATCCACAGTAAAACAAGTCCTATATCGACATAACCTGAAAGGCCGTTCAGCAAGAAAGAAGCCACTTCTCCAAAACCGCCATAAAAAAGCCAGACTACGGTTTGCATCTGCACATGGGGACAAAGATCGTACTTTTTGGAGAAATGTCCTCTGGTCTGATGAAACAAAAATAGAACTGTTTTGCCATAATGACCATCGTTATGTTTGGAGGAAAAAGGGGGATTCTTGCAAGCCAAAGAACACCATCCCAACCGTGAAGCACGGGGGTGGCAGCATCATGCTGTGGGGGTGCTTTGCAGCAGGAGGGACTGGTGCACTTCACAAAATAGATGGCATCATGAGGAAGGAAAATTATGTGGATATATTGAAGAAACATCTCAAGACATCAGTCAGGAAGTTAAAGCTTGGTCACAAATGGACAATGACCCCAAGCATACTTCCAAAGTTGTGACAAAATAGCTTAAGGACAACAAAGTCAAAGAATTGGAGTGGCCATCACAAAGCCCTGACCTCAATCCTATAGAAAATGTGTGGGCAGAACTGAAAAAGCGTGTGCGAGCAAGGAGGCGTACAAACCTGACTCAGTTACACCAGCTCTGTCAGGAGGAATGGGCCAAAATTCACCCAACTTATTGTGGGAAGCTCGTGGAAGGCTACCCAAAATGTTTGACCCAAGTTAAACAATTTAAAGGCAATGCTACCAAATACTAATTGAGTGTATGTAAACTTCTGACCCACTGGGAATGTGATGAAATAAATAAAAGCTGAAATAAATCATTCACTCTAATATTATTCTGACATTTCAAATTCTTAATATAAAGTGGTGATCCTAACTGACCTAAGACAGGGAATTTTTACTAGGATTAAATGTCAAGAATTGTGAAAAACTTAATTTAAATGTATTTGGCTAAGGTGTATGTAAACTTCCGACTTCAACTGTAATTATAATAGCCATGACAAATAACTACATTTGTGCAACTTTTAAATAACTTCATTAGAATACAATATATTTTGATAAAGAATATAACACAATCATGATTTAGTTTCAAATGTCAATTGTGTAGCCTACAGTTCAGGAATATTTTATTTTCCCCTTTTGATAAGAAATGTCCACAGGCCAAGTAAAAATAATCAACGGATTACATAAATTGGAATGAAGAATTTATCCCAAAACATGATTATTCCATTCATAAAATGTGTAGGATAGGCTACATTGCCATAGTAGATTTGCTGTTGGTAAACAAATTAAATACTTTATTTCAGTTGTATGGAATGATTGCCAAATAGATAAATCGCTCTTAGTCTCCTCAAATAGCAGGATTAAATTGTTACGATTATAATACCCACCAGGGTGCAAAATATTATTGAAAATGGTTGGCAGCAATCAGGACTAAGAGTAAACCCCAACATCTGCTTTAGGGAGAGGTAAATCAGTGGCCTATTTGGTTGCAATTGAGATCAACTGTGCAGTGATTTTAGCGCGTATTGACGGTTTACCGAGAGAACAGCTGGCGATAATCTAGAGGCCATCGATGGTTGCAATTGGCTCACAGTGTTCAATCCATCTGGAAAAAACTAATTTAAATGACAAGTTTAAGATTTCCTAATTAACACTTATTTTACCACACAGCACATGTTTACAAGGAATTATTATGAGAGAGAAAATCAATAGAATAACAAATGCATATAGCAGCCTTATGATACAAACTGCACTGCTCACAGCTGTCTCATACTGTATGCAGGCGTCTCACCAGAGGCACACTGCTTCTTGAGAATAGATGAAATGTGAACCAGTCTCCTCATCAGTCTCGACCGCAGACACCTATAAATGTGATCTTTGTCATCAGGGTGGACTGTGAAATCATGTGGCTGCACATCAAAGCGTGACTGGGTTCGATGTTGCATACTAATGTAGAAACCATGCCTCAGCCTGTTGGGAGACAGAGTTAGAGAGAGAGAGAGAGGGAAGCCTCCAGTATATCTATCTCTCTTCAAAGAATATCTCTCAAAACAACACATTGACTTGATCTGATCTACTGTTGGCATTCTCAGAATGTGTAATATACATTCTTAGTGTCCCTATCTTTTGAGACTTTGACTATGTTTTACTACTGTTTATATCACTACAAGTGCTTCCACGGCTACTAATACAATACTACTACCACAACTATGTAACAGCTAAGTTGGAGCAATAAAGAGAATACCACTACATTCCCTACTATAACTAGTACCACCTCTACTACAATAATACAGCTGACAAAACCATTATCACGGTCCCCATTCCCATCATCGACCGACCACCCTCTCATCATCATTTCCCCAGCTATGAACTCTGTAAGGTGTCGTTATGCGCTCATTCTGGGATGGGAGCTGGCAGGTTAGTGATTGTTTCTCTGCAATCGAGCCGAGCAGAGAGAGAGAGCAGAGCAACACTAGAGGAGCCTGCCTCTGTAGACCACATCAATAGCTCTCCTCTCCTCTGCCATCCATCCAAGGTAGGTCAAAAGAGAGATCCTTTATGGCAGCTCATCCCTCACCCTGATGAAGCCGCTTGTTAGTGGGACTCGTCTCTACACATCTAAATGTCTCTCCTATTCCCTCTCTCTTTCTCTTGTTCCTGCCATCTCTCTCTCTCTTTCCTCGCTCTCTCCTTTTCTGACTCTCTATCTCCCACATCTTTCTATCTCTCCTTCCCTCTATATATTTTGCTCTCTCACTCTCTATTCCTCCCATTTATATCATTAAGATCCTCTCCTGCTGAAGGCCGCAGGCAGGAGCAAACTGACCGGCCTGATCTCTGTCTCGTACGAAGGGACCAGACCTTACCATGGACGGGCTCTCATTACTCAGGGTCTGTGTCCAAAGGTCACCAGTATGCAGTCTGAGGGCAGTCTGAGGGCAGTGTGAGGGCAGTGGATGCACAGCGGACAGGGTCAGCAGGGCCACAGGATCTACTGATGATGCATCAACATGTAACTGAGACAACAACCAAGGAGCATATATGTGGACTAATAAAAAAGCTACAATATTCTAAAATCTGCATAAAGAAAATATGCACATTTTCCCACCAGTGGAGTGTTTCCACCAAACTGACTTGTTGCAGATAAAAATCAGTGTGTGATGACGTAGTGCACACAAAATGTACTTTTTCACTTCTTTTTCATGTACCGAATAAAAATCTAAAGTTCAATGTGTTTCCATCGCATTTTCAACTATACCGATATGGTTTTGTCACAAAAACAGTTGTGTTAAATAACAAACGTGCCTACTCTGGTCTTGGCACGTGCGCTCTAGCCAACAGCTCGCAGATACAGTGCAAGAAGGCTGTGCTGGTCGGCTAGTCTACATAATGAGATTATTATGGATGAGAGCAAGAATATTTTTATTTGTCAAACGGCAGTCAAGCATCGATCATCATGTCACCAGAATCAGAATCAGACCCTCTATTTATTGGAAAGGAGTATCAAGACCATCATGCACTTTCACCACCATGTAAAGTTCATCATAAGTTTTTATCTGTAGCTAAATAAAGTAGTAGTAGTTGGAGGACTACACATCATATCATCGTGTGACTCCAAGTTTACTTCGATATGATGGTTTTTATATCAATATTTGCGTATAAAGCCGTTTTCACCGCCATTTCTCGCACAATTAATTTTACCGACACAAAAAGATCACACCATGTCGAACGAAGAAATTATCTAGGCATTTATACAATTGTACCAAAACCTCCTGTTTCCATCACAGCCGTCGTGATTTTTAAAAATTCAGTATAACTTTACTCGCATAAAAACTGTGGATATAAATGTGGTTAGTGTGTCAGACCTGGGTTCAAATACATGTGTATTTGAGTATCTGGCCCTTATAATACTTTTTTCTGTCTATTTGAGTATTGTCAAATACACAGCCCAAAACAAGTACTTTTATTTGAGTATTTGAATGGTTATTTGTAAAAAAAAATAAAAAAAATATTTCAAATTCTATTTACAAATAACTGGGTTAAATGCATGGGAGTGTATTTGAGTCAGTGTATTTTTGTTATTTTCAAATACTTTCCAAGTGCACTAAAATATTCAAATAAAATATATCTGAATCTTACTTCGAATGTACATGAAAGTATTGAGATATTTGAAACAGTATTTGAACCCAGTCTGCAGTGTGTAGTAGGACTGCATCAGTGCCAGTTACTTCAGTATGTCCTGTAGTGCTGATAGACAGTGTAACTACAGTGTACCGATTTTTGTGAAGCAACACAACAGGAAGCCCCATATTGAATACAGTTCAAGTAAATGAGCATAAGTGAAAATGAATGGAATGTTATTGGTTCACTTTTTGCTTCGAGTTGAGCAGCAGCACTGCCTGATTCATTTAATCATGGGGTAATTTGTACAATAATTTCCACATTATTGCTTTTGGTTTGTCAACACCTATGTGAACTAAATGGAAGAAAATACAATAACTATATTAATTTGCCAGCTGTGTGTGGAACACAAATTAATTTAGAGTGCTCCTTTCAAGGCTCAGCAACAGATGGCTGTCTGAACAGAGTAAATCCCTAGCAGTAACCGTGACACATGCAGTATCTTCTGAAAAACCACATTATCCCTATTTTGAGAGACAATTCAGCTTGCTGACAGTAACATCTGCTGTAAAATTAAATAGTGTCTTGGGGTAAAACGTCATTCACAGAAACCACTATGTCACCAATTATTTCCCCAACACTTTCCCTGGTTACCACTACTCTTGCTCAACTACACACCTTATCTGTCTCATCTCAACTTTTTTAGTCACTCCAACAAAATGATTTTGAGTTAAATTGATCTAATACTTTGCCATTTAGAAAAAGTTATATAATCTAATGAAGTTATATACTTTTTGTAATATAATATATATCCCAGTAGGGGCGCCTAAAGATAAATAATTCACTTGATTAGAGAGAAAAAAATCTGTTTTTAATAAAATTTTAAAACTTAAGGTGAGTAAGTTTGGGGCAACCACTCCCCCCCAACTTAATTAAGTTACACAATCAATGTTAAGATATACTTTAGGATAATTTGGACAGGAAGCGTGAAAATGAAAAGAGGAACCTTACATCAAAACCTCATCATAGTGAGGATATTAATAGTGAGATGTGCAATGTCCTTTTGTTTTGATATTTGATTTATTCAATTAAAATAAGATACCTAGACTTTAGCTTTTAATAGTCAATTACTCAAAATGTCAAATAAAACGTATACAATTGTTTTTAACACAGTAATCTTCAGTGGGCTCTTTGCCTCACAGAGGAGGCAGTTTTGGGGTAAAACACCCCCTTTCTAAGGTCTCTGTTTTTATCAGATAACCAAAAAACTATTAATTCTGCCCATTTATTTCCCTTTAAAAAATGTTTGCCTATGGATAGCCAGTATGCAAATACAGTGGGGAGAACAAGTATTTGCTACACTGCCGATTTTGCAGGTTTTCCTACTTACAAAGCATGTAGAGGTCTGTAATTTTTATCATAGGTACACTTCAACTGTGAGAGACGGAATCTAAAACAAAACATTGTATTTGCAAATTATGTTGGAAAATAAGTATTTGATCACCTACCAACCAGTAAGAATTCTGGCTCTCACAGACCTGTTAGTTTTTCTTTAAGATGCCCTCCTGTTCTCCACTCATGACCTGTATTAACTGCACCTGTTTGAACTCGTTACCTGTATAAAAGACACCTGTCCACACACTCAATCAAACAGACTCCAACCTCTCCACAATGGCCGAGACCAGAGAGCTGTGTAAGGACATCAGGGATAAAAGGCTGGGATGGGCTACAGGACAATAGGCAAGCAGTTTGGTGAGAAGGCAACAACTGTTGGCACAATTATTAGAAAATGGAAGAAGTTCAAGATGACGGTCAATCACCCTCGGTCTGGGGCTCCATGCAAGATCTCACCTCGTGGGGCATCAATGATCATGAGGAAGGTGCGGGATCAGCCCAGAACTACACGGCAGGACCTGGTCAATGACCTGAAGAGAGCTGGGACCACAGTCTCAAAGAAAACCATTAGTAACACACTACGCCGTCATGGATTAAAATCCTGCAGCGCACGCAAGGTCCTCCTGCTCAAGCCAGCGCATGTCCAGGCCCATCTGAAGTTTGCCAATGACCATCTGGATGATCCAGAGGAGGAATGGGAGAAGGTCATGTGGTCTGATGAGACAAAAATAGAGCTTTTTGGTCTAAACTCCACTCGCCGTGTTTGGAGGAAGAAGAAGGATGAGTACAACCCCAAGAACACCATCCCAACCGTGAAGCATGGAGGTGGAAACATAATTATTTGGGGATGCTTTTCTGCAAAGGGGACAGGACGACTGCACCGTATTGAGGGGAGGATGGATGGGGCCATGTATCGCGAGATCTTGGCCAACAACCTCCTTCCCTCAGTAAGAGCATTGAAGATGGGTCGTGGCTGGGTCTTCCAGCATGACAACGACCCAAAACACACAGCCAGGGCAACTAAGGAGTGGCTCCGTAAGAAGCATCTCAAGGTCCTGGAGTGGCCTAGCCAGTCTCCAGACCTGAACCCAATAGAAAGTCTTTGGAGGGAGCTGAAAGTCCTTATTGCCCAGCGACAGCCCCGAAACCTGAAGGATCTGGAGAAGGTCTGTATGGAGGAGTGGGCCAAAATCCCTGCTGCAGTGTGTGCAAACCTGGTCAAGACCTACAGGAAACGTATGATCTCTGTAATTGCAAACAAAGGTTTCTGTACCAAATATTAAGTTCTGATTTTCTGATGTATCAAATACTTATGTTCTCCCGAGTGGCGCAGTGGTCTAAGGCACTGCATTGCAGTGCTAGCTGTGCCACTAGATCCTGGTTCGAATCCAGGCTCTGTCGTAGCCGGCCGTGACCAGGAGACCCATAGGGCGGCGCACAATTGGTCCAGGGTAGGGGAGGGAATGGCCGGCAGGGATGTAGCTCAGTTGGTAGAGCATGGTGTTTGCAACGCCAGGGTTGTGGGTTCGATTCCCACGGGGGGCCAGTATGCAAAATAAACAAATAATAATGTATGCACTCACTAACTGTAAGTCGCTCTGGATAAGAGTGTCTGCTAAATGACTAAAATGTAAAATGTAAATGTTATGTCATGCAATAAAATGCAAATTAATTACTTAAAAATCATACAATGTGATTTTCTGGATTTTTGTTATAGATTCCGTCTCTCACAGTTGAAGTGTACCTATGATAAAAATTACAGACCTCTTCATGCTTTGTAAGTAGGAAAACCTGCAAAATCGGCAGTGTATCAAATACTTGTTCTCCCCACTGTATCTCAATCTTACCAAATCTAGCTTTGACATGTTCTTTAAGGGGAGCATTTTCCCCAACATAACCTACTCTAATCTATACAGCCTGTACAATGACTATTATTGGAATGATTAAAGGTCTCCTATCTTTTTTACTCAGATGGTTGTTGTTGTCAACCATGTTGTCATTGTCATAACAACAGAAGCCTTACTCTTTTCAAACCAAAATGCCTCCAGTCTAGCCTGGTTTCTTTGAAATTGAATTAATCAAATTCCTGTTTTTGGCTGACAGCGATGAGTATTCTCCATGGGATGGCCTGGCTTTTGTTTCTCCCCTAATACTCAGCCCCCCCCCCTAAAACCCACCTACTGTGCCTGATGTCTGGGGGCTGTGGTGAGTGAAGGAGGAGGAGAAGGAGAGAAGGATGAAGGACCCGCTCATCAGGTTCCATTATCAGCCGGAACACAGAGAGCCTGCCTATGCAGCACTGCCTGCTGGGGTCTACCCCCTCCAACCCACCGCCAACCACCCATCATCCTCCCTCCACCCCACTGTCAACCCCCCGCCAAACACCACAGCAGACAAAGCACTTCAGAGAATGAAAAAAACAGTTTGGAGGACATATGTTGTGAAACAACATCGACAATAGTATTCTAGGAGAGAGATGTGGGAAGAAGGATGGAGAGAGAGAAAGAGAGAGGGAGAGAAGGTTGATTACCACAGTGTGCCAGCTTTTCCAGCTTAAGTTTGTTTCATTACAGCATGTTCTGTCAGCAACTAATTAACCAATGTAACATCAACTTTCTCTCCATGAACTATAAAGAACAGGAAGGTTAACACGACTCCACTTCGCAACAAATTTTCCCTCTTTTTAGAAAAACACAAGCACACTAACACAGGTCAACCCTGTTCAAATACCTGAAGGTTTTTCAATCACAAAGATATTGATGTACACACAGCCAGCCTTGCAAGGAGGCCAGGGAAACTCTTTAATTAAACGGCTGTATGAATCCTAACATCAGGAAACCATTAAATACTTGTCTCTAATGTAATCAAACAGAAGACAAAGTTTCAGACATCCTCTGCTTATCTGCTTTAGGAGTTGAAACTCTGTTCCTATGAGAAATTCCTTAAGGAGTCAAAGTTTATGGTCAGAATAGAAGAGAGCAGACAGAGAGGAGAAATTATTAGAATCCAATTCCCTTCTCACCCTTGTCCTGGTTCCACGAACACAAACAGTATTACAATATTTAAAGTCTAGCTCCTTCTATCATGAAAAGCAAAACTAAAACGAGAATAGATACAGAAATAAGCAGATAGTAAAAACATACATTGTATTATATTGACCTCAGTTCCACCTCCAGACTATTGCTCTGTCCAGCACCAGAGGATTCACATGACAGTCAGGTGTGTCTGCGCTGCGGTAGCTACTGTGTTGCATGTTTAACACCAGATGAATCACACTGCTTCACTGCGCGTCACTGAGGTGCTTGGCTCCTCTTTGACTCCAGGCAGTCATGATGGCATCAGGTGTTGGTGCTTGGGGCCCAGTCTTCCCACCACAGTGAAATAACTCATTTGAGTGGCGTGGGCAGGCATACATATGTACTCATTAGGATCAGCGTGATCCCTGCCACGGGGCATCAGCTCCCAGAGACTACATTGGCTAGCTAATGAGCTGCAGCAGAGAGCCCCTATACGGGAGGAAGACAGGCCGAGGTTAGCCTGCCTACAGAAGCCTACGCCTTGGAAACGTACAGCAGCAGCAGCGTCTGCACCAGCAGCACCACAGAAAGCACTGTTCACTCAGTGTTAATGAATCAATCAATTTCTCCCAGATAAATCACAATGAATGTGTTGCAACGGCCGACTGTCACAATGATGAATTCCTTCATTTCAAGTAATAAGCTCGCTGGGAAGTGATTTATCCCTCATTCGCAGGAATCTACGCCAGTGGACAGAGGCAAGAGATACGACTAGGTGTAATATGTCACAGATATATTTATTTTAAATTAGACGGATAAAGGGAGTTGTGGAAAACCCAAACTCAAAAATATGTCAGAGAAAAAAAGTGTTATCAAAGGTTTTCATTCAATCATACCATGTTTAAGAGAAGGTCCCATTACGTTGGTTTTCTCTTGCACACATTTTCACTACACGTTTCAGCTCCATTTCCACGGCATGGGTAAGCAAGCTAATGTATTCACACACAGTGCCAAATAGCTGGCATTTGGTTGAATTATGCAGTACACCTTTTCAGGAGTGCTGTACTGCTCCCATTCCTCATATCACACAGTGGCTAGCGAGAACAGAGGAGAGTAAGAGGTACATTCTAATGCTATTGATTGCCTTTGCCCTGCCCTACTTTGTGTCCAAGATTAAGCTGTTCTGATTATAATGCAGACCTTCTTTCCCTAAGCAGGAGACTTTCAGTGGTTAATCGATCCTAGACACCACCTGCCTGCCACAATTTAGCACACAAAATGGTCTCGGCACAGGTTGTACCAAGGGTTTGGGGCCTGTGTTAACTTTTGTCTTATTTTTGTGGTGATCTGATATCAAATCAACCTGTTATCCAACCTACAATCCTTTATAGCCATTTAAGGATCGCTGTACTGTAGATCAAGGCCCAACTTAAATTAAATACATCTTGGTTTTACTTTAGAAGAAAACCTCTGGGCATGGCTTAGCTCCAACTGTATCTGACGAAATCCACCGATGATAGTCGACAAAATGAACAATTAACACTATTGAGTCCATGTGACTAAAGAATTACAACACCCATAGGCATTTCATCATATTCGTAATAAGGATTCAGATTTCATTCATCCCTTCAAATGTAACCCTAACAGCCAAAATGCATGGAAGCAACAATTCAGTTCAGTTGAGTTTTCAACACTATCAGTGAAATATGTTAAACAGTTCACATCTCCTGCTGAAAGGTCACAAGCACTAAGACACATTAATTGTCAGTCTCTAGTAGTTAGATTAATCTTTGCCCGTGCACTTTAGAATAGTGGGCATAGTCCTCATTATTAAATAATAATACAAATCGACTTCAATTAAGCACTACTGTAGAGAGTATGTGTATCCAGACAAGTTAGAAAAAAATCTCTTTGGTTATTAAACTACAGTAAGTGAAGTGGATTTACACCTGGTTACAGAATTACGGTAATGAAGTACATCATGGCTCCCTGATCTGTACTACACAGAAATGCATAATTATGGATATGAATGTCATTCTATTGATGGTGATGTATCCTGAGTAGGTAGAAATATGCAATATTATCCTTTGCATATATGCGTATTATTCTACACTCTGCCTATTATTCTATGAGCTTCACCCCCAAAGAAGACCAAATTTGGTTGGTCCGGACCGGACCAAATCTAAACCAATCACATACATCTATGTTTCACAAGTTTGGACATCACAGTACAGCACAGCACAGAACAGTAGAGTAGAGTTCATTACAGTACAGTACAGTAGAGTGGAGTAAAGTATAGTTCAGTACAGTACAATAGAGTACACTATAGTACAGTACTGAACTATACTTGACTTTTCTTTACTGTACTGTACTCTACTGTGCTTCACTGTATTGCACTGTACTGTGCTGTCCAAAGTCTGTAGATGTTGAAATCAAGGCCGGTCCGGACCGGCCCAAAAACAGTGTCTGTGGACGTTGAAATCAATGCCAGGGCGGACTGACCAAATGTGTACTACTTTGCAAAGTCCATGGATGTCTTGTGTCGGTCGGTGCTCAGTGGGTGCGGATGCTTGTACAGTAAATAGAAAGATAGTGGGCTCATGGGTAGGTGTCAGTAAGAGCCAGGAGAGGTAACATTAACTGGAGAGAGAGAGAGAAGAGAGAGGCAGAGAGAAAGACAGGGAGGGGTTGTCTAGCCTGACGACTCACACAACATTCTTCTGCTGCTCTGTCGTTCGCTATATATATTTAGTCTGAGCCTGCCATCATTGAAGTTGTTTGTGGTGACGAGGATATGTTGTACAAGCGATTGGATCATCTCTAACCAATCAGAGTATCAAAGCCAATGACGAATTTTCAAACCACCGGTTTACCCACGTGTTCTGATTTTGGCCCAACCCATTGGTTTCTGGACCAATCAGACGGTCCCGAATGTGTTTACATTTGGTGAAGGGTCGGGGGGTACTCAGATCCAGACTCATTGAGGAAAATTATCTAATGTCCGTGGGCATGGCGTAGCATTTGGCCAGAGCAAGGAGTCTGGGTAGAGAGGCAAGGGGTTGTCCAGACTGTTTTCACACTTACGCTTTGACCACCATACAACAGAAAGAGAAAGAAAATAGTTAGGCTATGAGCTCAACATAACAGCATACCAGTGGAAGGGAGAACAGTAGCAGGTGACCCAACTGTGGTTTGTGACTACAATGATTTCCATTGCAGCCAATTCAATTGCAGCATTTCCGTTACAGAGTTTTAATCACTTAATAATTCATAAACAAAAATGAATATCAGTTAAACACTATAACTAGTTGGTAGGTGTACCTTTACTTGTTAATTCTGTGAATGTTCATTATCCTCCCTCCTCATGAGGGAGAGAAATAAAAAAATATCTTAAAGATATGTGGGTTTTTGGCAGTGGCGATCCATCATTCAGGGCAGGTGTTTTGAGCCCCACCTGTTAATCCCCTCCCCCCAAAAAATATATAGATATCTATATATTATCTATATATTTTTTTGTTTTTGTTGCCTGTTTTGCATGTTATTTTGGCATTAATACGTGTCACATATCAGTTTGCAAACAATGTAAAACAATTAAGAATTGAGCATACAAACATGGTCTCTTTTATGCTTTCTTAAGTAAGGCAGCTCCAAAATGCAGGTGTTTCAGCCTAGCTCAGTGCTTTCTGTGGCGGTGGGGCAGCCAGCGGAAAATACGGAGCGTAGGGGTTGGTAATGTTCTCTAGTTGAGCCGTGATTGGCTCAGTGTTCTGTCACTAATGGGGACACAACGTCACCGCAGAATCTACAGGGAGAGATCAAGAGTAAGCTGTTAGTTGCCCATGTGCCTCATCCTAATAATGTGTTCCCTTTCCCCCTCATAACTTAGCCTACTGTTCTGATGTGGTGGTGCACATGTAGCCTATAGCCTGTTTTAGAGAAATGTAATCATCGAATATTGTAAAAGCTTTCATTGTCTGCTCACACAGTATGCCCCTTTTATTTATCCTACTGTTCTGACTGGGTGTACAGGGAGAATACTGTAAGAACGGCCCATGTTCTGAATTCTGTCGCTGTACATTTCAAAAGTGCTAAAGAAAAAGTTATGTTGACTACGTCCATCCTAGCTCGCTCATTAATGTCTTAATCAAAATTATGGATTGCCTCTTATCCGCTCATCGTTGCCTTATGCCATAGTTTGTACATCTCAAATGTCAGTAGAAACCACATTTGTTTAAGCAAGTCAGCCATATCAGCTATGTTTAAAAAAAAGGCAGTAAATGAGGCTGAATGAACTGTTTCACTGCCAGACAAGGCTCCTCTGATAGCCAGGTGTAGCAGTGGTAAGGATTCACTCCATTGTGCTGAAAAGAAAGCTCTGCTGTAGGGACAGCTTTATGTAGGTCCTAACAGTTTGTGGGCACCATTTGTCACCGTTATAGTGCAATTAATGTATTGTTTAGTGTTGTGTTGTGTAGTGGCTTTGCTGGCATGCATCAAAAAACATTTGGGGGAGTTTGCCCCACCAAGATTTACATGCTAAAATCGCCACAGATTTTTGGTAACAGAATTACAAGGCACTAGGCAATGTTTCTTAATTGAACTTACAGAAGGCAAATAATTTCTCTAAAACTAAATATAAGTGTTGATATTAGTTGTCAGGGTCTTATATTTCAACATTAGTGTGTTTTTATGTATTTCTAATACCTTACAATATTTTTTTCTGCAAGATGTTTTCTAAGACCACTTTTCCATCTGTTTGACCAGAAATCAAAGCCATTACTTATGCCTAATTTTTAAGATTGAACATGGTTGAAAAATGTATCTATGCCTTCATTTCCCCAAAACATAGACTCTTAGCTTTCATTTGACACCCAATTTGATATGCTCCTATGAATTTCACATAGGTCCTGTTTCATGGAAATGACCATCCATGGCTACTAAACGTATTGTCTGAGAAACATTGAGTAATTGTTTGTCTACATGTACCCAGGATAGTCTAATTTCATTGGAATCTCTCTCACAGTCTCTGCCCACTCCCCAGACCCTCCCAGCTCTTAATATGCTACTTAAATATCTGAAGGGTTCAAAGGGCACCATTTAATTATACCGCGGCAAATTCTTAATTTTCTATTATGATGGTACAGGGGAGCTCACCTTGAGGAAGGACAGCCGGGACCAGAGACAGGTTTCCTCTGGAAGAGGAGGTGGTTGTTTCTAACCTTTTACTGTCTCCTCTGTTTTATGGCCACACTGCTGCTTCACAGTCATTTGCATCAGGCTGCTGTGGTATAATAAGGGTGGCGTTCAGGTGACCCTTGTTAGTAGTGAGCCAGCTGGCTGCATCAGTCAGGGGTCAGGTCTATCAACCTGTCTATGGGGCAATTAGTACACACAGTACACCCTGCCTGGGTGGGATGCTGCGGTTTCATTCAGAGAGTCTCTTACACTCAATTGTAAGAAGGCCATATAAGAACTTGGAATCAAGAGACTGGTACTGTAATAAATGTAAGAAATTGTGCATAAGATTTCTTATGTGTGTTTGAGGATAATCTAACCCAATACTGTAATGGAAAGCTTAGTCATTAAGCCACATAAGCAGGAATCTTGCATAGAAATAGGGGTAGGGTTGCTTTGACCTTCATGGAGACCAGAAGTTGAGAACTCACCTGGTGGAAATTGAATTATGCTAATGTATTTTTTACATCTAAAAAATCCTCTCAGAATGGCAGCGAATGGTCTGTGTTCAGCATGCCTCTTTCTCCGTTGGCGCTGCTGTGTGGGAGCAGCGGGACAGTCACACACACCGAGTGATAAAATGGCTCCTGAACGCGCCTCACTCGCCGGTGAAGGAATGGGCACAGAGCGTTCCACTTAAAGCCAACAACTTTCTCCTCTCCTCCAGATCCAGGTTAAGCTCTTTGGAACATTTATCTTTCTTAGAAAAATGTTCATGTATTGTACAAGCTATGTTCCTTGAAGGACGGGCGGGCGAGTGAGCATCAGTGCCAACTCCTCACCTTCCCTTTCATGACATAAGGAAATGGTTAGCCCACCCTCTGTTCAACCACAACTCTATCCTGTTAAACTGTCACTGCCAAAAGAGGAGAGAAGATAGTGGAAGTGGAGTGGAGTGGAGGGGGGGTGAGTGACAGACAGAGAGGTAAGGAAGCTGACTAACGTTGCACTGCTGACTCCAATTTCCTCTGTTCTGTTTGCTCAACTCAAACACTGTTCATTTATCAACCAAACTACCTGCCAAACCATAGAAAAAACCCACAACTAAATCCCTCATGGAGAGAGATAGAGAGAGAGTGTGAGAGAGAGAGATAGAGAGAGATAGAGAGAGAGTGCGAGAGAGAGAGAGAGAGATAAAAGACAGAGACAAACCAGCATATTATCGAACGCTGTTCGGGTCAGTCAACGTCTTGTAATTTGGCGTGTCAAATAATACTATTTGACGCGTCAAATAACACTGTTAAACACTTAGGTTATAAGGTTATTGACCAATTAGGACTTGAATATGACTGCACGTCACTTAAAGGCCCAGTGCAGTCAAAAACGTGACTTCCATGTATTTTATATACATTCAGTGGCCAGTTTATTAGTTACACCACCCTGTTCACGAAAATGGATTGCTCCTACAGACGGTGAGTGAGAATCTCAGAAAATCGGCAGCCCCCAGGGCTTTTCACGCACGACAGTGTCTAGGATTTACTGAGAATGTTGTGCCAAAAAAAACATCCAGTCGCGGCAGTCCTGTGGGCGAAAACAGCTCATTGATGAGAGGTCAAAGGAGAATGCCAAGAATCATGCACGCTAACAGGCGGGCCACAAACAAGCAAATAATGGCGCAGTACAACAGTGGTGTGCAGAACGGCATCTCGGAACGCACAACTTGTCGGTCCTTGTCACAGATGGGCTATTGCAGCAGACGACCACACCTGGTTCCACTCCTATCAGCTAAAAACAAGAAGAAGTGGCTCCAGTGGGCACGCGATGACCAACACTTGACAATTGAGGAGTGGAAAAACATTGTCTGGTCCGATGAATCCCGATTCCTGTTGTGTCATGCTGATGGCTGAGTCAGGATTTGGCGTCCATGGCCCCATCCTGCCTGGTGTCAACGGTACAGGCTGGTGACGGTGGTGTAATGGTGTGGGGAATGTTTTCCTGGCACTCGTTAGCTCCCTTGTTACCAATTGAGCAATGTGTATAGTGTAATACTGTTAAATTGTGAAAATTATGATAATGCCCTTTTAGTGTAAGAGCTGTTTAAAAAGACCAAAATATATTTCAGCCTGTTTTGGTGGGAGGGAGTTTTGGCCTTCCATGGTGCTGATACCATGCGGTAAATTATGTAGTTAATAGACCAATAAGAAAGAAAGTTCCAAACCTCTCTGCCAATAACAACTCGTTTTCCGTATTCCCCTCCCCACTCAAACCACTCCCAGACAGTCCTAGCTAAATTCTTGCTTGAGAAATTGCTTTTTGCTAAACAGCTTTTTTTTTTTTTTTATCATTTTAATTGAAAACAATCACAGTAAGGTAATTAATTGTTACCAAGAAATGATTTGACATTGAGATAAAAACAGTCGCATTGGACCTTTAATACTTTAACACGTACAGTACATATATTTTTTACGCAGTGATTACACTATCAATCGTATTTCATTTGTCACAGTGATTCACTGGTAGGGGAGAGTGGGGTATGTTCAGCTACTTTTTTTTTCAATACGTCAAGGGAAATATAGTATTCTTTCTAACAAAGACATCTACATATATTTCAGGATGTTGTGTATCCCTGGAAATAATCAGAATTCATGTAAACAGAACAGTTTTGAAAACATAGCTTGTCCAAAAAAAGTGGTCTCTTGGCACAACTTACCCCAGGTATGGAGTAAGTTGAGACACGGGACAGGGTAAGTTGAACTACCTTGGGGTAAGTAAGGGGGAAGACATAGTGAGTTGCACAACTGAATGTATTTAACTGAAACATGTCTTCCACATTTAACCCAATCCCTCTGAATCAGAAAGGTGCGGGGGACTGCCTTAATCGACGTCATCAGTGCCCGGGGTGCAGTCGGGGGTTAATTGCCTTGCTCAAGGGCAGAATGGCAGATTTTACCACCTTGCCAGCTCGGGGATTCGAACCAGCGACATTTTGGTTACTGGCCCAATGCTCTTAACCGCTAGGCTACCTGCCATTTCTTGACCATTTGTCTGGGACAGGGATGTTGTTTTGATGTGCCAATTCATAGTCAAGTTCTCTGAATAAGTCTACTAAGCCCATGAAACTGGTCCACGAGATTCTTGAAATGTTTAGCAAGCTCAGACTTCATGTCATCAGATAAGACCTTGTGTTTCTCTGCTACTCTATCATACCATCTCCTTCAAACAGGTACATGTTTACTTTCTTTTTTGTCAGTGTACCTCTTCAGTGCTGTACAGTCTATATTTTTTATCCGTTGCTGCTGCTCAAATGGACTTCTTCCCTTCTCTCACTTCCTTGGCTGCTCTCAAGAACCTCAAGGGGGGCGAGACCCCTGCTTGTTTTACGTTTGTATACACGGGGCATGATGATGTCTGGTCTGTAACAACAAAAATGAGTTCACATGCATGACACATTGCAAAAATACTATGCATAAAACTAACAAAATGTAATCATCATTTGTATGGGGTATGGTGGCATTGGCTCAACTTACCTCAAGGCAAACATTTGGATTAAATTTTACCACACAGCTACAAGGATGCACTTTCATTCTAGGTTTAGGACCTCATATCGTAGCTGAGACCCACCTGATGTACAAAACAATCTTAAAACTATGTACTTTTGTTTAGATACAAGCATCATGAAACCTATAACACAATACATTCATTTGACTTTGTGAAAATCTGTTTTTTGGACCTAACTTGCTTGCCACTTTTTCCATGTGGTTTCTTCCTTCTCAGACTCCATGAAATTATGACATATTCCTAAATATTTGTTCACATTATACATTTTCTGTATGGTTTCCTAGAAACAAGGGGTGGCTCAACCAACCCTTTGGTTCAACGTACCCCACTCTCCCCTACGCATGCTATAATGCTGGTAAAGTTTTGTCTTGTGTACCTGCCACTGCCGCAGGAGGCAGACACACACTTCCCCAAGCTCTGGAACTGATGGATCCAAACAATGTTCTCCCCCAAAAACATAGAACAACGATATAATCTGTTTCAGTAGCTATCTAATTAGTTAGATAACTATCTAGGCATCATCATCTGAATACCCTGAATGTATAACTAGCTAGTTATTTTCAAGAACTGAAGTTCTATTTCAATAGGAGAACAACAAGTGGCTGACTGATAGTCACATGGATTCCTAAATCATTGCTAAGAATATTGACAATGACTGCAGTTTCCGGTCATTGTACTCAGGCTGGTTTATTGGTGCTAGCTAGGCACTTGCTTCGTCCCGGAATGAGCCATTGTTTACAGATGGCTCGTTGTGGAAGCTTCCGTAGCTTGGCATCCTTGATCAACCAAACCTAAACTATTCAGTTTCACCAAAAATAAAGTTTCCCATCAACAGAGGCATATCCAATATCTCTAGGAACAAAATGTCTTATTACCAACGTGGAATTGTAAAGACATTATGGCCATTGTGTGTGCTTTTTTTTTTTACAGATTTGACAGTGCTACTGACCGTAGTGGTGGCGCTTGGCTTGCGCATGCAAATTCAGCTCACACAACATTCTATAATAGAAATTTGTTACTTGATGCGTCAAATTAAAAGCTGACACGTCAAATTGTGTTATTTGACATGTGAAATTGTGTTATTTGACACATCAAAGTGTTATTTGACCTGTTCATTTTGACACGTAAAGACCTGAACGGCCGTCCATAGCATAACACCTGTTTCTATCTGTCAGTCAGAGCTGAAGGAGGAGAGGAAGGAGAGGAGAGATAGGCTGTAGAGAAAACATATCTGTTCCCTTGGGGGCAGCTTGGTGAGTCAGCACAGAGTTGCTGTCATCGTCTGTCCCCTGCTCCCTCTCAAATATCACCCTCTCTCTCTCTCTCTCTCTCTCTGCTGCAAACAACCCGCAGAGATGCCAATAATGTGGTCAAATAACATGGGTCAATACAAAGTGATAAGGCAAGAAAACCTTCATCAACATGTGTTCATCTGTACTTGGGAGTTCATCCAAGTCAAGTAGTTGAAGCTCAGCTACATTGAGCATGGTGACAACAATGTTACAAGTGTAATACCAGTATATTGGTATGCATTGGTGTGATGCATCTCCCCTCCTCTCTCTATTTAGTGAGTATGCCTTATTCTTCCAATCACTATAACTGAGACCCTAGGCTTGTCCACAGGCTTTCTCACTAAAGGTTGTGTAAACTGGACAACATTTGGAGATGAGGTATTCAGATGTGAGACAGTGAATGTTAATAAGGTGTGTGACTGGGCAGACTGTGGCTTAGTTTGGTGGTTTCTCCTGTTGTTTTTTCTCCCAGGGAGGAAACCTTGAGGACTTTGCCTTGGCTCATACACAGAGGAGCCCTGCCAAACCAAACAGCACCTGAGCAGAATGCTAAAACATCTGGCAGGTGTCGTTAATATTTCACCATCCTCCTCCTGGCGGGGGAAATAGACTCTGACTAGGAGAGGCAGGGAGCAACGTAGTGCTGTGGTGTGAAATGATCAGAGGCAAGGGGTCTGATCTGATGGAGGCCTAATTGGAAGGTGAATCAACATGTGCAGTTTAATATAATTAAAGCTAATAACTGTATGACAAAAAAAAGAGAGAGAGAGAGCGAGAGGAAGAGCGAGAGAGAGAGAGAGAGAGAGAGTGAGAGAGCGAGAGAGACAGGAGATGGAGGCTCCCCACAGAGGTGTATTCCATGGTGGGGAAATGTCCCAGGGTGTCTTCACTGTCCCCAGCTAGGGCTTTAATTAAAGAGAACATGGGGGAATGTGTGTGTGTGTGTGTGTGTGTGTGTGTGTGCGTGCGCATGCGCGTGCGTGTGTCGAATAACTCCCTGAACCAATCCACTGAGCTGATTGTGACAAGGGGATATTTGCACTGCGCTAATCAAGAATCTTTCACAATATAACAAAAAAATTTGATTTTGCTGACAAGCTCCATGATATCAGCAATAACAACAGCCAATCCACATGGGAGCCTGTTTTCAGCGGGCATTCCTTCAGTAATTACAAGATGCATACCCTATAATTCTGCTTTAATGCATTTAGATAAATAGAGGATGAAAATATTGTAGCGACCCGCACAGACAGCTGTGTGTTATGTGTTAGGCTAGTAGATGGTTGTGTTGTACCTACCAGTACCCAGTGTTCGCGGGGTCCGACATGTCAATCAACCTGCTATCTGCCAATCACGGGAATGCCTGGAATGTTCTGATGCCGGGCATCCTGGCGGTTGGCGGAGTGGCGTGGAGGGGGGTTGGGCAGGGGGATGGAGCATTGGAAGTTAAGACCAGGTTTAGCCTTTGTTCTCTCTCTTTTTTACGTCTGGGCTTCACAAGAGAAGGTCACGATTGGCTTGTGGGTTATCTTTCATTTATTTGGCGTGGGCTACGGCCAAACAGTAGCCTGTGTAAAGTTGGTTTAATAAACCGTCCATTCGTAAACTCAATCCTCTGTCTGGACAGTTGTTCTTTTATGATCTAGTCAGGTCATTACAATATGTTGTGCAACAGAGAAGGCTGGAGTCTGAAAATAAACCAGGGGCAAGATGGACGCTTTAGCATGTCTTGATGTATTAAAGAGATAAAGCAGGAAAACAATAATCCCACAGCGACATAGGTGAACATGAAAATCATGTCTGTATTTCCTGTGGTTCCACGCCCTCACCCCATTCTCTCCCTGAGGCGAGTCCAAATCGCTTCGAAAAGGGCACTCGTTTTATCTCACGCATGGCTTCTCTTCGCCCCGTGATTGATGCAGGATGCTCAAAGTCAGCCACTCATTGTTTTAAGATCACATACCTGACTTATGAATCTTTCATTCAGGGGACTAAATATGAACTGGCAGGGTAAGGCCCTCCCTCAGCGCATACAGGCTGGACCAACCCAACACATGCTAATAACAGCCTTACATGAGAGAGTGAAAGAGAGCGAGAGGACAACAACATCAGTAGGCAGGGTCCGATTTTTCTATTCTTCCATCTTTCAGCACCATTGTGCTCTCTCTCTCTCTCTCTCTCTCTCTCTCTCTCTCTCTCTCTCTCTCTCTCTCTCTCTCTCTCTCTCTCTCTCTCTCTCTCTCTTCTCTCTCTCCTCTCTCTCTCTCTCTCTCTCTCTCTCTCTCTCTCTCTCTCTCTCTCTCCTCTCTCTCTCTCTCTCTCTCTCTCTCTCTCCTCTCTCTCCCCCCTCCCCCCCCCCCTCTCTCTCTCTCTCTCTCTCTCTCTCTCTCTCTCTCTCTCTCTCTCTCTCTCTCTCTCTCTCTCTCTGTCTACAATATTCAGTATGTATATACTGCAACAGTTCACAAAGAAATCACAGAGAACATTTGGACTAAAGGGATGGAAACAAATCCATCTTGTTGATGTGAGACATGGGGAATAGCTTTGCTGCAATGACATGCTGGCCTGTCTTCTCTGTCTCCAGGAGATATTTGTCAATATAACGTGCTGCAAAGTTGGCTGACAAGGCCTTGGAATCAGGGTGCTACATGGAGCGTACGGTGGTGTCACTGTGATGCACCCGCAAAACCATTGATCCAGTCCCTCTCTGCACTGGTTGGAAAGC
Source organism: Coregonus clupeaformis (assembly GCF_020615455.1). Classification (NCBI taxonomy): domain Eukaryota; kingdom Metazoa; phylum Chordata; class Actinopteri; order Salmoniformes; family Salmonidae; genus Coregonus; species Coregonus clupeaformis. The sequence continues at coordinate 6,131,839 of NC_059203.1, forward strand.
AGGGTGAACCCACCGGGGACGGCCTTTACTCTACACCCATCATATCACCACCACATCAGAAAAATAATCTGATTTTGAGATACAATAAATAAATACTATACCTGTGGCACTACCTCAAATTGACGGCAATCAGGTATGACAAGTTACACAAGATTCGCAGTTGAACCAATACTGTAGAAATTGAGAGAATTTTGAAGAAGGTCGAAATCAAACCATGCAGGTGTCTATCATTAGTCAAGACACACACACACACACACACAGTACACACACACACACAAAGGAGATGAAAGGCATGTGTACACCGCCACAGGGGATCCCCACTAGCACTCAAAAGGGCCGATTAGACAACCAAGACTTGACAGTTTCATGCAACATTTGACACATCAGACTCTCTCTCCCTTTGCCTCTGTAATGGCACATGGAGAATGGGATTTGGCTCCTGTTCTACTCCATTAAGTTGTATCCAATTTGGCAAAAACTGGTTGATTCAACATTGTTTCCACGTCATTTCAACCCCCAAAATATATGTGATGATGTTGAATCAATGTGGAAAACTGATTGGATTTGCAAAAAGTCATTAACGTAAGGGCATTTCATCTCTCCTCTCCTCTCCTCTCCTCTCCTCTCCTCTCCTCTCCTCTCCTCTCCTCTCCTCTCCTCTCCACTCCACTCCACTCCACTCTGTGTCTGGGGGCTACACAGGTCGCCACGGTTATATAGGCACAGTGGGTGATGATACATGATACAAATTAACCTGGACACACTCTGACGACCATATGTGCTGTTACACATACTGGATAAGCCTGTAACACACTCTCTCTGTAGCATATGGACTACAACCCACTAGAGCATGGGTATTTGTAAGGGAGACCTCCCTAGCGGTGGAGGTTTCAGTGAGGAGGCAGACAAATGGACCTAGTGCAGTGCCGTGGTGAGGGCTTTTAATGGTGAAATCACGGTGCTGAGTTATATAGAATATGTACAGATATGTACAAACAAAATAACAAAAATGGCGATAACGAAACTGAAAACATAAACTGGGGGTAAACTGAATTAATAAAATCATCGTAGAGCTCTCAAATGAAACCAGGCCTCAATAAATGTTTGAAAACTCCGGCAGCATGCAGTTCTTACCATCTCTGTTCAACAAACTTCTTCTTTGCTGGGGCTTTACGGCGGACAACGTCCAAAAAGTTGTATTGTTGCCACCTACTGTGAGGGATGAAAAAAAATATCCCAAAAGACAAAAATGATGTGGATAGAAATAATCACATGAGCCTCTATTGTTAAAATCAATAATCCATGTCTGATCCCTACACAGGCTCAGGAGCCTGGGAGAGCGGCACATCTTCCGTCGCCAATAACCCTTGCAATCCCTTCCGCTGTGAATTCCTGAAGCCCCAGACACTTTCCTGCCTTAGCCGCAATGATATCCAATTTCTTTGACTTCCTTGCTACTTGAGCTGCGCAGTTTATCACAGTTGCAAGGAATGCCACCAATTCCACTTTCTTTATATGCAGCATGTCTGGTTCTCTTGGTTGACAAACATTAACCATGGGCTGTGGTGAATCCACAACCATCTCTTCAACACTAGTGTCACTTTTGCCTTCAATTCTTTTGATTGCCTGTGCATAGGTGATCCGATGGACCGCCATAACTTAAGCCACCTCAACCTCCTTCACCCTTACAGGGCACTCCATGAACTCTGGATCATGACCCTACCACAATTACAACATGGCCGTTCTTCATCTTTCATATACTCCTTCGGTGTGCACACATTTGAAACATGACCAAATTCTTTACAGTTTTTGCATTATTGTGGTTTTTGGACAAAAGCTCTTACTCCGTACCTCATATATCCTATATTTACATGCAAAGGGAGGTATTCACTGTCAAAAAACAACAACACTGACAAACTTTCTTCCTTTCCTCGACTCACCATGTAGGTCAGGCAACGGTCCCTAACCACACATGGGATTCTCGTCGCAAGGATTTCCTCCTTTATTTCCACCGACACCCCAGAAATGACTCCCTTAACAGGTGCCCTACTCCGGTGTTCAAAGCACAACACATCAGATGTCCAAACTCTCGTGATGCCCAATGCCTTCTTCATCTGTTCCTCAGACACACAATTAATCAGGACAAGCTAATTCCTGGTCACTCTGATTTATCCCACTTTTCCCAGCACAAGATTCACCTTCTTCTAGACCCCAAACGGATCTCGCAGATACACATCCTTATAAAATCATCACATTCCAACAAGACATAAATCATTCTCCAACATACACTTATCATCCCCTTCAGTTTTCAATACTTTCTTATTTTTCTTTCCATTCTTTGATAATACTGTTCTCCATTCTTGTTCTCCAACTCCACTCAACTTGCTTTTCGTTTCACATCCACTTCCGCCATGATCCTCCTAGCTTGTTGCTAGCAGCTGGGAGTGGCCGCCGTCCTTGACTCCTGTCCAACAAAGAATGAAAGGACAGGCTTCTTATAGGACTACCCACAATGCATCAGCCAGTAGGAAAAAGCCATTGCACATAATGACAATTAACATTAACAGGTTCAAATAAAGTCATTAAATGCACAATAACATATTCAGGTAATCAATCAAACATCACCATATATACACACTTTCAATAACAGTGCAGACCATGCCAAAAGCATATAGTCCTAATAGACCGGGGTAATTCAACCACATTACAGAACCCAGTAACACAGGATAAGTAGCGCTTCTGAACGGATTCACTTCTTCAACTGCGATTCCTAACATTAACATAGTGATAACATTACCAAAACATTGTTTTTTTCCCCTCATCAATCTACAAAGCAAAAACAGGTTTTTTGAAATGTTTGAAAATGTATTAAAAATAAGAAATATCACATTTACATAATTATTCTGACCCTTTACTCAGTACTTTGTTGAAGCACCTTTGGCAGCGATATCAGCCTTGAGTCTTGGAACACCTGTATTTGGAGAGTTTCACCCATTCTTCTCTGCAGATCCTCTCAAGCTCTGTCAGGTTGGATGGGGAGAGTCGCTGCACAGCAATTTTCAGATCTCTCCAGAGGTTAGATCGGGTTCAAGTCCGGGCTCTGGCTGGACATTCAGAGACTTGTCCCGAAGCCACTCCTGCTTTGTCTTGGCTTTGTGCTTAGGGTTGTTGTCCTGTTGGAAGGTGAACATTCGCCCCAGTCTGAGGTCCTGAGCGCTCTGGAGAAGGTTTTCATCAAGGTTCTCACTGTACTTGCCAGGTTTCCTCCAGACGTGATGCTTGGCATTCAGGCCAAAGAGTTCAATCTTGGTTTCATCAGACCAGAGAATCTTGCTTCTCATTGTCTGAGAGTTTTTAAGTGCATTTTGGCAAACTCCAAGCGGGCTGTCATGTGCCTTTTACTGAGGAGTGGCTTCCGTCTGGCCACTCTACCATAAAGGCCTGATTGGTAGAGTGCTGCAGAGATGGTTGTCCTTCTGGAAGGTTCTCCCATCTCCACAGAGGAACTCTAGAGCTCTGTCAGAGTGACCATCGGGTTCTTGGTTACCTCCCAAACCAAGGCCCTTCTCCCTCGATTGCTCAGTTTGGCCGGGCGACCAGCTCTAGGAAGAGTCTTGGTGGTTCCAAACTTCTTCCATTTAAGAATGATGGAGGCCACTGTGTTCTTGGGGACCTTCAATGCTGCAGAAATGTTTTGGTACCCTTCCCCAGATCTGTGCCTCGACACAATCCTGTCTCAGAGCTCTACGGACAATTCCTTCGACCTCATGGCTTGGTTTTTGCTCTAACATGCACTGTCAGCTGTGGGACCTTATATAGAACGGTGTGTGCCTTTCCAAATCATGTCCAATCAATCGAATTTACCACAGGTGGACTCCAATCAAGTTGTAGAAACATCTCAAGGATGATCAATGGAAACAGGATGCACCTGAGCTCAATTTCGAGTCTCATATCAAAGGGTCTGAATACTTTTTATTTGTATAAAACCTGTTTTCGCTTTGTCATTATGGGGTACTGTGTGTAGATTGCTGAGGGAAAACATGTATTTAATCAATTTTAGAATAAAGCTGTAATTTAACAAAATGTGGAAAAGTCAAGGGATCTGAATGCTTTCCGAAAGCACTGTATGCCCTCCCAGGCCCACCCATGGCTGCGCCCCTGCCCAGTCATGTGAAATCCATAGATTAGTGCCTAATTTGTTTATTTCAATTGAGTGATTTCCTTATATGAACTGTAACTCAGCTAAATCTTTTAAATTGTTGCATGTTGCGTTTATATTTTGTTCAGTATAATAGGCACAGACTGAGACCAGCTCCTTGACAGGATTATAACACTGAAAAGCATGAATAATATGTTAAGACTACAACCTAATCTAAGAGAATGACAATGTAACCTACAATAAGGGACATAATATGAGTGTGGAGCACATATTAACACAACATTATATGCAATAAAATAAAAACATTACGATGACTTATTTTTTATCTCAGAGGTTCACAGCTATGTTGAGTGGAGTTTTGTAGTTCATTATTAAGTTGCCTCTGTGTTTTTTCTGAAAAAGGTTCAGGAAGCATTTGTTGCCTTTTCTTCCTCTGGGCCATGTGAGAGATAAGTCAAAATTGCTTGTTATTGCAAAATGGGAAATTAATCAACCTGAAATTTTAGCCTTCATTAAAACAATTCTGTCCCCCTCCCCTGTTACTCTCTCTCCCACTGAATCAAATTGCTCTCTGTCCCACTGAACCATGTCACTCTCTCTCTCACTGAACCATGTCAACTCTCTCTCTCACTGAACCATGTCACTCTCTCTCACTGAACCATGTCACTCTCTCTCTCACTGAACCATGTCACTCTCTCTCACTGAACCATGTCACTCTCTCTCTCACTGAACCATGTCACTCTCTCTCTCACTGAACCATGTCACTCTCTCTCTCACTGAACCATGTCAACTCTCTCTCTCACTGAACCATGTCACTCTCTCTCCCACTGAAAGGTTTTCAGAGACTAAAAGTAGGAGATATGCAACCAATATACCCATTATTTATCTGTGCCCCTATGCCCCTATGCACAGACACAATGGAGCTGTATCTGTCCAGTGTCCATTAGGTTTGAGGAGACTCAGACTGAGTAAGGTTTAAAGTGTTATTTCATTTCCATTCCCCATGTTTGTGAAGCTCACAAGGTTCCCGTGTTACGTACAGTTTGTATTAACTGTTTGCTCTGGAAAAAGGCATCTGCTAAATTAGGATAACATTATAATTATAAATAAGTTGCATGTGTTGTGTATTGGAGTGGAATATTAAGATGATGTCAGAGTCCCAGATTCAGCTGTATATTTCTGCACCCTTCAAGCTCCAGGCCGAAGCACAGAGAAGCCCATGGGAATAAACTGACCAGGTTAAGGCCAAACTCCTGGGACTGCTTGAGTGCACAGATAACCCAGTGATTGACAGGCTACATGGGACATATGCTGCCACTCACTCTCTCATGCATGCTCCATATACTGTCTTATCTCTCCCCTCTCTCTCTCTATCTCCTCTCTTTCTCTCTCTCTCCTCTATTGGGTTATGACCATGGGTTTTTCACCAACTCCTTGAGGATGCTGAAAATAAACCTTGTGGAGGGTTTACTCCAACCACTCTGCCTGTGTGAGTTAAAACCATGAGGCTGTGACCCCCAGTCAGAGCCTCAGTCTCCACACAGCCTCAGTCAGAGCCTCAGTCTGCCCACAGCCTCAGTCAGAGCCTCAGTCTTCCCACAGCCTCAGCCTCCCCTCTTTAAGCTGGGTGCCTGGCATACAGTGATACATACCGCAGTACTGTAGCTGACTCTCTGGATCTCCCTGTATCCTTCCAACCCTCTCCCAAACATTCCCCAAAACAGAGCAGAGGAAACTAACAGGAGAGGAGTATGAGCACCACCAACCTAACTATGTACTTTCTCCTATCCCCAACCACCACCACCTTTAACTTTTGTTGACTCGTTTTACAAACTCCAATCCGGTGCCCTAGGGCGATAAAACTCATGATTACTAGAACGCGGTCATTAAAAAATAACACACAGCAAACATCAATACCTGCCTAGAAGCCTTTAGGTTTAGGTCAATCATCCCAGTCAGTTAGCGGTCTCTAAACAACAGGGCAAATTCATCACCAGCCCTAATCACATTCTCCCAGTCCACATCTCACACAGAACAATAACAGTAATGATATTAGTGAAGGGCTGGTAATGTGATGTGATTCCCTACAGTCAGATGGTGCTGATTGATGGAGGAAATTCAAGGCAACCCAATGCTGTCATAATGCTGTCAGGGTATCCCATCTCCACTCTGTGCTGTGAGCAGCTCCTGCTGTTTGCTGCGGAAGGGAAGGATTGAGATGGCAGATTGGACACATTAGACGCTACTTCATTGGAACAAAGAGAGATTAGTATTTTTTCTGAAAGTGAGACAAACATGTTTCCCAAACAGAGAAATGCTGTGACTGCTGGGTCAACAGACTCAATTAACCTTTGTGGCCGGTAATATGAGATTTTGAAGGAAGAATACACACACGAGTACACACACACACACACACACACACACACACAACAAAGGAATGCAGTAAATTGGAACCATGTTGATGTTTTCCACTCTGCAAAGATTCCCTCTCAGGTCCTAAAATGGAGGTGTGAGGCACTATGGCAATAATTGATGGGATTGCCATGGGATTCAGAGGAGCTCAGATCAGCTTCAGAGAGACAAACCCTCAATTTGCTCTACATGGAATAAAGCTCTAATAATGGGGCCTAAGGTTTCCCACAGAGTCTGCAATGCTCTCCATACCTGAAGCCATAGTAGCCCGATTGGAGTCCTCATTAAACTGTCAATATGAATACACAATTATTAGACAGAGCTTTTTACATTTTTTATCAAATTGAAGGTTGTTCCGAAGATTTTCAATGTATATTTGCAGCTGTGTTTGGATTATTATTAATGCACTATGGTTCATTTCTGGTTGTGTATGTATAACAATGATATGTACTGTAACCTCCAGCATCTTGGACAATGCACAGTCCAGGGTGTGGTGTGAGATTGTGTGGGGTGAGTTGTCACTAAACAATCACTCACTCATGCACTCTCTCTCACTCAATCATCCTTCCATGCACCAACTTTAGAGGTATCGTCTCACATGAGTAGCGCTGCATCAAGTTGCTATTCAACAGTAAAACTGTAGAATGTTTCTCTCCGCACCATTGTGTTAGAGCTCTGCAGGGCCTGGGCCAGCCAGAACCTCTGAATGGGAGACCACAGCATAACGTCAGGCTTTCTGCACCACCGTCTCCCTGACAGCCAAGCACTGCCTTCTGGATCCTCCACTCCCCATCTCCCCTCCTCCTCACCACCTACATTCATATTCAGAGCCTCCACTGGTCCCTGTCATTCTCGCCCTACTGAGCCCAGGCACAGTGGCAGTGGGCTGGGCCGTAAAAGCAGGCGAGCAGGGCGAGGCCTGTTTTATCCCAACCCAGAGGAACTGGTGGAGGGTTTACAGACACTCGCTTTGCGGATGAGGAGAGATAAGCCCAGGAGACACACACAAATTCTAAGTGTGTGAAGGAGAAAGGGAAAATGAGAAAGTGAAAAGAGCAAAAACAGAAATGACAATGAAAACACAAGAAAAGTTGTTTTCTTATTTATGCCATTCACAGTCCATCGCCACTGTTGTTACAATTCACGGTCCTAAACCGTTATCACAACACATGATTACTGTATACTTATCGCTAACAAACAACGCTCTCTTTCTATCTTGTCTTGTAAATAACCATCTGAAAATATCCCTACTACATGTCCTGACAACGCTGACAAGCCCTTGAAATAAAACATAAAAACACTGTGTGTGTTTTTCAATCAACAGCGTCATGTCGGAGGTCTGATGTTGGGAACAGCAGGACACACACCCTCCCTGCATCCTTCCTGCATCCAGTTACCGGGCTAGACAGCCCTCCATTTGCAATGCCACGCTGGCCTGAGCGCGGCAATGGCCTGCCTCCAGCTGAAAGCCATTTGACAGTGTCTGATCAATCATGCCATCTCATTACCCACAACACCCTGCTCTGTCATAGCAGGGCCATAGAAGAGCGGACAGGACAGACTGCGGGGAACAGGTAACCGCCTCCCGGTCACCTTGAGCAGAAATATCACCAAAAAGAGGAAGAAATAAACCTAGACTCAAGCTAATTGTGGTGGAGCCTGCTGCTTGGGATGCATACTTGGCTGATGGGCCGTCTTTGGATATGCCTGTGTCTGGGTTCTGTGGGAAGTGAATTATTACACCGGCATCGTTTCACAGGTGGAAGTCTGCTCCTGGATTGACTCAGAGCTGACCTGTGGAGTAATGGTCCTGGCTGGTTCTGGCAGCTGGAGTAGAGAGGCGTGTAGAGAGGAGGGCTGGCAAAGCTCTCCCTCCTAACCCAGACCTGTCTCTGGGCCAGGCAGCTGTCAGAGTTACCCTGTTCCAGCCTGTCCTAGACCTTCACGGTGGCAGAGGGTGCCAGGCTGATTCACCTGACCACCACGACCCACAGTCATCCATCTCAGCGCTGAGCTCACGTCTGACCCAGAGCCTGTCATGTCTTTAGGGGAGGGGATGTTGATAAAGAATGCCGTGCAGCAGATCACATAGAGCTGCTAGAGAAGCCAAGTCACTGGGAAAGGGGAGGGGCATGCCTGTGCAGTGCTCCTCTCTCTGGATGAGATACAAGCCTGTTATTTACATTTCATATTCCTGGCATAAAGCACTGCTGTCATAGTGTCTTGTTACAATGCCATTTGTAACAAGTGGGCATACTGAAAACTACAGAAATGTTTTAGAAGAGCCAGTTCACTTTCAGTTCGATTTTTGGCAGACCTCCTGACACTTGTGTATTGAGTGAGTGTGTCCTAGGGTGAGTGTGAGATGTGTATGTGTGTGATAAGTGTGTGTGTATTATGTAAGTGGCCAGTACAGGGTGATTGAGTATGTTTGCAGGTTAGGGGGGGTGTTATGTTTTCACAAGGCCCCTTGTCTGTCTGTTGGAGCCGGCCGGCACTCCCCTGGCCTTCCTTAATAAACGGCATGTTGCAAGTTAAATTTGCCAATAAAAATAGAATATACACCCCTTGTAGATGGCAAAAATATATATATATATATTTTTTTTTTTTCTTGGCCTGCTAAAGAAAACCTTTGTGAAGCACGTACGCTAGTAACCAACGCCCCCTCAAGTGCAGGGTAGGTAACAACACATCTGCCACACTGATCCTCAACACGGGGGCCCCTCAGGGGTGCGTGCTCAGTCCCCTCCTGTACTCTCTGTTCACCCATGACTGCATGGCCAGGCACGACTCCAACACCATCATTAAGTTTGCCGACGACACAACAGTGGTAGGCCTGATCACAGACAACGATGAGACAGCCTATAGGGAGGAGGTCAGAGATCTGGCCGTGTGGTGCCAGGACAACAACCTCTCCCTCAACGTGACCAAGACAAAGGTGACGATTGTGGACTACAGGAAAAAAAAGAGGACTGAGCACGCCCCCATTCTCATCGACGGGGCTGTAGTGGAACAGGTTGAGAGCTTCAAGTTCCTTGGTGTCCACATCACCAACGAACTATCATGGTCCAAACACACCAAGACAGTCGTGAAGAGGGCACGACAAAGCCTATTCCCCCTCAGGAGACTAAAAAGATTTGGCATGGGTCCTCAGATCCTCAAAAAATTCTACAGCTGCACCATCGAGAGCATCCTGACTGGTTGCATCACCGCCTGGTATGGCAACTGCTTGGCCTCCGACCGCAAGGCACTACAGAGGGTAGTGCGTACGGCCCAGTACATCACTGGGGCAAAGCTTCCTGCCATCCAGGACCTCTATACCAGGCGGTGTCAGAGGAAGGCCCTCAAAATTGTCAAAGACTCCAGCCACCCTAGTCATAGACTGTTCTCTCTGCTACCGCACGGCAAGCGGTACCGGAGTGCCAAGTCTAGGTCCAAAAGACTTCTCAACAGCTTCTACCCCCAAGCCATAAGACTCCTGAACAGCTAATCATGGCTACCCGGACTATTTGCACTGCCCCCACCCCATCCTTTTTACGCTGCTGCTACTCTGTTAAGTATTTATGCATAGTCACTTTAACTCTACCCACATGTACATATTACCTCAACTACCTCAACTAGCCGGTGCCCCGCACATTGACTCTGCAACGGTACCCCCCTGTATATATAGCCTCCCTACTGTCACTTTATTTTACTTCTGCTCTTTTTTTTCTCAACACTTTTTTTTGTTGTTGTTTTATTTTTACTTTTTTTGTTTAAAATAAATGCACTGTTGGTTAAGGACTGTAAGTAAGCATTTCACTGTAATGTCTGCACCTGTTGTATTCGGCGCATGTGACCAATAACATTTGATTTGATTTGATTTGATGATGCAGCCTGTGATTTTGCCTGTGATGTTCATTCAGGTGAAGACTCTGGAGCTGACTTTGGACAGCACCTGGTGAAAACGCCAGTTCTACAAAGAAGTAGCTATTACTCCTCGGCCTGAAGACCTAGAAAACTAAAATGATCTGCTTGAAGGTAATTGTCTCTTTTATACGTGTACATGCTTTTTGTTGGTAAAAGGCATGAACTTGGCATTGCTAGCTGGCTTCTGACTTATTCATCCAACTTTACTAGCAACAACTGGCAAGCTGTTTGATTGATAAAGTTGATAAAAAAATGCCATTAGCTAGCTAGCTAGATTGAAACTGCTGGGGGAAAGTTAGTTAACATTACCTAACTCCCACCATCATCAGTCTGAGTTCACCACCTTAGCTAGCTAAGTGTACTCTAGCTAGGTTTCTAGAAAATAACAACTACAGTGAGGGAAAAAAGTATTTGATCCCCTGCTGATTTTGTACGTTTGCCCACTGACAAAGAAATGATCAGTCTATAATTTTAATGGTAGGTTTATTTGAACAGTGAGAGACAAAATAAGAACCAAAAAATACTTATTTTCCTCATTAAAATGCTAATCTATTTATAACATTTTTGACATGCATTTTGTAAAGCAACTTATGCAGTGAACATGGCTTTGGTGATGAAAGGTACAGTGCATTTGGAAAGTATAAAGACCCCTTCCCTTTTTCCACATCCTGTTACGTTACAGCCTTATTCTAAAATTGATTAAACTAAATTTGTATCTCATCAATCTACACACAATACCCCATAATGACAAAGCGAAAACAGGTTTTTAGACATTTTTGCAAATGTATTAAAAATAAAAAACTGAAATACCTTGAAATTGAGCTCAGGCGCATCCTGTTTCCATTGATTATCATTGAGATGTTTCTACAACTTGATTAAAGTCCACCAATGGTAAATTCAATTGTCTGGCCATGATTTGGAAAGACACACACCTGTATATATAAGGTCCCACAGTTGAGAGTGCATGTCAGAGCAAAAACCAAGCCATGAGGTTGAAGGAATTGTCTGTAGAGCTCCGAGACAGGATTGTGTCGAGGCACAGATCTGGGGAAGGGTACCAAAACATTTCTGCAGCATTGAAGGTCCCCAAGAACACAGTTGCCTCCATCATTCCTAAATGGAAGAAGTTTGGAACCAAAGACTCTTCCTAGAGCTGACCGCCCGGCCAAACTGTGCAATCGGGGGAGAAGGGCCTTGGTCAGGGAGGTGACCAACAACCTGATGGTCACTCTGACAGAGCTCCAGAGTTCCTCTGTGGAGATGGGAGAACCTTCCAGAAGGACAACCATCTCTGCAGCACTCCACCAATCAGGCCTTTATGGTAGAGTGGCCAGACGGAAGCTACTCCTCAGTAAAAGGCACATGACAGCTTGCTTGGAGTTTGCCAAAAGGCACCTAAAGGACTGTCAGACCATGAGAAACAAGATTCTCTGGTCTGATGAAACCAAGATTGAACTCTTTGGCCTGAATGCCAAGTGTCACGTCTGACTCTGGAGGAAACCTGGCACCATCCCTACGGTGAAGCATGGTTGTGGTAGCATCATGCTGTGAGGATGTTTTTCAGTGGCAGGGACTGGGAGACTAGTCAGGACAAAGGGAAAGATGAACGGAGCAAAGTATGCAGAGATCCTTGATGAAAACCTGCTCCAGAGCGCTCAGGACCTCAGACTGGGGCGAAGGTTCACCTTCCAACAGGACAACAACCCTAAGCACACAGCCAAGACAACGCAGGAGTGGCTTCGGGACAAGTCTCTGAATGTCCTTGAGTGGCCCAGCCAGAGCCCGGACTTGAACTCGATCTAACATCTCTGGAGAGACCTGAAAATAGCTGTGCAGTGACACTCCCCATCCAACCTGACAGAGCTTGAGCGGATCTGCAGAGAAGAATGGGAGAAACTCCCCAAATACAGGTGTGCCAAGCTTGTAGCGTCATAGCCAAGAAGACTCGAGGCTATAATCACTGCCAAAGGTGCTTCAACAAAGTACTGAATAAAGGGTCTGAATACTTATGTACATTTGATATTTCCATTTAGTCTTTTTAATAAATGTGCATACATTTCTAAAAACCTATTTTTGCTTTGTCATTATAGGGTATTGTGTGTAGATTGATGATTGGCTGTAACGTAACAAAATGTGGAACAAGTAAAATGGTCTGAATACTTTCTGAATGCACTGTACATTATGCATTTATTGTCATCTCCCTATCATATCACTGCATGCTGTGACATGGGCTTGGATGGTGACACACATCTTCAAGCTTCCTAACTGAATAGTGGGGTCTTCTGTGGTTCCGGAAGCATAGGCCTTACCTGGGAGTACAGCAACAATCTCTCTGTCTCGCAGCCATTCTGTCAACATGTTTTGTATCTAACCACTTTGTCCCATTATTTAATATTGTCTTGGATTTATATTTAGTTAAGACACCTGTATGATATACATGAATAAAAATGTATTCACTCTGGACATGAGACTTGCACTTATTTTAGACCTTTTAAATCATAAGCTCTAAGTGTATTTAATCTTGATGTTGAAGTTATCACAGAAGTTAGTAAAAACTTGAAGACCAACATGACAAACATGCTATGAAAAAGTTACAGTTTTGTAATCTTGCAATACATTTTTTTTAATGAGTTGTTTATACAAAACGTTATTGCATTTGGTCATCCCCAAAATGTGGCCATTGAAAGTCTGCGGATAGCTGACAACAGGGTGGCAGGTTTTTTGATGTGTTGCTCTACAGTTCCATAGCCCAGCAGACTCACCTAAAGGAAAGGGGGAAGGATACATGTTAGTTTTGATAAAAGTATGGGAGACTTTTGCAGGAAGGAGAGCGCATGAGTTAGAGTGAGTACAGTAAATCAAATTCAACCATTGGCCCTGGATAATATGCTTGCATCACACAAGCAGACTGCCATAGTGACGGAGGTTTACATAGTGCATCAAGTATACTATTATGAGTGGAACTCACTTTTCTGTGCTCTGGAGAGATCGCAGGTAGTTGGTCAGAAGGCTCTGGAGGTCCTTGGACCAGTCTGTCTCTGTTACACCTGGAGAGAGACGTATAGAGGTAGTGAGTGTGCTTGAAAGAGAGAGCCCTCACCCCTGACCTACCACTGGCCCTGGGCCTCCTGCCTAACACTATAGTCACAGTCTTTCTGACAGGGAGTTACTCCAGTAGTAGACCGTTGTATGGTGCATACGGCTTCTCCACTTCTTATATGAGTGTAGTATTAGCTCTTGAAATGGTATAACGCAATGTAAAGGAAAAACAATATTATGACTTACTGGCACGGAGTGGTCCATGTTCCTGCTGATAGCAAGCCTCAACTTGGATGCAGAGACATTTCCTACATTAGATTATGTTTGCATCTATCTCCGCCAGGCTCCAATAAATCAGATTACAAACCTGCAGAGATTAACAAACTAAATTGGTACCTGTATTCAGGATTGCCTACTTCATGTTTCTTGCCTGTAAATGACGATCGTCACTAGTTACCACAGCCACAAAGTCGTACATCCCGACTATTTCGACCATCTTTCTTCTTAAAATCACATTTGAAGTCTTACCTAACCACACGGATAACCTTATACCTAACCTTGAATTAAGACCAAAGATAAAAGGGTTGTTTTCATTCATTTTTACGATTTGGCCAATGTTGACTTTGTGGATGTGGTAACTAGTGGAAACCCAACAGCGCTAATAAAAAATATGCACACCATTTTGTGATAATGGTTACGACAAATGAAATGGCATCCATGTGAATTCATAGCTAAGCTATAATTTATATTATGGCACCACGTATAATTTCACTAACAATTGTTACCTCAATTTATGGTGCATTCAAAACAACTGGGAACTCTGAAAAATACGAGATCAAATCATGACGTCAGTGATCTTCAGGTCGGAAATTCGGAGCTCTAGAAAGTAGCCCCAGTTCCCGAGTTGGAATTCCGAGTTGAATGACTATTCAAAATGATTTTTCCCAGTCGGAGCTAGTTTTTTCAGAGTTCCCAGTTGTCTCGAATGCACTGAAGTCGGAGATTACCGAGTTCCCAGTTGTTTTGAATGCGGCATTAATCCATCATGACATCAATGAGAACATGCTTCTTATTTGACTAATGTTTTAGTTAGCTGCTATCTTAACCAGATGCAGCCTGTGATTGAGGCCGGGCTAATTTTGCAGCCAAACTGCTTCAAATAGGGTGATTAGCCTATGTAGCTAGCTAAATGACAACCCTATTAATTCTAGAAATATCGATTCTTCTGCTTAATTCAGAAAGTAGGCTTCACCTCCGAGTTATATCTGGAGGCATTAGCTCACTAACTAGCCTGATCTAGCTAACGTGAGCTAGCTAGCCAACATGCATTGTTTCTGACATGCCACGATCCTGCTTACTTTACATCTGACAGATATTTAGCTACTGCAGCTATCTAGATAATAATAGTTTATGATAATTGCAGCTAGCTCATTAGCTAAGTGTAAAATGCAGCTAGCTAGCTAACCAACTAGGCAGTTAAAAAAGACATACTCAACTTACCATACTTTTCTTACCAACTAGACATTACTTCAGACTCCTAGGTTGAAAATGATATGGCTGTAGTCCGGTGCTCCATTGTCAAAATAAACCCACTCGCACACTGACATTTGGTGCAGTCAATGGCTAATCGTTCCAAAAGTAATCACCTGAATCTATGTCAAGTTTGGACAACGCTCTATTTCATATTTGTATTGTGCGCGTGCAGCCCAGAAGTACTGTACATAATCGATTATGTCTCCAATTTACAATGTCGGGTTGAAAAAAAAGTGGCATATCACATTCATACATATATGCACTACTCATTATTATTTTTTTTATTTTTTTTGTGAAACATGGCCTTTAACACCCTGAAATCCTGTGAATGTGGATAGCTCAGTTATTAATAAAGACACCATGAGTGCATCTTTGTATGCTCTTTCACCCCCTGTCATCCTCCTCTCCCATTCATTCAATCTTCCCACCCACAAAGAACACATACACTGTTAAAGTGATGCGCCAGAACTTTTGTATCATTTCAGAAAGTAGTTTTGAAAGTGTTGCTCACGAGCCAAAATGTGTCCCTGCTTTTTGTGTACTATGTCATCCAATTGTTTACTACCTCATCCATTTCGTATGATATGTTACGTCCTTTGGTTGCAATTCATATGATATGTAACGAATCCAATTCGTACAATATGTTGCAAATTTGTTGTGCCTAATATCCCGGACTGCATCTTTTAGCTCTTAAAGAGAGCTCAATATACTGCTGGTCAAATGTAGCTTAACTTTCTATATCTACTACACACACACACAAACACACACATGTACATATAGAAAAACACATACAGTGGGGAAAAAAGTATTTAGTCAGCCACCAATTGTGCAAGTTCTCCCACTTAAAAAGATGAGAGAGGCCTGTAATTTTCATCATAGGTACACGTCAACTATGACAGACAAATTGAGAAACTTTTTTCCAGAAAATCACATTGTAGGATTTTTAAGGAAAATAAGTATTTGGTCACCTACAAACAAGCAAGATTTCTGGCTCTCACAGACCTGTAACTTCTTCTTTAAGAGGCTCCTCTGTCCTCCACTCGTTACCTGTATTAATGGCACCGGTTTGAACTTGTTTTCAGTATAAAAGACACCTGTCCACAACCTCAAACAGTCACACTCCAAACTCCACTATGGCCAAGACCAAAGAGCTGTCAAAGGACACCAGAAACAAAATTGTAGACCTGCACCAGGCTGGGAAGACTGAATCTGCAATAGGTAAGCAGCTTGATTTGAAGAAATCAACTGTGGGAGCAATTATTAGGAAATGGAAGACATACAAGACCACTGATAATCTCCCTCGATCTGGGGCTCCACGCAAGATCTCACCCCGTGGGGTCAAAATGATCACAAGAACGGTGAGCAAAAATCCCAGAACCACACGGGGGGTCCTAATGAAATACCTGCAGAGAGCTGGGACCAAAGTAACAAAGCCTACCATCAGTAACACACTACGCCGCCAGGGACTCAAATCCTGCAGTGCCAGACGTGTCCCCCTGCTTAAGCCAGTACATGTCCAGGCCCGTCTGAAGTTTGCTAGAGTGCATTTGGATGATCCAGAAGAGGATTGGGAGAATGTCATATGGTCAGATGAAACCAAAATAGAACTTTTTGGTAAAAACTCAACTCGTCGTGTTTGGAGGACAAAGAATGCTGAGTTGCATCCAAAGAACACCATACCTACTGTGAAGCATGGGGGTGGAAACATTATGCTTTGGGGCTGTTTTTCTGCAAAGGGACCAGGACGACTGATCCGTGTAAAGGAAAGAATGAATGGGGCCATGTATCGTGAGATTTTGAGTGAAAACCTCCTTCCATCAGCAAGGGCATTGAAGATGAAACGTGGCTGGGTCTTTCAGCATGACAATGATCCCAAACACACCGCCCGGGCAACGAAGGAGTGGCTTCGTAAGAAGCATTTCAAGGACCTGGAGTGGCCTAGCCAGTCTCCAGATCTCAACCCCATAGAAAATCTTTGGAGGGAGTTGAAAGTCTGTGTTGCCCAGCGACAGCCCCAAAACATCACTGCTCTAGAGGAGATCTGCATGGAGGAATGGGCCAAAATACCAGCAACAGTGTGTGAAAACCTTGTGAAGACTTACGGAAAACGTTTGACCTGTGTCATTGCCAACAAAGGGTATATAACAAAGTATTGAGAAACTTTTGTTATTGACCAAATACTTATTTTCCACCATAATTTGCAAATAAATTCATAAAAAATCCTACAATGTGATTTTCTGGATTTTTTTTTCTCAGTTTGTCTGTCATAGTTGACGTGTACCTATGATGAAAATTACAGGCCTCTCTCATCTTTTTAAGTGGGAGAACTTGCACAATTGGTGGCTGACTAAATATTTTTTTTCCCCACTGTATGCACCCACAATTTTATAACTTATACTGTCTTAAGGACCTGTTATCTTGAGGCCACATCATTTTGAAGGATCTTTTTAAGTTCTGTTTAGTTCTTAATTTATTCTGCCAGGGTACAGAGAAGGTTCTGCTGCTTTACAGTGTACAGTATGTGTCGCTCTCACTCCCCCATACGTCCTCAGGCTCCATTGGATGATTGCCCTAACCTCACCAGACATGTGCTCGGGGGAAAGAAAAATGCCACAGACATTCAGACATTCTGTCCTGAAAAGCCTTCGAGGCTGGTATTTTCTTGTTATAAGTCTGTCCAGTATGTTCATACCTGGGCAAATTAACAGACCAAATGGAATGAAAGAGATATAGAATGGATGGCCAAGGTGAATTCTCCTTACACTTTACATTCTTCTCCAGTTATTTATCAGAGAAAAGATACAAAGTGCCATTGATTGCAGCATACACCACTGAGACACACAGGCTGGCTGTAGAAATAGAATTGTGTTTACACACTGTAGTCCCAATTCACTGAGAAGGACATAATTGAAGAAGCTACAGAATGTCTACGCTCGTAGCCTAAGGCTTCTACGGCACGGTAGTGTTCCACACAGAATAGAATGCTCTCATCGGAAGTCCAGTCTCCCATATATAACACTCCATTAGTGAAATACACCTGGTCAGCTACACATTTTTCCTATGGCTGAATCAAACTCAGATCATTTATAAATGAGCATGCTAGGTGTCTGTTTGTATGGTGAGACGTGCCAAACCCACAAGAGCGTACAGTTACATTCTCTTTCTGTCTCGAGCTGGCGCTCTCTGCATGAGTAGGATGTTATTCCTTAACAAGAGATATTGTGATTATGTAGTATTCCACTACCACTGACGTACATTTCCTCCCAAGTAGCCCCATTCTAATTGTCTGTGCAAGATAAAATGTCAGCAGCACAAAAGGAGTGTTTATATACACACTCCTTATGCACACTCTGCTCCTCCAGCTGAGAGGTAAAACACATCTTGGTAATCCTGAGAGCAGCTGGAGAAAAAGAGGAAGTAAAAAACATGGCTGCCAGAGTGGGTCAATATAATGACTCTGTGGCTCATTAGAGTCTGGGATTAAAGGGAGTGTCAGATCAGACCGACTTGTCCTTCTGGTGTATGTGTGTAAGGGTGTAAGAGTGTGTGTGTGGGGGGGGACTAGGTGTATGGCATATATGTGGGAAATTATATACAGTATGGATGGTATGTGTGTAGGTGGTGACAGGTCAAACCCATGGACTGAAGGGCATCTGTAGGGAGCTGTGGTCTGCTGTTTCCCATGCTGCATCCTCTAGGGCTCTCTCTACTCGATGCAATGGCATCTGCTCTGCTCGAACCTACACAGGGACAGCCCTGCTGCAGGAGGAGAGGCTCAGAAGATATCCCATGTCCTTGAGAACCCCAGGAAATCTGCAAAGGTTTACAGAAAAGCTGCTCATCAGCAATGGGCCAGACGGAGGAAGGGTCAGTGCATGTGGACATGCTGCTCACAGGGGAGAGGCTGGCAGACAGACAGACAGCGGAGGGTGCCAGTGTGAAGGGCACAGATCATTAGAGTGCACCAAGGACCTGCATCTGCACATAGGTCACAAACACTGTTGGATTGCAAACACTCTACTGTAAGGCCTTCAATAACATTCTTCCCATAATAGGCCTGGAGACTTTCTTTCAGCATCCAGACAGCCTTGTTCAAGATTCCAAGGATTTATGTCTACAGCCTCCACGAGAAGAGTTTATGGTGCATCCAATCATTTCATAGACCACTTACAGATTGGCACAGTCCTTGCTTTCTTTTCTATTGGCTTTAGGAGGCCAAGAAAGCCCTTCAGACTCATTATAAAACCCTACATTTGAGAGTGTCTTGTAACAGTTCATTGGACCTTCATTATAACCCAGACACCACCCTACATTAGTAATGAGTTCCCTGCAGGCCTGGAGGTAGAGCTGAGTGGTTCTGTGAGGTCCTTGGGCCCCTACTGTTCTCAGTCTGACATGGCCTGCAGGCTGCCCAGGGCCACTGTACAGAATCCACCAGCACCAGCCAACCTAACCCTCATCTCAACCACATCTCCATTAGTTATTTACTTAGATTAGGCAGAGAGAGGCCTGTCTCTCTGGGGCAGCTGATGGTGTTACATCTCAGAGACAAAAACAGCTATTTACACAGACATCTCGGGTTAAGCACTGCCCCACAGGGATACTACTTAAGGTGGCCATCCATAGGTGGCCATCCATGTTTTAAATGCTGTGTGTGGCATCAGAAAGAGGTAAAGAATATGTTGCTAAATGTGTTGTATTGCTTATTGGTAATATCTGCATAGATATTACATATTAGGTTATGTCTAATACTGTACGCCTTTCATACTAGCTAATATTCCTCAGCCCATCTATCTCATCTAATATAGATATATTGCTCTGGTTCTCATACAGTGTGCTTTATGGTAAGCATGTCAGGCGAGTCAGAAAATGTAGTTAATGGTTGTGTTTTCCAAAATGTGGGCAAGTGAATTCATACTGTATGTAAAGGAATAATAAAGGACATTGATTCTAGTCAGGGTGGAAAATGTCCTTTTGACTTCTCAAACAAGGTCAGGGACTCTAATTGTCCCCCTGCAAACTTTAACAAACCCATTTTGAAATGTCTGCTCATGAAATGAATTGGGAATAGTCCATTTCTTCAGTTAGCATGTATGAAAGGATGTCTGGGTGGTGCACACAGTCAGCTATTATTATATGAAACCCTATCGGAGCACACTGTTCCATGGTGCATCTGATATCACTTCATCCTCGCTCACTCCTCCTGTGGAGAGGAGAGATGAGGAGCCTGGCAGTGACACTGCTGAGAACAAAGTCATCAAACGTACTTATCAAGGCCACAACTTAAACAGCAATGTAATCCTGCTATCTCCCCACATATTCCGGTATTCCAGTCAGTCACCATGCACGGTATCGGCAGTCACTTCCTTCAGATTGGGTTCAGTCGTTCAGAGGCTCCCACAAGCATCAAGCCTTGACAAATGGAAGAGAGAGGGATTGGAAATATAGCCAGAGGGGATGTGGCACCTGTTACAAAGGAGAGGCTGCATGTGTTTGTGGAGAGAGTGGTGGGGGGTTGTAAACATTGATGGCCCAGGGAAAAGGGCAGGCTGGATGGGAGGACAACCAGGATGTTATTGAGATGAGGGGAAACTGCAGGAGGCATCTCTAAAGAGAGGGGTGGTCTGCGAGATGTGAGAGGGATGGGAATGAATTGGATGATGGGAGAGCGATTGCAAAAGAGAGAGAGATTCTATTAGAGAGAGAGAGAGAGATATGAGAGAAGATGTGAGATTCTATTTGCATGTACTGTACATTGTGCATCATCCTCATAGTCTGCCCCCACACTCTCTTCTGCAGCAGGCTGAGCAGGGCAGCAGCAGCCCAGGCTGAGATGAGAGGATCCTGACCCTCCTGTGTTTAATATGAACTTGGCAGATAGCTTTGTGGGGCAGTGGGGAGACCGGCAGCTCCCCTCAGGGCAATACATCTGACGTCTACCCATCAATCACCAGGCCTGGACCACAATCTAAATTATATGAGGGTCATAACTGCTTGGAATTATACCATGGTATTCTACTGAGCAAACCTATTCTCCGTATTTCTAACCATCAGATAAAATGTGTGTGGGGGGGGTCAGCCCAGGCATGTGTGTCAGCCCAGGCATGTGTGTCAGCCCAGCTATGCGTGTCAGCCCAGATATGCGTGTCAGCCCAGGCATGTTAAACCATGTATAAATGTAATTACATCCCTGGAATGGAGCACTGTAAAAACTTGAGGATGCAATTATGCTCCCATTGAATAACTCATCCTCTCAGGCAACAGCTAATTGCATTAAAATGGACTGTGTATAGTCCTCTACCATGCGACACTAAGATTAACGCTGGGGAAGTTAATAGTGTGTCATCTCTTGAGTCTACCCCCATCTCTAATATAAGATTAGAGAGTGGGAGAGAGGGGGAGCAAGGGATGGAGGATAAAAAAAACATGTTGGTTTTCTCCTCTCAGCATCTGCTCTTCCAGCTGGGACAGGACCTCAGCTATTCATCAGGCTCCAAAGTGCTGCCTGCACATATTCATCTCACTCAAAGGTCATCCCACTAAAACACCAATCTGTAATGCTTTCGCTGTTTTTAAAACCCCCTCATTTAAGCCAATTCATTTGCATACAGCCTGGTCCAGAAAGAGGGACCAAATGTTATTTGCATCATTCATCCTGTTCTGTTTTTCTACTCTTTTGTTGTTCGCCAGACCTCTCTGCGATATATTTTCTCCACAAATTAAAACCTCCATTCTACGGGATTCATGTTATTCAATTGAAACAACTGATTTCAACTAAGCCGCCTCTCATCCCAGACTGCTCCCCTAGCTGGCTGGCTAATGGGTTGTGGAGAAACCACTCACTCATCTCTTCATACAGGCCTCATTGGGCTAAGCTATACATGGTAGCCTGAGACACTTTTTCACACTCAACCTTACACTGACTCATTCATCAGGGCTCTGTGCAGTATGTGAGTGTGAGGCACGTGTAGTTCACAGAGCTGACCCTGGAAAGTATGAGTTGACGTTCCAGTGTAACACTCCCTATCTGTGGGCTTGTAGAGAGTGAGCAGCGCTGCTCTGTGTCATAGGGCCCGGT
Source organism: Coregonus clupeaformis (assembly GCF_020615455.1). Classification (NCBI taxonomy): domain Eukaryota; kingdom Metazoa; phylum Chordata; class Actinopteri; order Salmoniformes; family Salmonidae; genus Coregonus; species Coregonus clupeaformis. The sequence goes on from NC_059203.1 coordinate 6,153,969, forward strand.
CAGGTCCTCGCTGCTCCACAAGGCAGCTAATGCATCTGAGAAATGCTCACAAGCTCTGCATTATCCCCACAGTCCTTCCTTCCTGTAGGGGTTTAATGTGACACGTATCCACGCGCCATAATTATTTGGGATTCAGTGGATCGCACTGCTGATAATGAAGCGCCGTTGTCGTAGTAGGAACCCAACAAGTACGGTAATTCCTCACTAATGTCGTTTCAGATATGTCAGTGAAACGATGTGGAAAATGGCCCGTAGTGAATGTAGTCTCTTTTTCTTCCTCAAACCAAGGCTTCCTGCCAAATGTGTGAACTGAATCAGTCCACGGAGAACGTCTGTCATCAGATGCCAGACACAGAACTGATGCAGAATAAAGTGTCATATCACCTTCTTAGGGACAGCAGCAAGAGCATTCTGCTACCATTAGAGCTAGGTTTTGCTTTATGAATATACTGAAGATGTAACAATTCAGCCAGTCTAGGTAGTATTCATGGTTTGCACCTCCGTCACGTCACACCATTGTTCTTTTCTCAAGACGCTCTCCGGCATATTGTCGCCCAAGAGTTTACTGCTGCCAGGCATTCTGAAAGGGGGCTAATGATTGTTGCGTCTAAACTACACCGTAGAGTCTTGGAAACACGACGACACTGCCACAGTAGGCAAATAAACGGTGTCGCTGCACGAAATGTGTGCCTTTTGTGTCCCTTTGATATTTTAAGTAGAAATTATGCATCAATATTGCATTTTAAAAGCCTGTTATATTAAATGAAGTGCACTTTAATATACAGTGCTATGAAATAGTATTTGCCTCCTTTCTAATTTTCTCTACTTTTGCATATGTGATACTGAATGTTATCAGATCTTCAACCAAAACCTAATATTAGATAAAGGGAACATAAGTGAACAAATAACACAACAATTACATATTTATTTCATAAACAAAGTTACGCAACACCCAATTCCCCTGTGTGAAAAAGTAATTGCCCCCTTACACTCAATAACTGGTTGTGCCACCTTTAGCTGCAATGACTCCAACCAAATGCTTCCTGTAGTTGTTGATCAGTCTCTCACGTCGCTGTGGAGGAATTTTGGCCCACTCTTCCATGCAGAACTGCTTTAACTCAGTGATGTGTGGGTTTTCAAGCATGAACTGCTCGTTTCAAGTCCTGCCACAACATCTCAATTGGGATTAGGTCTGGACTTTGACAAGGCCATTCCAAAACTTCCAATTTGTTGCTTTTTAGCAATTTTCATGCAGACTTGATTGTGTGTTTTGGATCATTGTCTTGCTGCATGATCCAGCTGCGCTTCAGCTTCAGCTCACAGACGGATGGTCTGACATTCTCCTGTAGAATTCTCTGATACAGAGCAGAGTTCATGGTTCCTTCTATTAAGGCAAGTCGTTCAGGTCCTGAGGCAGAAAAGAATCCCCAAACCATCACACCACCACCACCATGCTTGACCTTTGGTATGATGTTCTTACTGTGGAATGCAGTGTTTGGTTTTCGAATGCAAGAACACCATCCCCACCGTCAAACATGGAGGTGGAAGCATTATGCTTTGGGGGTGTTTTTCTGCTAAGGGGACAGGCCAACTTCACCGCATCAAAAGGACGATGGACGGGGCCATGTACCGTCAAATCTTGGGTGAGAACCTCCTTCCCTCAGCCAGGGCATTGAAAATGGGTCGTGGATGGGTATTCCAGCATGACAATGACCCAAAACACACGGCCAAGGCAACAAAGGAGTGGCTCAAGAAGAAGCACATTAAGGTCCTGGAGTGGCCTAGCCAGTCTCCAGACCTTAATCCCATAGAAAATCTGTGGAGGGAGCTGAAGGTTTGAGTTGCCAAACGTCAGGCTCGAAACCTTAATGACTTGGAGAAGATCTGCAAAGAGGAGTGGAACAAAATCCCTCCTGAGATGTGTGCAAACCTGGTGGCCAACTACAAGAAACGTCTGACCCCTGTTATTGCCAACAAGGGTTTTGCCACCAAGTACTAAGTCATGTTTTGCAGAGGGGTCAAATACTTATTTCCCTCATTAAAATGCAAATCAATTTAACATTTTGACATGCGTTTTTCTGGATTTTTGTTGTTGTTATTCTGTCTCTCACTGTTCAAATAAACCTACCATTAAAATTATAGACTGATCATGTCTTTGTCAGTGGGCAAACGTACAAAATCAGCAGGGGATCAAATTATTTTTTCCCTCACTGTATATTTAGTTCAACAATGCTTTAAAATAATACTTAGGCAGTTACATAAGTGTCTGTAACAGGGTTGTGGTGTGGTACAACTGAAAATAAAATGTTCTTAGTTCATAGGATTTTAATGCCTGAGATGGGAAAATAGATTTTTCCCGTAGGCTAAACATATCCTCCATGCAATTGAATGTTGAAAGAAGATACATTTTAAAGTACTTTGTTTTTTTTGTTCGCATGTCCAAAAGGCACCCATTTCGTGGAACAACCCAACTAGTAGGACACAACCCTGTCATCACTATTATGTCGTCACATTTGCTCCAGACTAGGGTCGCAAAGAGAGGGTATATTACCAGTAAACTACCCAATTTTGGGGAACTTTCAAGGATTTTATGTAATTTATCACAAAACATATAGTGGCCCTTTTGGGTACTTCAGATTATCACAGGTGTCTGTAAATATCTCTGGCTCTCTGTGTGGTCTTATCACATGTTAAAATATATTTAGAAAAATAGAATGACAAAGCTGTAAAACATTACCCAAAATATAAACCATCAACTTCGTGAATACCATTAATGTTTAATATGAGGGTTTCAGCATGAAATGTCCTTTCGATTTTTTACAATTTTATTTATTTAATTATGTCTTTGTTGTAAATATTTTGGAGAAAAACTGGTGGCAGTTCTGAAAAAAAGTCAATAGTTGAAAGAGTTGCAGACTTAACCTTTATCCTACAATGGTCGCTCGCGTCTGTTTAAGTTAGAGTTTTTTTTTGCGTCTCAATCCACCGCATCCGCTGATATCGCCCTTCCACATCTGCGGTGAAAGGTGGCAGAGCTAGAGCGATGTTTGTCAGACCATGAGACATCCAGAAAATCGGTCTTCTCACAAAATTGTATGTAGCATCCGAACGGTTTGGCCCACAAACTATTGAAAGATCTATCGCTCTATTGAACATAAATTATGCCATTGCTGATCAGCTGCATTTTTAATTAGGCTATTTTCTCTTGAACCATATGGTCTATCCACTAGAAACTCACAGACAATATGGTAACTGATATAATATAATATATACATATATATATATATATATATATACACACACACACACACCATTTTTGTTTTGTTATTCAAGGATAAATTACCAAAGTTACCATAGATTGCCATGGATTACCTGTTAATTACCAAAGATTCTGATAACTTTGGTAAATTACCAGTAGCTTTGCAACCCTACTCAAGACAGATAGCAATGTTCTCATTAGCTAGCTAGCTAGCTAACATTATACTATATCTAAAGTAAATCTGGTGACATCACAATGATAACAAGCTTTTTCCACCAATGATCTGCCCCCTCCAGAAATGTCATTGCGTTTCCAAGTCACCATAACCCAATTTAGACTAAATTCTCATCATGCATAGTTTGTACTGTAGACCGAGGCATGACAAGCTGGATAAAACACATAGTGAGGTTGACGTTGCAGATGCCACTTCCAGTCTGAGCAGTATACAGAATGCCCTAGGGTGGGAGGACTGGGGAAGCACCACTCAGAGACAATAAACCAGCTCGATCTTGTGAATCTACAGCACCTCACTGGAATCCAGGGTAGACTTACCTACCTGGTTAACATCCCCCTCTCCTCTTATTGTTGCTGACAACACAGGGCTCTTTGAAGTGTCAAGGTGTGTGCATCTGTATTCATCAACATGTGTGGTGGGGATTAGAGATGAAGCGATATAACTTTATCGCTACAGTATATACAGTACAGTACAGCTCTATCAACACCAACTAATATGCGTATCCTACAGACAATAAAAGGGAGAGACAATATTATAAATCCAAATAAGTCAATACTAATGCAGAGGTGTACAGTAATGGACTTTTTGTTCAGTTGAATGGGTTTAATATAAAGATTGACAAAAAATGTACTATTCAAAGTAAATAAACTAAATATAGGCCTACGGAGATACGATAAAATTAAATAACATATCTTGTACAGTATCTAAAGCATTCTCAATTCTCATTCTAATACCACCGACAAAGTGGTATCTTAGTATTTTAATTGCTTGAAGCTGAGATGTGGTTAGAGCTGGGGGAAATGTTAATGTCAGCACAGTTTAACTAAGGCCAATGTTTAGAAGAGCGATGGAACGAGCATGGCTGATTGCTGACTGGCATCGTATCAAGGAAATGTAAATTTGTATCACTGTATGGACTTTACATGTGATAATGTGCCATGTTGGACCAAATGATGTACTGTCATAGTTCTCTAAAATAGTATTGTCACTAAATTCAAGTCCATTCAGGCCTAAATAGAAGGAATGGCTGTTCAAACATAACACATTCAGTGCTATTCCTGGCTGGAAAATATGGATTTACATTTACGTCATTTAGCAGAGTGACTTACAGGAGCAATTAGGGTTAAATGCCTTGCTCAAGGGCACATCGACAGATGTTTCACCTAGTTGGCTTGGGGATTCAAACCAGCGACCTTTCGGTTACTGGCCCAACACTCTTAACCGCTAGGCAACTGGTGCCCTACAACTTGACATTTGCCTTCAACTGGTCATTTTTACAAAAACATTGAAAAGTACCAGACAAATATCAATGGGTCACAGCATAAGATCAACAGCAGGTTTTCTGATTTTATTAACCTGACAGCCATCATGCCTATGCAGACAGTCAGAGACAACGTGTGCACTTTGAGGCAACCTCCAGAATGACGTCAGCATCTCAGAGAAGACGTTCCCAGCCCACAGCGCGTCACTTTAATGTTACTGCCCACTGGGCACAGACGTCAATTAAACGTCTATTCCACGTTGGTTCCACGTAATTTCATTGAAATTACATGGAAACAACGTTGATTCAACCAGTGTGTGCCCCGTCGGTGGGCTCTTACATAAATATATTGCAGCCGTTGTAAGGGGGCAATGAAAGTGTCTGTGATTAAAATATCCTGTACCCTTACAGGAGAGGACATGGCATGGATATTAATTTGTTCCTCAGAGGTCTTGACGTTCCTGTTAATTTCTCCTTCTGTTCCCCTCTACGTTAAGGACACCTTGCTGACTGAGAAGGATCAGAGCCACATGGCTTCCCCTAAAAATGACAGCACAGGGGCTATCCATTAAACCACACAGGTAATCAAAGCAGAGAATAACATGCCTGCAGAAGGACAATATGGTGTGTGTGTGTGTGTATTTCTACCTGTGTGTGATCATGTCCAACATACTCATCTCTCTCTCTGGGGAGGCCTTGACAAGCCCTGTCAGGTGCTGTGTCCGTATTGACTGATCTTCAGTGTGCGTGTGTGCATGCGCAAGCACCTGTGTGAGTCTGTGTGTGTGTGTGTGTGTGTGTGTGTGTGTGTGTGTGTGTGTGTGTGTGTGTGTGTGTGTGTGTGTGTGTGCAGAGCCTGCATCCGTATCGAGCGATAACAGCATGATGCGAGGTAAATCTGACCTGCCCCAGGAAGAAGGGATTAATGGAGAGACCTGGCAGACAGTTTCCTCTTGTGCTTCAGTCAACACCCGCAGCCCTAGATTCATCCTCTGTATTGTCGATATAGTCATTTTAATATGTCTGTGTTGGGGGCATTGTCTAAAGGTGTCAGACTTTATCCAGGGCAGACACAGCCAAGAAGACACATTTTAAATAAATGATGCAGTAAAAATATGCCTATTAAAGTCAGCTGAGGATGATTCTAAGAGACGCTGGGTAATTTAAGCATTGTATTTTTAAACTTCCATTCTGGGGGGGAAAGTTGGGAGGAGGGAGTGTGACTGGGCCATCCTTGAACTCAGAAATAATTGAAAAGATGTATTTCTTTCTTTTCTTCCTTGGCCTGGCTTTTAGTTGGGGATCCATTAGGACCAGGGGAAATGGATCATCTGAGAGGAAGGAGTCAATAATTCAGAAGCCATTGTTTCCTGTGATGTGCACTCATTGACCTCTGATCCCTGTTGTTAACCCATCTGCAACTTGATGGATCCCTCCATTCTGAACACTTACTCTCAGTAACCACACGCGTAGGCAGACGCAAATAGACACACAAACACATACTCATTCACACACTTCCCATACTACAGTACATAAATCAACACTTCAATCAGTGTAGATGAAGGGGAGGAGACAGGTTAAATAAGACATTTTTAAGCCTTGAGTCAATTGAGACATGGATTGTGTATGTGGGCCATTCAGAGGGTAAATGGGCAAGACAAAATATTTAAGTGCATTTGAACGGGGTATGGTAGTAGGTGCCAGGCGCACCAGTTTGATTGTGTAAAAGTTTCCTGTGCATCTAGAATAGTCCACCACCCAAAGGACATCCAGCCAACTTGACACAACTGTGGGAAGCTTTGGAGTCAACATGGGCCAGCATCCCTGTGGAACTCTTTCGAAATGTTTTATAGTTACATGCCCAACGAATTGAGGCTGTCTTCAGACCTTTTTGGAGTCACTTTTATTGTATCAATGTGGATGCTACCATGATTATGGATAATCCTGAATGGATCGTGAATAATGATGAGTGAGAAAGTTACAGAGGGTCAAAGATCATACCCCCAAGACATGTTAACCTCCCCTGTTATTGGTAATGGTGAGAGTTTAGCATGTCTTGTGGGTATATTTGTTATATAATTTGGGCAAAATTATTTCAATTTATCAGGGGTGCTGCCGCACCTCCAGCACCCCTACTTCCCATGGCTATGGTACACAATCGAAGGATATTACAGTGTGTAGTATAGTATTCTACAGTATACTACACAATTCTATAGTAAGCACTACACGATCACTAATAAACATGTTGAAATGGAACCAAATTATCTGTTGCTGTCTTCAGTTCTTTTAAAATAAGATACAGTGGGGGAAAAAAGTATTTAGTCAGCCACCAATTGTGCAAGTTCTCCCACTTAAAAAGATGAGAGAGGCCTGTAATTTCCATCATAGGTACACGTCAACTATGACAGACAAATTGAGATTTTTTTTCTCCAGAAAATCACATTGTAGGATTTTTTATGAATTTATTTGCACATTATGGTGGAAAATAAGTATTTGGTCACCTTCAAACAAGCAAGGTTTCTGGCTCTCACACACCTGTAACTTCTTCTTTTAGAGGCTCCTCTGTCCTCCACTCGTTACCTGTATTAATGGCACCTGTTTGAACTTGTTATCAGTATAAAAGACACCTGTCCACAACCTCAAACAGTCACACTCCAAACTCCACTATGGCCAAGACCAAAGAGCTGTCAAAGGACACCAGAAACAAAATTGTAGACCTGCACCAGGCTGGGAAGACTGCATCTGCAATAGGTAAGCGGCTTGGTTTGAAGAAATCAACTGTGGGAGCAATTATTTGGAAATGGAAGACATACAAGACCACTGATAATCTCCCTCGATCTGGGGCTCCACGCAAGATCTCACCCCGTGGGGTCAAAATGATCACAAGAACGGTGAGCAAAAATCCCAGAACCACACGGGGGGACCTAGTGAATGACCTGCAGAGAGCTGGGACCAAAGTAACAAAGCCTACCATCAGTAACACACTACGCCGCCAGGGACTCAAATCCTGCAGTGCCAGACGTGTCCCCCTGCTTAAGCCAGTACATGTCCAGGCCTGTCTGAAGTTTGCTAGAGTGCATTTGGATGATCCAGAAGAGGATTGGGAGAATGTCATATGGTCAGATGAAACCAAAATAGAACTTTTTGGTAAAAACTCAACTCGTCGTGTTTGGAGGACAAAGAATGCTGAGTTGCATCCAAAGAACACCATACCTACTGTGAAGCATGGGGGTGGAAACATCATGCTTTGGGGCTGTTTTTCTGCAAAGGGACCAGGACGACTGATCCGTGTAAAGGAAAGAATGAATGGGGCCATGTATCGTGAGATTTTGAAGGAATGGGCCAAAATACCAGCAACAGTGTGTGAAAACCTTGTGAAGACTTACAGAAAACGTTTGACCTGTGTCATTGCCAACAAAGGGTATATAACAAAGTATTGAGAAACTTTTGTTATTGACCAAATACTTTTTTTCCACCATAATTTGCAAATAAATTCATAAAAAATCCTACAATGTGATTTTCTGGATTTTTTTTTCTTCATTTTGTCTGTCATAGTTGACGTGTACCTATGATGAAAATTACAGGCCTCTCTCATCCTTTTAAGTGGGAGAACTTGCACAATTGGTGGCTGACTAAATACTTTTTTTCCCCACTGTAGATGGGCTACGGTATAGGTCAAATGCACAAATGTGATAATTCCTATTCTATTCAGAGTTTAGAGAAATTAATCAAATTGGAAATCGAATTGGAAATAAGCTATTATCAGGCTGGTTAATGCGATGCATGTCTGTTGAATTTGGTAAAATCCACACGCACTCGGCCCGCCACACCTACTCAGCCAGTCAGAATCCACTACTGTGTTGCGGCCGTGGCATTCTGCATACTTTTTACTAAACGATACGTGCTAAATAGTATGCGATGATGAGTACATAGTATGCAGTTTAAGAATGTAGTACGCTAGTATGGGTAGTCGGACACGGCCAGTGTGTGAGGCCATGGGCTAATTCATTCATCATTTGAGTGACAGCTGGGCCGTGTGGCGGAAACTCCCCAGATAGCCAACACACAAATAAATACTACAGTATACTACAAAATTCTATAGGAAGTACTACACATGATCGAGGGATACTACAGAGTGTAGTATAGTATTATACAGTATACTACAGTTTACTAAAGAATACTACACTGCTCAAAAAAATAAAGGGAACACTAAAATAACACATCCTAGATCTGAATGAATGAAATAATCTTATTAAATACTTTTTTCTTTACATAGTTGACTGTGCTGACAACAAAATCACACAAAAATTATCAATGGAAATCAAATTATCAACCCATGGAGGTCTGGATTTGGAGTCACCCTCAAAATTAAAGTGGAAAACCACACTACAGGCTGATCCAACTTTGATGTAATGTCCTTAAAACAAGTCAAAATGAGGCTCAGTAGTGTGTGTGGCCTCCACGTGCCTGTATGACCTCCCTACAATGCCTGGGCATGCTCCTGATGAGGTGGCGGATGGTCTCCTGAGGGATCTCCTCCCAGACCTGGACTAAAGCATCCACCAACTCCTGGACAGTCTGTGGTCCAACGTGGCGTTGGTGGATGGAGCGAGACATGATGTCCCAGATGTGCTCAATTGGATTCAGGTCTGGGGAATGGGCGGGCCAGTCCATAGCATCAATGCCTTCCTCTTGCAGGAACTGCTGACACACTCCAGCCACATGAGGTCTAGCATTGTCTTGCATTAGGAGGAACCCAGGGCCAACCGCACCAGCATATGCAGCAGAACGTTCTCCACGGCGTCTCCAGACTCTGTCACGTCTGTCACATGTGCTCAGTGTGAACCTGCTTTCATCTGTGAAGAGCACAGGGCGCCAGTGGTGAATTTGCCAATCTTGGTGTTCTCTGGCAAATGCCAAACGTCCTGCATGGTGTTGGGCTGTAAGCACAACCCCCACCTGTGGACGTCGGGCCCTCATACCACCCTCATGGAGTCTGTTTCTGACCGTTTGAGCAGACATGCACATTTGTGGCCAGCTGGAGGTCATTTTGCAGGGCTCTGGCAGTGCTCCTCCTGCTCCTCCTTGCACAAAGGCGGAGGTAGCAGTCCTGCTGCTGGGTTGTTGCCCTCCTACGGCCTCCTCCACGTCTCCTGATGTACTGGCCTGTCTCCTGGTAGCGCCTCCATGCTCTGGACACTACGCTGACAGACACAGCAAACCTTCTTGCCACAGCTCGCATTGATGTGCCATCCTGGATGAGCTGCACTGCCTGAGCCACTTGTGTGGGTTGTAGACTCCGTCTCATGCTACCACTAGAGTGAAAGCACCGCCAGCATTCAAAAGTGACCAAAACATCAGCCAGGAAGCATAGGAACTGAGAAGTGGTCTGTGGTCACCACCTGCAAAACCAGTCCTTTATTGGGGGTGTCTTGCTAATTGCCTATAATTTCCACCTGTTGTCTATTCCATTTGCACAACAGCATGTGAAATGTATTGTCAATCAGTGTTGCTTCCTAAGTGGACAGTTTGATTTCACAGAAGTGTGATTGACTTGGAGTTACATTGTGTTGTTTAAGTGTTCCGTTAATTTTTTTGAGCAGTGTATATAATTAAATAGTAGGTACCATAGTATTCTATAGTAAACTGTAGTATTTTTGTGTGTGTTGGCTATCTGGTGAATTTCCACCCCACGGCCCGGCTGTCACTCAAATGATAAATGAATTAGCCCACGGCCGCCTCAGCACTCCTTGTCTTTCCATTAGAGCTATTTTCCTCTACTCAGTCCTTCAAAAGCTTTTGAATATCTCAAACACACACACACACACAGAGGTTCAAACCACCAGATAGACCCCCTGTTGAAATGTGTGTCTACTAAGTGTATCTACTATTCAAATCACTTAGTCTTACATTAATGAGCTTATTAAACTGCTGCATCTGCTGGCGCCCTCTGGACCTGACGAACTCGGATGGATTAAAATCAACAACAACATAACAAAACGTGTGTGTGTGTGTGTGTGTGTGTGTGTGTGACTCCACCTACACAGCACAGTGAGTTGACCATTAATATGCATGGCAGAGGAGCTTCTCACCAGAGAGCGACAGCATAACAGGATGTGATGATGTGGCGAGACACGGGATAATGCTTTTGATCACGTGGACAGGAATATGTTTCGGGTTGCTTCTGGCGATAACATCAATGACTACGGCGACTCAGTCACCGGATTCATAAAAAAATGTATAGATGACGTGATACCAAAACGTTCCTGAAAGAAAACACGTGGAGAGAGAGAGATGCTGCTTATAAACAGGGCAAGGTGACTGGGGACAATAGTTTGGTTAAACAGTACAAATAAGACCTACGCAGATCGATCAAGATGGCGAAACACATGTATAGGGACAAAGTGGAGGAGGAATTCAGCGGGTCGGACACAAGGCGTATGTGTCAGGGGCTCCTAACGATCACGGATTACAAAAAGAAAGCAGTCACCAATGCCACCCTACCGGAGGAGCTAAACACCTTTTTCTCACGATTTGAACACAATGACCCTGAGCTGCCGTGGAGAGGCCCCCTATGACGACATGGGCTACACACTCAGTCTCCACTCCATATGTACAGTGGGGAGAACAAGTATTTGATACACTGCCGATTTTGCAGGTTTTCCTACTTACAAAGCATGTAGAGGTCTGTAATTTTATCATAGGTCCACATCAACTGTGAGAGACGGAATCTAAAACAAAAATCCAGAAAATCACATTGTATGATTTTTAAGTAATTAATTTGCATTTTATTGCATGACATAAGTATTTGATCACCTACCAACCAGTAAGAATTCCGGGTCTCACAGACCTGTTAGTTTTTCTTAAAGAAGCACTCCTGTTCTCCACTCATTACCTGTATTAACTGCACCTGTTTGAACTCGTTACCTGTATAAAAGACACCTGTCCACACAATCAAACAGACTCCAACCTCTCCACAATGGCCAAGACCAGAGAGCTGTGTAAGGACATCAGGGATAAAATTGTAGACCTGCACAAGGCTGGGATGGGCTACAGGACAATAGGCAAGCAGCTTGGTGAGAAGGCAACAACTGTTGGCGCAATTATTAGAAAATGGAAGAAGTTCAAGATGACGGTCAATCACCCTTGGTCTGGGGCTCCATGCAAGATCTCACCTCGTGGGGCATCAATGATCATGAGGAAGGTGAGGGATCAGCCCAGAACTACACAGCAGGACCTGGTCAATGACCTGAAGAGAGCTGGGACCACCGTCTCAAAGAATTAGTAACACACTACGCCGTCATGGATTAAAATCCTGCAGCGCATGCAAGGTCCCCCTGCTCAAGCCAGCGCATGTCCAGGCCCGTCTGAAGTTTGCCAATGACCATCTGGATGATCCAGAGGAGGAATGGGAGAAGGTCATGTGGTCTGATGAGACAAAAATATAGCTTTTTGGTCTAAACTCCACTTGCCGTGTTTGGAGGAAGAAGAAGGATGAGTACAACCCCAAGAACACCATCCCAACCGTGAAGCATGGAGGAGGAAACATCATTCTTTGGGGATGCTTTTCTGCAAAGGGGACAGGACGACTTCACCGTATTGAGGGGAGGATGGATGGTACCATGTATCGCGAGATCTTGGCCAACAACCTCCTTCCCTCAGTAAGAACATTGAAGATGGGTCGTGGCTGGGTCTTCCAGCATGACAATGACCCGAAACACACAGCCAGGGCAACTAAGTAGTGGCTCGGTAAGAAGCATCTCAAGGTCCTGGAGTGGCCTAGCCAGTCTCCAGACCTGAACCCAATAGAAAATCTTTGGAGGGAGCTGAAAGTCCGTATTTCCCAGAGACAGCCCCGAAACCTGAAGGATCTGGAGAAGGTCTGTATGAAGGAGTGGGCCAAAATCCTTGCTGCAGTGTGTGCAAACCTGGTCAAGACCTACAGGAAACGTATGATCTCTGTAATTGCAAACGAAGGTTTCTGTACCAAATATTAAGTTCTGCTTTTCTGATGTATCAAATACTTATGTCATGCAATAAAATGCAAATGAATTACTTAAAAATCATACAATGTGATTTTCTGGATTTTTGTTTTAGATTCCGTCTCTCACAGTTGAAGTGTACCTATGATAAAAATTACAGACCTCTACATGCTTTGTAAGTAGGAAAATCTGCAAAATCGGCAGTGTATCAAATACTTGTTCCGTGCTACAGACCCGTACTGGCTCTATGTGGGGCTGGAAGGGAGAAGGATACACAGGTGGGTCTGGAGCAGAGTGGCAGAGGGTGGGCAGGAACCAGACAGCCAGGCCTCACTGGAGGAAGACGTGGAGGAAGCACTGCTCTGGGCGGTCAGTAGTATCACCGAGGAAAACACGTATATTACATTGTATCCAAACGTGTTCGCCATGGTACTACAGTGCCTTGCAAAAGTATTCATCCCCCTTGGAGTTTTTCCTATTTTGTTGCATTACAACCTGTCATTTAAATTGATTTTTATTTGGATTTCATGTAATGGACATACACAACATTGTCCAAATTGGTGAAGTGAAATGAAAAAAATACCTTGTTTAAAAGAATTCGAAAAAATAAATAACGGAAAAGTAGTGTGTGCATATGTATTCACCCCCCTTTCCTATGAAGCCCCTAAATAAGATCTGGTGCAATCAATTACCTTCAGAAGTCACATAATTAGTTAAAGAAAGTCCACCTGTGTGCAATCCAAGTGTCACATGATCTGTCACATGATCTCAGTATATATACTGTTCTGAAAGTTTTCAACACCACTAAGCAAGGGGCATCACCAAGCAAGCGGCACCATGAAGACCAAGGAGCTCTCCAAACAGTTCAGGGACAAAGTTGTGGAGAATTACAGATCAGGGTTGGGTTATAAAAAAAATATCAGAAACTGGAGCACAATTAAATCCATTATAAAAAAATTTTAAAGAATATGGCACCACAACAAACCTGCCAAGAGAGGGCCGCCCAGCAGAACTCACGGACCAGGCAAGGAGGGCATTAATCAGAGAGGCAACAAAGAGACCAAAGATAACCCTGAAGGAGCTGCAAAGCTCCACAGTAGAGATTGGAGTATCTGTCCATAGGATCACTTTAAGCCGTACACTCCACAGAGCTGGGCTTTTCGGAAGAGTGGCCAGAAAAAAGCCATTGCTTAAAGAAAAAAATAAGCAAACACTTTTGGCGTTCGCCAAAAGGCATGTGGGAGACTCCCCAAACATATGGAAGAAGGTACTCTGGTCAGATGAGACTAAAATTGAGCTTTTTGGCCGTCAAGGAAAACGCTATGTCTGGCGCAAACCCAACACCTCTCATCACCCTGAGAACACCATCCGCACAGTGAAGCATGGTGGTGGCAGCATCATGCTGTGGGCATGTTTTTCCATCGGCAGGGACTGGGAAACTGGTCAGAATTGAAGGAATGATGGATGGCGCTAAATACAGGGAAATTCTTGAGGGAAACCTGTTTCAGTCTTCCAGAGATTTGTGACTGGGACGGAGGTTCACCTTCCAGCAGGACAATGACCCTAAGCATACTGCTAAAGCAACACTTGCGTGGTTTAAGGGGAAACATTTAAATGTCTTGGAATGGCCTAGTCAAAGCCCAGACCTTAATCCAATTGAGAATCTGACTTAAAGATTGCTGTACACCAGCGGAACCCATCCAACTTGAAGGAGCTGCAGTTTTTCCTTGAAGAATGGGCAAACATCCCAGTGGCTAGATGTGCCAAGCTTCTGGTGACAGCTCTGCATAGTGGTCACTAACTGGCACCGTCGCAAAGTCATAAAATCTGATTTTAAACCTAACCACACTGCTAACCCTAATGCCTAACCCTAACCTTAAATTATGACCAAAAAGCTCATTTTGGTTTTCATGAATGTTTACAATATAGGCAATATCTAGCAGAAATTGCTCATTTCTGCCCCCAGGACAAGACTCATGACAATAAACATCAACCTACAACTGTGGAAGACGTGAGTAGAAGTAGAGCAGGGTTCTTCAATTCCGGTCCTGGAGGGCCGAAACACCTCTGTTTTTCATCCTCTCCTTCTAATCAGGGGCTAATTCAGACCTGGGACACCAGGTGAGTGCAATTAACTACCAGGTAGAAATAAAAAACAGAAGAGTTTCGGCCCTCCAGGACCGGAATTGAAGAACCCTGAAGTAGAGTATAATTTTCTTTAAATGTCTGATAATGTCGGTGAACCAAATATGTTTTGTTCTCTACTTGTCCTTCATGTGTGTAATCCACAACAGTGGTTTCAGCATGCAATGTTATCTATTGACTGACTGAAGGACATGAGGTTTGGTCAGAGGCTTTTGTAATTATTGCTCTTTGTAATTATTTCTCTTCCACGAGCAAACCCCCTAATCCATCATATTGATGGTCCACATAGATCCCTGAAGGGAGGGTAAGTATGCTTTGTGAATATTCACAATCACAAACTATTCTGCCGACTCACACATGGGAATAGTGGCAATATGTTCTGTTACATAGAGCTAGAGGACATAGATCAGAAGTTCACCACACATCACAGTTCATTTCAATAGTGCATAGGGAGATCTACCCCCCTCCCTTCCTCGATAAGCCCAGAGTTACATGTTTAACCTCATGTTAGATTTGGGGCATACTGTATAATACTCTTTGAGAAGCATCCAAGGATAATCCATGCCTTTAATAAAGAAATGCTAATCATGGCCAAGATGAAAGAATTTTCCAACCCAAAAGTAATTGAAGTTCAACAGAATTGGGAGCGCTATAGATAGTGTTAAGGCAAGTTCCCACTTCTGTCTAGCCGTGGCCAATTGGATTATCTTAAGAAATGATAAACTAGGAAAGGGAAGGTCTTTCTTCATGGATTATATCCAGCTGGTGGAGATGAAGGCAAAAGGCAAAAATGAGAGAAGAAAAACATTATTTCAGTATGCGACTTTAGCAGTTCCTTGGGTGGGCAATAAACCGGCACAAACCCATTCAGATCACAATACAAAAGGGCACGCATACTTTTCCTTAATCATATTGCTATCACTAGCACTGAACTAAATATACATTGCATATTAAGCATTAAATATAGGATAAGAGGCAATATTCAAGGATTGAGTTGATTCAGTCTCCCGCAAAAGTCTGGCACGCACACACACTCACACTCGATCACACACTGTTTGTACAGTATCTTATTTTCTCCTCCACTGTAATTGCCCCAGCAGACAGAGAAAACCATTCCAGCTCACACTGCCCCAGCACACTCAGAGGCATTCGACTAGAAGATATAGAAATCTGAAAATTTCATCCAAGTTTTGCCGTGCCAGTTTTGAAAGTGTCACCCTCAGAGGGGACAGTCATCTTCTCACGTAACCCTCGGGTGTCTTGTCTGTCTCTCCCGGACGGCCATCTTGAGGGCATGTTAAAGATTAACGCTGATAAAATCTGACTAACATCATGAGAAATGAATGTTACACATCAGTTGTAGTGCTCCTGTGTGCGTTCGGCGAGCAGTGAATTTCGAGCAGGGCCACCAAAAGCAGACTGACATTTTGCAATGAGATGTGGAGCCACTGGTGCACTAGTGTGTGGTGGAGCTTTGAGGTGCAACTCTGAGGTGGAGCTCTGAGCTGGGGCTGTGGAGTTCTGAGCTAGGGCTGTGATGCTCTCTGCAGCCTTGAGGAGCTCAGCAGGCCATGGCTGCAGTGAGAAACCCTGAATCTAGATGACATACAGTATCATGGGGCTCCGGATATCTTCAGGAATACCAATAGAAACGTGAATAAAGCACTCATCCTTACAGTATTCTTCAGAAAGTATTCATACAACTTGACTTATTCCACATTTTGTTGTGTTACAGCCTGAATTCAAAATGGATACACAATACCCCATTGTGTTTTTAGATTTTTTTGCAAATTGATTGAACATGAACTACAGAAATATCTCATTTAAATAAGTATTCACACCCCTGAGTCAATGTAGAAGCACCGTTGGCAGTGATTACAGTATTTCTTGGTAAGTCTCTAGAAGCTTTCCACACCTGGATTGTGCAATATTTGCACATTTATTCTTCTAAACAATTATTCAATCTCTGTCAAGTTGGTTGTTGATCATTGCTAGACAGCCATTTTCAAGTCTTGCCATAGATTTCCAAGCCGATTTAAGTAAAAATTGTAACTCGGTCACATAGGAACATTCAATGTCGTCTTGGTAAGCAACTCCAGTGTGTATTTGGCTTTAGGTTATTGTCCTGCTGAAGGTGTAACTACAATGTTGTTGATCCATCCTCAGTTCTCCTATCACAGCCATTACACTCTGTAACTGTCTCAAAGTCACCATTGGCCTCATGGTGAAATCCCTGAGCGGTTTCCTTCCTCTCTGGCAACCGAGTTAGGAAGGACACCTGTATCTTTGTAGTGACTGAGTGTATTGATACACCATCCAAAGTCTAATTATTAACTTCACCATGCTCAAAGGGATATTCAATGTCTGCTTTTTTGCGAGGTATTGGAAAACCTCCATGGTCTTTGTGGTTGAATCTGTGTTTGAAATTCACTGCTTGACTGAATTTGTGCTTAATGCCCTCCTTGCCTGGTCCGTGAGTTTTGGTGGGTGGCCCTCTTTTGGCAGGTTTGTTGTGGTGCCATATTTACATTTTTTATAATGGATTTAATGGTGCTCTGTGGGATGTTCAAAGTTTCAGATATTTTTTTATAACCCAACCCTGATCTGTAATTCTCCACAACTTCATCCCTGACCTGTTTGGAGAGCTCCTTGGTCTTCATGGTGCCCCTTGCTTAGTGGTGTTGCAGACTCTGGGGCCTTTCAGAACAGGTGTATATATACTGAGATCATGTGACAGATCATGTGACACTTAGATTGCACACAGGTGGACTTTATTTAACTAATTATGTGACTTCTGAAGGTAATTGGTTACACCAGATCTTATTTAGGGGCTTCATAGCAAAGGGGGTGAATACATGTGCACGCACCACTTTTCTGTTATTTATATTTATAATTTTTTGGAAAATGTTATTTATGTCCATTACATGAAATCCAAATAAAAATATATTTAAATTACAGGTTGTAACGCAACAAAATAGGAAAAACACCAAGGGGGATGAATACTTTTGCAAGGCACTGTAATTTCCCTTATTTTTATAGCATATAGCTCAGTATTTGAAATATTTATTTTATATGGGTGTCAATAGTTTCGGACCCTACTGTACCTATCTGCCAGATGCGGCACACTGAATCTGAATGTTTCACTTTATTAGAGTCAGTGTGGCAAGGTCACTCCACGTGCTTCTGATTAAGAAGAGACCACACTGTGAATCTTGTTTTTCAGATGGTAAGAGAAGTCATGTTGAAGATAATTAAGCTATGTAATATTGTACAGAGGGAGCGAGGGAGAGGGTGATAGAGGGGGGTAAAGAGAGGGAGTGTTGGAGAAAGGGAGAAAGAGAAAGACAGTTCAGGACTTGAAGAAAAGCTTTCAGTGGTACCTCCAAAATGACAAAGGACAGTCATAGAATAAGAGTTTATGCTGTGCAAATCAGCATTTCCTTATTTTTGTTGATGAATCTGAATAAATTACCTTGTTTTTATGGTATTAAACAGTGTCCATATTAGGAATGCACCCTTTCCCCATCCCATGATTGGGTAAATTGACAATGTCACCTTCCTGATTGACTTTGGGAAGAAGAAAGGTTTCCTGTGTGTGCTTGTCTTTAAATGTGATTGATTGATTTAGCGGTTTAAGTCATAGCTGACAAAAGACATTGGTTTAATCCCCACAATGGTGGTCTTAAAGGCTCCCTCTGTCAGGTAGGTGATACGTTTGAATACTTTAGAGAGTCTTAAATTAAAACCTCACTAAAAGACAGGCCTTGAAAAGGTCATTAGCTAGCTTTCTACTGTCTGCAGAATCCTCTGAGGCATAGGTTTTCAAAGCTTCTCTTGGTTCAAACAGAAGCCCCTTTAAGAAATAAATCAATTAATTCTCTATTTATTATGTACCAACAAAGTGGAACCTCTTCTATATACACCTTAAGCGACCTCTAAGCTTAGGTCCTCAGGGAGTAAACAATGTGGATTTTAGCCGTCAATCTCCAAATCCATTCTCTTCACATTCTATTGTGCCCCCCACTCTTCCCGCTCTTAAAGCTCCAAACTTTAAAAACGCGTGCTACAGAGCAAAGAACATTGTCTGCTGCTCGCAATTATATGACTTATTCATAACAACCAGAAAGAGGGAGGACAGAAAGATAGAGAGAGAGAAAGAGAGGGAGACAGATGTAACATAAAAAGACTGGTGAAAAGATGAAGTGATGGCTCCTTGGCACCATGGTAACAAACAGCAGCTCTCACTCACCTAACGGGCCCTGGGCTTGACGCTAATGTCTGGTGACATCCCAGTCAGCCTGCTCATGGGGACTAAGCAGTATATCCCCCCAGCAGGGCTTGTGAACAGTCAGAGGACCGCACTCTCACAACACAGAGGAGGTTTGTACAATGTACTTAGCTCAAATCTGGTATGTTCAGAAGCTCCAACAGCATGATAATACAGCTCACTGTCAGGGTGTCAAATGTGCAGCGGTAGGACGGAGTCAGGCGCAGGACACAGAACTGAGTACACAACGTACTTTACTTAGAAAAAACAAACACCAATTTCCACACAGGGAAAAGACACCCGCTCACAAACGCGTATGACCCAACACAATGAACAAACACGCACAAAACCATGTGGGAACCAGAGGGTTAAATAGGGAAATAATCATCATACAATGGGAACCAGGTGTGTACAAACAAGACAAAACCAATGGAAAACAGAAACGCAGATCGGTGGCAGCTAGAAAGCCGGTGACGACGACCGCCGATAGCCGCCCGCACAAGGAGAAGCACCAACTTCGGCGGAAGTCGTGACACTACAATAGTTATCTTATTTCTCTTTCAAATTTCGCCTTATTGGTTTAAATAAAGAAATCTCTAGAGCGGTTGTGCCTTGCAGTGCCTTCAGAAAGAATTCACACCCCTTTTCCACATTTTGTTGTGTTACAGCCTGAATTTAAAATAGATTAAATCGAGATTTTTTGTCACTGGCCTACACACAATACCCCATAATGTCAAAGTGGAATTATGTTTTTCGAAATTTGTACAAAATAATTTAAAATGAAAAAGCTGAAATGTCTTGAGTCAATAAGTATTCAATCCCTTTGTTATGGAAAGCCTACATAAGTTCAGGAGTAAAAATGTGCTTAACAATTCACATAATAAGTTGCATGAACTCACTCTGTGTGCAATAATAGTGTTTAACATGATTTTTGAATGACTGCCTCATCTCTGTACCCAACACATACAGTCTGCTTTCCACCAGACACTGGGAGATGAATTCACCTTTCAGCCAGTGGGGTAAATTACTGATCTTGACACAGGTCTTTGTAGTGGTGGTCAGCTGTTGAAGAGGTCCCTACGTAATCACGTCACGTAACCTAGGCTAGACGTCTCCCTACTGAATTTGAAATGTGGGAAAGACAAAATAAAAAATGGATAAGAAAAGGCAATCAAGTTTGATGACTTTTTTAAAGTCCAAAAAACCAGAAAAAGATTGTGAATCGAACCCAGAACAAGCCAGAGAACTGTCAGTGCCGGAGGAGAGGAGTGAGGGGCAAACTGTTCCTGACGGTGATACCTAAACTAGCAGCGCTGCTAATCCCACCAGTTCAGCATCACCACCATCTCCACTAGCTAGTAGGCAGAGTAGCGAGTCAGACTCAGCTGGAGAGGGAGACGGAGAGCTGGGGGTGGGTGGGACAGTGCGATGAAGTGCTTGGAGCAGGTGCAATTTGCAGTTTAAGAACAAGCAAACGTATAACCCCTGGCTTGTCATGCACAACTAGTAAAAAACAACAACAAAGAGCCCTCCGAAAAAAGGTTTTTGAACATGCCTGACCCAAGGCGCATTTGGTGGCAGCAAGCATGATCCAGGTTGTAGTTAACACTCAAAATGAAAAAAATAGACACTAGAGCCAGTCTTCAGAACAGCCTTAGGAGGCTAAACGTCACAGCCACAGTCCCGCTCATGGCTTTGAGCAAGAAATTGACTGTTAGGAGTTAAATGGACTTGACATGGAGAAAGTCATTGTGGGAGGTTTTGAAAACTAAGGTAGGAACATGTTTTTCCTTTACAAACTTGTTCTGTACTGTGAAGCTAATCTGAATATGTGCTTCATATTATCACATAGGCCTATATATTCTCATATGTGTGTTCTGCTGTAGCCTACATTGATTGATTTTATTTTAAGTTGTATTCCGATACTGTGATATGTGTTCTACTGCTACATTGAGGTCTTGAAAATTATATGAAATCCGGGTCTTGTAAGCCCCACAGCTGAGTATGTGTGCAAATGTATATGGCGGGTGTTCTGTAGTAATGTCTAACGTTTTTGCTGTACATTGATGTCTAGAAAATTAAGCTATAAGAAATTCTGGCATGTGTAAGCCCCACAGCTATACACAAGTATATGAGCATACTGCAGTGACATCTAAAATGCTTTGAATTAATCAGCACCTTGGAGAGTACTGTCCATTTCACCACCATAGTTAGTAGGCTACTTGCCTGTTTACTCTGTCTGCTGCGCTGCTACGTTGTGTTGTGTTTGTCACTTTTTTTCTCAATGTGTTCCAGTACCTCAGAGCACCCCGGAAAACCTCTCTTGCGCTCACTATGTGTTCCATTCCTTAATATTTTTGTGTGTATTGGGTATATGTTATGAAATTGTTCAATATTACTTGTTAGATATTACTGCACTGTCGGAGCTAGAAGCACAAGCATTTCACTACACCCGCTATAACGTCTGCTAAACACGTGTATT
The DNA here is from genome assembly GCF_020615455.1 of Coregonus clupeaformis. NCBI lineage: Eukaryota > Metazoa > Chordata > Actinopteri > Salmoniformes > Salmonidae > Coregonus > Coregonus clupeaformis. Next base: position 6,175,600 of record NC_059203.1, read on the forward strand.
GATGAAGCACTGCTTTCAGCAGGACAATAACCTAAAACACAAGGCCAAATCTACACTGGTGTTGCTTACCAAGAAGATGGTGAATGTTCCTGATTTGCCAAGTTACAGTTTTGACTTAAATCTACTTGAAAATCTATGGCAAGACCTGAAAATGGTTCTCAAGCAATGATTATCAACCAATTTGACAGAGTTTGAAGAATTTTGAAAAGGATAATGGGCAAATGTTGCACAATCCAGGTGTGGAAAGCTCTTATAGACTTACCCAGAACGAGTCTGTAATCGCTGCCAAAGGTGCTTCTACAAAGTATTGACTCAGGGGTGTGAATACTTGTGTTAATTAGATATGTTTGTATTTCATTTTCAAGACATTTGCGAACATTTCTAAAAACATATTTTCACTTTGTCTTTATGGGGTATTGTGTGTAGATAGGTGAGAGAGAAAAATATATATAATCAATTTTGAATTCAAGCTGTAACACAATAACATCTGGAATAAATCAAGGGGTATGAATACTTTCTGTAAGCTCTATCTAATGCTGGACTACAGTGAATACACTGTCAGATCACACCTCATACTAAGGACCCTACACATCACTTATTCTTAGGAGTCACAAGAGCTTCTCTGAGACATGAGACGTCTCTGAGATGCTGACAAATTATACATCACTGGAGCAGTTATGCTTTTGCAATACACTGCTAGCCGAGGTGAAGACAAGTTTAGCTTTTGACTTAGAGTTAAGTAAGGTCTTTTAACTCAATCAGCATTCTCCCCAATGGCTCATTGTGGATTCTGTTTGAAGAGCCTGATAAATGAATTAAGTTGTTTGCAACTTCCAAAGAGCAGCTGTTTGACAGATTAAAGGCTCAGACACTCGCCTCATACTCGCCTCACACATCTTCACACTGCGTCAGACCCAGACATCACTGAACACTCCACATTCAAAAAGAGGCGAGAGAAGACACAGGAGATGTGCATGTTATTATTGTAGCCTGCATAGTATCACTTGAGTGGTAATCTCAGCTTGACTCGCGTCAATAATGCATGTAATATGAAAGTAACATAGGTGTTACTGTCATAATTATGAACAACCTCTTCCATATGTAACATGTACCAAACCTGCTGGGTTTCTATAGAATGCTCCCATGATATTGTATCCCAGCTTCTGTGTTTCTGAGGCAATAGTTACAATACTTCAGGTCTTGATTTCACAATACTTTACTGTCACACAGTACATACCACCTCTATTACACACAAACCGCATGTTCCTCCAGTGTGTGTGTGTGTGTGTGGAGTATGTTGTTACACAGTCTCCCACCACTCCACCATAAGTAAAGCTACGTGAGAGATGAGCACCCCCATTGCCAACAGCTTCATTCATTAGAATGCGGTGTGCATCATCTCCATCTGACTACGGCAGCTGTTCACAGATGACTTGTACCATGGGAGGATCCTTGGGCCTAAGAAAACATTTCCCCACAGCCCCACTGGCTCTCCAGCTGCAGTACATCTCACATTGCCATGGCATCCACCATGGGCCCAGGGCAGAGACGCCTCCGTGGCTACCAGTTCCGGTGACACCGGTTAAAGAGAAGGTGGGATAGGCAGAGAATGGGCGTACCGATAAAATGTCTTCATCTCGGTCATAGTTTGATTGCTCACCCTGGTCATCAATCACAATCCTGTCAAACAGACAGCAGATGTTTGAGCCAAGTGTTGAACACGTTGTTGCCCTTAGACACAGAACACTGGTGGAGACTTCATGCAGGACCACGTGATGCAGGTTGGGGGTTGCCATGGAGACACGAATCTGGACTGCATAAGTTAGGAACTTTAAATACCTCTCAGGTATGTAGCTTAGATACTTGAGTCTCGCCAACTAAGTGCCTGAGTCATCAGACAGACAGCATAACATCTGTTCAGATAGAGATTGATTACAAAAACATTTAACACATAAAGACAGTTTGAGAGTTGGTCTGCCTTCCTACCTCCATGGACTCATTAAGGTAGAGAATGCACAGTGCTGCCCACCAGTATGTCTGTTACAGTATATAATAACCCACGTTGTTCTCTGGATGAAAATGTCTTCATGGCTCACATAACTGCTGTTTCTACAGAATAAATGTGTATCCTTCAAAACTGTAGTATGTGAGCTTGAGAGGGCTCATGGGCCAGAGCCTGAGTAAACTGAAATCATTACGATCTCTTGCACCCGGCTCTGCAGAAATCGAGCTCTCCGCTCAGGGCTGGGGAGGAGGGGTCAGGGGACAAATGGTGGCTGGGGGATGGGTCAGTGATTACAGTAAGAGGCCCAGTCACTCATCGATCCCCCAGTTCAGGCTGGTGGTAGTGAGCGACTGGGGCTCCATCTCACACGTAGACAGAGCTGATGCTGTTAAACTGGGAGAGGAGAAGGCCAAGGAGAGACTAAGGTCATACAGATACAGTGGCTTACTCTATGAAGTGTTTCAAAATGGAATGGGAAGTGGCATGTCAGTATGTTTCATGTGTGAAGTGATCCCTATTCCAAATCCATAACCCAAGACCACATTTTCATCATGATTGAATACATTATTTCTTCTGCTGTTCTACATCCAAAAGGATGGAAACATTGCAGTTGTGCTATCTTTTGTCGCTCAGTAATGTTTTTTGTTGTAGTTGATTGGAATTCTAGAATAGCAGTACTTAATGAACCTTTATCACTGATCTACAATTTGATATTCAGTTTTACTGGTCGTAGACATGCATGACAATTTTTATGACTAATAGTGCAATGTACTTATTCACAGAGAAAAAATACAAAGTTAATTGCCTGTTC